>NC_133542.1:100334281-100640899 GCF_048773025.1 Camelus bactrianus
GAGAAGGGACATCTCTTCCCTTCTTTCACCAGAGAAAATCTATTTTTCTATTTTTAGAATTGTATTTATTCTTTATAACACGCATTTATTTTATGGAACCTTAAGTAATTAATTGACTCTAATATTTTGGAATAATTTTATTTAGTTGTAATATTCCTCAAGTTCTATTTTTAATTTATACAATCACCAAATTTCCTTATCATTACTTTTGTATGGTATGCCTTTTTTCCATCTTTTTACTTTCTTTTCTTCTCTTTACCATCTTTCATCTAACTACATATTTATTAGCTTTTTGTTGTATATTCTGTGTTGATCTTCTTTCTTCTATTGTGTCCCCTTTGACAATCCAGTGATTTTTTTAAATCTACTAGTTCAGTATTCAGTGCTAGAGTTTCCATTTTATTCTTTTTTACAGATTCCAAATCTCCTCTTAAATACCTATTTACTCACCCATTTTCTCAGAGATTTTTTAATAAACTCTTATATTTATCATAATCACTTTCATGGCCTTCTGTGCTAATTTTAACTTTGTAGTTTATGGATTTTAATTTTTTCTGTATTGAATGTTATTTTCCTTGTCCATGGTTCATATTTCCCTATTTCTCTTAATAAGTATTAATGTTATATTATATACTGGACATTTTATCTGTTACAACCTAGAAACTCTGCTTCCATTTTAATCTTTGGCAGTGACCTTACAGGGGGTCACCTTGGACCCCTGTAGGCTTGTATTTTATTTTGTTTTATTGGGTGGTTCTGTTTCAATTTGTCTATAATCCTAAAGTGAATCCTGTAGTCCAGGGATTTTTTTTTTTGCTCCAAAGACAGTGTTCTTGGAAGTTTCAACAGAAGACAGGAAGTACTGTCTAAACTATGTTTACTTGAATGGAATCAAATACCAAATTCTGCCTTCCCTGGAGTGGGCGGCAGTTGAAATCTCTGTTCAGCTCTTTTACTTTTCCATATATTGTCTTTCCTTGAATTCCTTAGACTCTTGCATGTCTATGAACAGTTGAGAGGTTAAGTATTTAGTGGAAGTTTTTCCACATATTTTGGTGGTGTTCCTCACCCCCACCCCCATATGATTTTATCCTTTTCCTGACTTATTCAGCCCCAGTTTCCAACCACTTAAGGAATCCCCGTCCCCTTGATTTGAGAGGCCAATCAAACTGCAATCCTGACTTGAACTGTAGGGTAGAGCCCCTCATAGACTCGGTGGTTCCCTCAGTGGAAAGTCCATATAAATTTGTCTATTTTGAGTGTGGTCTCTTTCTTCCTAAGGTGGGAAACCCTCTACTTTTTGTCTGATTTTTTTGTTTGCTCTCCAGGGATTTCAGAATCTCCCCCTCCAGGTATTTAATTGTAAATAAAGGACAATTTCTCTGATAAAAGGCACACTTCTGTTACCAAAACTAAAGCTTCTTATTTTTTTCTCTTTGTATTTAAATTGATGTTACTTAAAAAATTCGGAAACATGGGATGATTTCTGTTTAAAATTTTTTGTAATTAATTTCCAATTTATGATTAAAAATTGTTTTACTCAATCTCTGAAGCACTCTGGCCACTTTCATGGTGTTAAAGTAGAATCTTTAGGAGGTCACACCGTTAATAGTCATTTTCACTGTGTATATAGGAATTTTCATGAGCTTTATTGTTAGGAATGCCTAGTTAGGTCTTAAACAATCTTTGCTTTTGCTTTTGATGAGTAACCAGAACTGCGTATTTTTGATTCCGGCAGCAGTCTGACTTTTGCAACCACTTTAAAGGTTCAAATTCACTTTGAGTTCAAGCAGATAAACTGCCCAAACTATTATTCAGCTCAGAACAAAATTAAGCTCCTTATTAGAGCATGTTAGTTTGCACCAGAAAAATCTAACTCAAGGAGATGAGAGTATATTTGAAGACAAGGACAACAGAAAGATCAAACAGAAGGATCAGTGCATTGCCCAGAAACTAACAAATGATTGACTCATATGTGCACCTTTTCACCAGAGAAAGCAAAAGCATTACAATCCATAAAATAAAATTTTAGAGGGGAGTTTCTTAGCTAATAGGAAAACTGAAAAGGAGTGACAGAAAAATGAGGGTCTTATGATATGTGACATGGTATATGGTCAATATAGAGCTTTAGTAAATTGTTAGTTTCAAAGAACTCTGGTTAATTTCTTTGGGCTTTAATATCATACTGTAATGATCTGTGTGTAGATCATACCATCCTCTCCTTTTCATGCTCACAGAAGGGAGAGTGAGAGCAGTGTGGCAAGTGTGACATCCCTGATGACTTAATAAGCTCATCAGTGTGACACTGGACCATAACTGCTCTGTAAAGTATGATCCACACCATCTCACGAGTATCTGAGATGGATATGGCAGAAACACTTCCCACGTGTTCTTTCCACTTCTAGAGTAAGCTAAATGTGATTATTCTCCCGTTTTTTCCTGTGCCCAGTTCTCTAAGGGTCCATACCCCTCCTGGGATGCCATTTTCACCCAGTTTTGATCTACCTTAGCCTTGACCTCAAAGAGCCATGCCCTGGGTTCTTCTTTCTCAACGACTTCTCTTACCTGATGATGACCTGAGTGGGGTTTTTCTTCGAGACAGCTCCTAAAACACAGTCTGTTAACAAAAGCCCCTCTCTCTGTTATCTATAACAGGAGATGAGATAGCAGAAGCCTGACTGTTGTCTTTTTTCTGTAATGCCTAAATTCAGCAAAAACAGAACACAAATCAATATCTCATTTTTTTCTGGCTTATTAATTGTCTTAGCAAACTTTTTCTTCCTAGATTAAGAGACACACAAGTTCTGACATGGGATCTTGACTACCTCTGGGTTTTCTAGACTTTGAAGGAATAGGGAAAACTCGGAAGAGGACCACATATCTCTAAAGCTAGATGAGACCTCCTAGCTCTGACTAATTCAAGACAGAAACCATCTCCCCATCCTCCGAGATTTCAGGTATTATCATAAAAACAAATTAATAAATGAAAACACAGTGTTTTCCTAGCAGGATGCACATTCTAGAATTTAATGCACTATTGATTCCATGCCAAAAAGAGAAAGATGATGAACTATCCTTATTTAGGAAGAATTTCCCTTTGAAGACTGGCTGGCAGTTCACAGCATGATGCCAATGTTTCAAAAACAAGCTGCTGTTGACCTACAAGAAGTATGAGCAAGTGAAAACTATAAATGTTGTATTTTTCACTTCTTCCATTTCTCAGTAGACATTTAGAAAGCAAATTCGTTTCTTAAGTTTTGACACAAGGGTCAAGGAATATAGGCCACATTGCTGCTGCAGTGATAATCAGGACAAACAGATGTATCTTGGTTTGATTCTTCATCCTGACAAGAAACAAATGGCAAGAACACGTGGAATGAACAGGCCACTGGAAGTGAGCCACAGACTGTTAAATATCAGGTCCTAAATTGCACAACTGTTTAGTTTCTTCTTAGTCTGTCATTCAAAGAATATCTGTGATGTTGCCCTAATAGGACATTTTATCTTTTTCAGATTATTAACTTATACTGCATTTTCACTCCCTTCCTTTCCTTTTCTTTTCCCTTTTATTTCCTTATCTATCTATTTTGCTATTCTTCTACATAGAGAAGAATAATATAACATTATCCTTGTGCTCTGTTCCCCCTTATCTTTCTGGCATATGTTCCCCCCAATTCTGATATGTCCCAGCTCTACACTTCCTTCAAGGCCTCATCATATTCATGCTGCCCTTTAGGCAAATATCTTCATAGAAGTCATGATTGTTGTCTCTGAACTAACAATAAATTTATCTGAAGCAATTTTTTGACCCTTAATACCGTATCACTTGATTTATAAGGTCTAATCACCTCTTCCTTGATTGTAAATATCAGAACAAATTATTCCTAATATATCTTAAAATTGGCATCTCAATTAAAACACAGTGACTTTCTATTTATTTATTCAATGGTTATCTCTTTGCGCCAAAAATCATGAGACGTCATGGACGATGAAGTACTGCTTTTACAAATTGCTACAGTGTACTTTGGGGACAGTTAGTGTCTGTGTCATGCCTTACAGTTCCCTTAGATACCAAATTCTAATATTTCCAGACGACCCTGTCACCTGGCATGCCAGAGCTTTCTGAGAGAAGAAAAAGTTCAATGCATGTGCAAAGTCTGACAATTCCACACAAAGTCCTATGTCTCATTAAAATAATGGTCCTAGCTAGTTATTGGGCACTACTCATAATCACCATTAGTCATGATGTAATATGGTGGCTAGAATTTATGCATAAGCAATAAAGATGTGATGTGATTTCAAAGATATTTGCACAGATTTCTTTTTCTTAAGTGAAAATTTCAGTAAATACATAGGATTCATTTTAGCATAAACTGCCACCACGAGCTAAGTTTGGTTTAGTAAGGATTCATGATTTTTCTCAAAGGTTTTTTTTTCCCTCCTTTTTAAGCATCCATTTGAACAGATTTTTACAGCTTATTGACTTAAGGCCAAGTACACAAAGTTAGACCTTCTGAAATAAACAGAGATGGGTTTGGTTTTGAAGTAAAAATGTTTACACATTTTAGTTGGAAGGGTTTGTGGTCTCTGAGAATCAATGCCAGGTTTGCTGACAGAATCAAAGAGCTCATTGATGCGTTTTCTAACACATTTTATTCCTCTGATAGATGTTCAGAATTATGAAGATTTTGAACATGTACTATCAGTTAGTGGGCATAAGTGGATAGTGAGATGTCCTGTATTCATCATTATAAGGAACTAAGTGAGGAATTACTTCCTGAGGAATGAATTCTCCAGATCACTAAAACTCTTTCCTCTGAATGCCAGTGTTTAACATTTTGATTAAAAGATTTCATAACTTTATTTTCTTGTTTTGTACACATATGGAAGATAAAACTTTGAGTGAGGAGGAAACTTTAACAAATATTTATTCAAGCTCATTGATTTTACAGAGAAAGTAATGAAAGCTGGCCAGTGGCTGAGTGAACACTATTAACAGATTTTCTTATCCTTTTTGATATTCCATGTTGATTTCCAATAGTTTGACCTGTACTTATCCCAAAACTACCTCTTTGATGATCAATAATATCCTACTTTCTGTCTGAGCGCAGTGTAATCCTAGGGATCTTTGCATATGAGATGATTTGTGATGCTTTAAAGTAAGCCATTTCTTTTGGTATTTATAAATACCAACTTTGAAAAGGTGGGTTGATTTTCATTTTAAATTTATGACAAATTCTGAAAAAATGGGTGATAATGTAGATAATTAACATTTTTCCTAGTAAGTACATATTGTGTTATTGTTAGACGCATCTCAGTTGGAAAATGTAAGGCCGAGATAGGAATTTCTGCATCTGTAATTATCTGGCTGCCTTAACTTTAGGTTCTTCAGGAACGTAAAAAGCATGCTGTCTAAAAATCCACTATTTATTAGTAATGGATGTAGTTTCAAATCCTGTGTCAGTCTTTCTCACTGTGTTGTACTGTTTGATTGACATCAGAGGCATGTGTTGGTAGCTTGTTAGAAATGCAGATCTCTGAACGTCACCCACAGTTAGCAGTAATATCTCTAGGGATGGGTTGAAGGAATCTGCATTTTGAATAAACAGCAAAGGGCTTCTTGTGTCATTGTGGTTACTGGACCAGGCATTTGTGAAATACAAGTAAATGTTTGTCTCAGTAAGTTTTGGTTAACAGCTTAAAATAGGATAAAAACCATCCAATATCCCATTTGCATTGCCTTGTATTTAGAATTTGGTTCTTGATGGCTTAATCTGTCTGAAAGTAGGAAAGACCAACAAAGAGCCATGTGAAAAAGCCTAAACTCTAACAGAGACCCTGGTGTTTCAACCTCTAGATTTTTTTTCCCTCTACCTTGAACCGTATGTTTGTTCCAAGTCATTGGGCTTAAGCTTCAACTTTGTCATCAGCTATCATCGAGATCAACTTCTGTTCTATATTATAAATGCATGAAGCACTCAGAGTCTGCTAAGAGGCAGAGAAAAGTTGAATTCATGCAGTCATTTATTCAATGAATATTTATTGATAACCCACAAGGTGCTCACTAGGTGTTCCATTAGGACAGAAAAAAATGGATAAAATTGGTGTTCTTATAGAAATCGCATTTTTAGTGGTTGGAAATACAATAAATGAATCTCCTGAGACAGTGAAATGTAAGCAAAGGATTGAAAGAGTTGAGGAAATAAGGTGTGTGGGTTTCTGGAGGAAAAAAACACCCCTGGTAAAGGAAACAGTGCGTTCAAGTGCTCCGAGGGAGAAGCATCCTGGGTGTTGGAGAAACAGCAGCTGTGACCAAAGCAGAAGAATCTGAGGGCCCGAGGGATGTCAGAGGGTCATGGGGAGTGGGAGGGAGATAATGGGAGGAGCTTGCTGGCATCTCTAAGAGCTTCACCTTGGACTCTAAGTGAAATAGGTGGCCTACAGAAGATATGCAGCAGAGAAGTAATGCTGTTTTGGGTTTTATGAAGTCACTCTAGATTCTGTGTTGAATAAAATGTAAAGGAAAATAAGTGGAAGCAAGATGATCCATTGCTATAATCCAGGGAAGAAATGATTTGAGTCTGACCAGAGTAGTAACAGTAGAGGTGGTGATACGTGGTCAGATTCTGGAAATACACCAGAAACCATTCTAGACACTGAGGATGTAGCAGTGAACAGAGTTCTTACTCTGAAGAGAGTCCGTAGACAATAGACACATAAATTTATATTATGTGAGTGGCCTTAAGTGCTACATAGTAGATTAAAACAGAGTAAGGCTGTAAGGAGTGACAAGGTGGGCTGCATTTGGGAAAACAGACTTGACAGAAGTTTGGCTTATTTTATTTTTTATTGAGATATAGTTGCTTTACAATGTTACGTAGTTACACAATATCGCTAATTATCAGAGAAATGTAAATCACAACTACAATGAGGTATCACCTCACACCAGTCAGAAGGGCCATCGTTAAATAATGTCCACAAACGATAAATGCTGGAGAGGGTGTGGAGGAAAGGGAACCTTCCTACAGTGCTGGTGGGACTGTAGTTTGGTGCAGTCGTTATGGAAAACAGTTTGAAGACTCCTCAAAAAACTAAAAACAGATTTACCATATTATCCAGCAATCCCACTCCTGGACATATATCCAGAAGTCACTCTATTTCAAAAAGATACATGCACCCCAGTGTTCACAGCAGCACAATTTACAATAGCCAAGACATGGAAACCACCTGAATGTCCATCAACAGATGCCTGGGTAAAGAAGCTGTGGTATATTTATAATAGAATACTGTTCAACCATGAAAAAGAATAAAATAATACCATTTGCAGCAACATGGATGGACCTGAAGATAGTCATTCTAAGTAAAGTCAGAAAGAGAAAGAAAAATACCGTATGATATCATTTTATGTGGAATATAAAAAAATGACACAAATAAACTTAGAAAACACAAACCGACTCACAGACATAGAAAACAAACTTCCAGTTACCAGGGGGGGAAGTGGGTGGGAAGGGATAAATTAGGAGTTCGAGATTTGTAGATACTAGCTACTATATATAAAATGTGATGAACAACAAACTTTTTCTGTCTAGCACAGGGAACTATACTCAATATCTTGTAACCTATAATGAAAAAGAATATGAAAAGGAATATATGTATGTACATGTCTGGCTGAAACATTATGGTGTGCACCAGAAATTGACACAATATTATAAACTGACTGTACTTCAACTAAAAAAATTTTTAAGTGTTACGTAGATTTAGGTGTACAGCATAATCATACACAATTTTTAAAGGTTATGCTCCATTTATAGATATAAAATACTCCCTGTGCTGTTCAATATATCCTTGTAGCTTATTTATTTTATACGCAGCATCTTGATTTTTGATGAAAAACTAAATTGCTAAATTTAAAATAGAAAGGAGCGTGTAAACTGCAGATAAGGTAGTAAACATAAAAACAAAACTAATGAGCTAAAAAATACCAGTCAGATATAATTTAATATGTGATGTGATGTGTGTCTGTGTCTGTGAGAGACTGAGAGAGGGAGAGTGAGAGAATATGTGAATACACACATGCCAAATTTAAGGAGAAAATGTACGGGAAAGAATAGGATCAAGTGTGTCCAGACGTGGTGGGATACAGGGCTGCCCTCACCTTGAGGCTGGTGTCTGCCCTCTGGAGGGCAGAAGCAGGGCCTGGTGTCTCTGGATATGCCACGGGTTTCAGCCCACTGGGGGTCTGGCTGAGGTTCAGGGGTTTGGGAGGCTGGTGTCTGTCCTCTGGTGATTGAGGCTGGTCCCAGGGCTTCTTCTGGCCTGCTGCTTGGCTCGTCTGGGTCTGGTGGTCTCTTGCTGAAGGGCTTTGGAGGTCCTAGGGCTAGAGCCAGTGCGTTGGCTTGTGAGGCCAGTCCTGGGCCTGCTGGTGGACAGGGCTGGGTCCTGGAGCAGCTGTGGGCCCACAGATCCTCAGACAGCTGGCCTGCTGGTGGTTAGGGCTGTGTCCTTGCCTGGCTAATTGTGTCACCTAAGCACCCCAGTACTGGTGTGGATGGGCTGGTTGGCAGGGTTAGGTCCCAGCGCTTATAAGCTAGAGGAAGGATTCCAAAATGATGCTTCAGAACCAGTATCCTCGCATTAGAAGATGCTCTGAAAAATGCCTCCAGTGTCTGTATCCCAGCATGAGCTCCACTGGCTTCTTGCCTCTCCAGAGGCTCTCCTAGGTTGGCAGATGGGTCTGACCCAGGCTCCTTTCAAATTACTGCTTCTGCCCTGGGTCCTGGAGCATGTGAGATTTTGTGTGCACCCTTTAAGAGTTACATACACAAAACATTAGACATGCACAAAATGTCTTATTATTCACATTTTTTCCTATTTATGTAGTTAACAGTATTGAAAAATGGGCAGCAATTCAAGTGTTTAATCATTAGCAACGTTGAGTTCCTTTTGAGGTAGGAAGAGGTTAAAATGTAACATAACCATTAAAGTCACGCTGTTGTAGAATGTTTTCTACTTTGAGAGATTATCATGTAGTGTTAAGTAAAAAGATGCAATCTAAAATTATGTATTAATCATGATACTATTTTAGATAATGTATTTTAATGGCTCAAATATATTTATAATTGATGAAAATTGCTTTCCTCTTGGTGTTAGGAAACGAACTGAATTTTAATTTCTTCTTAAATCCCTGTCTCAAATAGGACAAGCTGAAACTGGTAATTATTTTCAAGTTTTGTAATCTAAAAATAAATTATGAATATAAAAATATATATTGACCCCAATAGATATTGTCATCATAAAGTGACTCTAACCAAACTTCTCCTTAAATATGCATATTTGTCACAATGTCTTAATTGTCAGGGTCTTCTGCTATTCATGAGGTAGCACCATTTTTTTTTAATTTTTATTAAAGGTTATTGTAAGATATTGAACATAGTTCCCTGTGCTATATACAGCAGAAACTTTTGAAAAATTTATATATGGTGGCTAACATTTGTAAATTTCAAACTCCCAAATTTATCCCTCCCCACCCCCTTTCCCTGGTAACCATAAGATTGTTTACTATGTCTGCGAGTCTGTTTCTGTTTTGTAGATGAGTTCATAGTGTCCTTTTTTTTTCTTTCTTTTTTTTTTAGATTTCACATATGAGTGATGTCATATGAAATATTTTTTTCCCTTTCTGGCTTACTTCACTTAGAATGACAATCTCTAAGTCCATCTATGTTGCTGCAAATGGTATTATTTTATTCTTTTTTATGGCTGAGTAGTATTCCATTGTATAAATGTACCACTTCTTTATCCAGTCATCTGTTGAGACAGGTTTTTTCCATGTCTTGGCTATTGTAAATAGTGCTGGTGTGAACACTGGGGTGCATCTTTTCTCATTAGAGTTCCCTCTGGATATATACCCAAGAGTGGGATTGCTGGATCATATGGTAAGTCTATTTAGTTTTTTAAGGACTCTCCATACTGTTTTCCATGACTGCACCAAACTACATCCCCACCAGCAGCATAGGAGTGTTCCCTTTTCTCCACACCCTCTCCAGCATTTATCTTTCATGGACTTTTGAATGATGGCCATTCTAATTGGTATGAGGTGATACCTCCTTGTAGTTTTGACTTGCATTTCTCTGATTATTAGTGATATTCAGCATTTTTTCATGTGCCTATTGGCCATTTGTGTGTCTTCATTGGAGAATTGCTTGTTTAGATCTTCTGCCCATTGTGGATTGGGTTGTTTGTTTTTTGTTATTAAGTTGTAAGAGAGGTAGCACCATTTTTAACCAATGCAGGATCTATTAGCAGAGTTCACACAGTGCTAAATGTGACACATGTGCTTTGAAACTGGAACAGGTCCATGCTTTTGTAAAAATCTGACCAAAGTCCAAGTTAATGTACTTGCTAACGTCAAGGGTTTCTAAAGGAAGCCACTTAGAAGGCTCCTGGGAACCCCTTGAAACTGGCCACTTGATAAAATTTTGTACTATGTCAGCAGAATAGCTGTAAATTAAGGATTTTGAAACATGTGATGGCTTTTAAGTTCTTAGCGCATTTATTAGATGTGGCTATGCAGCTGTTATGGATATTTAAGGAGCTGGGGAACATCCCAATCATAGCACTCTTCCAGGAAATGAGTTATTAAGAGGCTGTAACAATAATAGCAGGTCATTACACCAACGCCCTTTTCCCAGAGGCCTCACCAAGAGCCTAGTTAATGTTATCAGACCTCTGAGATGAGTAGGTAGCAAGGATAATTTCTTTCATTTGTGAACAATAAAACTGTATTTCAAGAAGTACCCATCATAATCAGTAAGTAATATTAAGGACAAACTAAAAATATCTGTCAGTTATCAATACGTATCAGGAAAAGCTTATTGACTGTGACTGGATGCAGAGGGAAGTGCAGTCCCCAACAGACAGCACGGGTTCACAAAGGACTAGGGCCGTTGCAACATCATACACCAACCAGACTTAATGTCCTGCTGTGGCATAATATAAAAAATACAGGATTTGGGTTTTGGAAAGCTATTCAACAGAAATGTTTTTTATATCACTTACATAAGTGATAAAAATGGGGACTGATGCAATGATTTTTAGAAAATTTTAAACAGGTTAAATAATCTTACCTGGTATACTGTAGTCAACCTCAGTGGATGGG
Source organism: Camelus bactrianus (assembly GCF_048773025.1). Lineage (NCBI taxonomy): Eukaryota > Metazoa > Chordata > Mammalia > Artiodactyla > Camelidae > Camelus > Camelus bactrianus. The sequence goes on from NC_133542.1 coordinate 100,345,437, forward strand.
CAATAATCTAGACCTAAAAGGCAGGGTTTTATTGCTAGTTGCATTGCGTTAAAACATTTTTATCATTATTGTGAATGAGGTCTTAGATGACACAGTAAATTAGCAGGTGGCAGGAAACCAGACTGATAAAAGACCACATGGACTGTGATACTCAGGATCTAAGTAGCCTCGCAGGGAGGGAAGAGTGGAGCCGGTCTAACTAGATCAAGCTTAATAGGATGAGTATAAAACTTTGCACTTTCATTTTAAAAAGCCTGCAGAGAGAAAAGTTGGCTAATTGGTAGTGCTGTGACCACAAGCCTATAATCAGGCCACAGTGAAATGCAGCAGCCAGAGCGTTACTTACCACATTCACCGGCTGCCTTAACACAGTAAAGCATAATAATTACGATGATTTTAATAATAAAGTTACCAATAATAATTAACTCAAGCATGTTTTCATACTTTTTTTGCTTCCCGTTAAGAACAACACTGTGTGTTAGGAAATAAGATATTACGAGATGATCAGAGATGTCTCCTTGTCGTCCCTTGCTCACCCCACCATTTAGAAGCAGTATGTCAGGCCTGCTCTCATGTCAAGAGGATGTAAAATGATTTGTAAACAATTCAGATGTTGATAGGGCATTCTTAGTGTCACAGTGAGGTCAAGACTTCCATTCACAATAATAAAGTCAAAGTGATGCAGTGGGAACACAGTAGTGGGTTTTCTGCAGAAAACTGGTCCTTCTGGAAATGAGGCAGTGTTGGCTTTTATGTGATACTTGCCCCCTTGTCCAGACAGTCCTGTTGGATCCGTTTGACCAGGATCCAGAACTCCATTTAGAAACCATAAATTAAGCTGATCATGTATAAAATCAGAGTTACTAAAAATTTGAGGTCTCCAGAAATATGAAAAATATAACTATTGGAAAAGAAAATCCTAGCTGACATGAGGAAAAAAAAATCTTTTGTAATCCACAGAGGTATTAATACCTTTCCTGATATCCTATTTCAGGCTGGAAATTAGGACATGTATCTTAGAAACAGAAAATGATCCTTGCTAAGACAAAATGTTTCTAATACAAAATACTTCTAATATCTAAAACGACCTATAAAGATCTGCACGATCTGGCCCCCTCTTCTGCACCGCGCCTGCTGCCACTCCCTCCGACTCTGCCCTGCTCACTGGCCTCCTGGCTGTTTGCACCAGCTCATTGCTCTGCTGAGATGCGCTTCTTGAAAAATGCCAGCGTGGTGATTTTCTCCAGTTTCTTCGGGTCTGAACCTGAGTGTCTCCTCCTTACCAGAGACTTTTCTCAAGTCACTTTTCTCCCCAATTTCCAGATTCTTCTCCCTACTTTAGTTTTCTTCTTATTTCTCACAAGTATCTGTCACATTCTACATTGTTCTTATTTCTTGAATTTTTTGGAGGAGAGGTCAACTAGAAGATAACACTTATGGATACAGACATATTTGTTTTGTTCACAGCCGTGTTTCTCCTACCCAATATGTGTCTAACATACATCTATGATTAAATATAATGTATACATGATTTTTGATCTCTACAGTCAGTACAACTTCTGTTTTGATAGTTCCATTTCAGAAAAGGGGCTGCTTTTGTTTTTGCATTTTTGTTTGCAAAATTAATATTAAAGGATAAAGTTAAACAGATGGTATATTATCTAAGCCTTGTATGAACAGCTGCTAAATTGAAAATATATTGGACTTCACAGTCCTTTCAAAACAATAATAGCTCCTGCAATGATGGCAAATTTTATATTAATAACCATAAATTACCCATCATTTTGAATTCTTAGCTTTTACATTCTATTATTAAGCAATGAAATGATAAGTATACAGTAAAACAGCAGGAAAGAATAAATGGAGATATTTAATTTGTATTAAATGTTAAATTCTCAGCAATAAATGAGAACTGGAGCCACACAAGCAGGGAGAGGTGGCTAGAACATAAAAGCCCATAATTGATTTCAGGAAGCGGTTGCATTTCCTCTGAATATCCAAGCTGTTGTTTCTTTGCTCCTTTATCACTAATACTGCATTTCAGAGATGCTGCAAATGTGGTTGGACCAACAGAGAATGAAACAAGTGTACTGGATACCATCTATCTTTTGTTGCTGTTAGAACCGTTACTGTATTTTTATCTCTTCCCTCTTTGGCTTTTCTGCCTCTTGGTCAGTGTGTTTGACTATATCTCACACGCATTTCCCAGATTCTTGATGAGTTCATGTCTCTTCGCTCTCAGCAGGGCCTTTGAAACACAAAAGTAAAATTGTCTAGGAGGGTGGATGCGTTGAGAGTAAGACACGGCAGGCAGCCAAAGCTGAATCACTGGTTGTTGACAGAAGGCCATGGACCTTTTATAGAAAAAGACAGGAAGTTGGATTTCTGTTATCAGTATACAGGTGGCAAGTATGGTGGTCCAGAGTTTCAATGTAAGTTACTACATTCTTTGTGGAAGGTCGTAAGTCTCAACACTCCGAAGATTTACCAGTCATCAAACTCGGGAGACCTGTCTGGACCTCAGCTCTGTGTTTGCCGTGACCTTGGCTCAGAGCCCCAGGGCTCTCACTACTGGCAGCTCTGCCTGCCCCTTTTCTAAGTTGCCTTTGGTTTCTTATCGCAGGAAAAGCACCTGCTGGGACAGTCTTGTATAGCTCCCTCTCCGGGGAATGTACAGTCAAGGAGGGTGGGCCAGATTTGTGTGTGTTTCCTTAACTTGTCATACAGTCAGAGTGAGGCAGGTAATTTAGCCTCCAGGTGAACGATCTTCTCACCTTCTTTTCTTTTTTTTTTGATGGTATCATTTTTTTTTATTTGAAGTATAGTCAACTTACAATGATGAGCTAGTTTCTGGTGTGCAGCACAGTGATTCAGTCGTATATATATGTACTTTTTCATGATGGTACTGCAAGATATTGACTATAGTTCCCTGTGCTATACAGTAGGATCTTGTTCTTTATCTATTTTATATATAATAGTATCTTCAGATCCTAAACTTGCAGTCTCCAAATCCCCAATTCCCAGGTTACCCCTCCCTCCCCTTCTCCCCCTGGCAGCCATAACTGCAATGTCTATAAGTACCTTTTCTGAGAAATCCAATTTTAAAATAAATGAACGGGTAAATAAACATGTGAAATATTATATATGTCAGAAAATTATAATTTTCATGAAGAAAATTAAAGGAGGGTAAGATGATGGAGGATAATTTTAGTTTATGTAAGTTGATCAGCTTTGTCTGAAAGGTGACCTTTGATGAGAGGTCTCAGTTCCCATACTAGGTCCTGTCCCACTAGAATGTAAGTTCAGTAAGGGCAAGGATTTATTATTTATCCCCACTCCAAACTGAGTGTCTCAAAGAGTGTTACTGATGAATTCGTGGAATATATTTGGTAAATTAAGTGGTATTCTGTCCAGACTTCTCTTTTTAAAAGGGAAAGTAATTAAAATGAAAATATCCCCATTAAAGTCTCTTTCCAACAGTTTAGTGCTCAGCTGTCCAGGTATGTTGGCTAATTGGAGCAATCCATCACCAAAAATATTTGTTTTGTTGAAACAGAAAGGAACCCACACCAGTGACAATGTGACATGTTGAGCACAATGGAAGTGGGGAGATCCCTTTGCACTTTTACTTCAGTTCAGCTCATTTGATCTGGACTTATTTCATCTGCCCTTTGAGGAAATAACTGCTTCTCCACTCATGATGCAACACAAAAAACTTTCTGCAAAGAATTGCTTTTTCTCCAGAAAGGAGAGAGGACAATAGATGTCAGATTCAAGCCCACCTTTTCAGAGTCTGCCTGTCAGATGCATGACTTAACATATGAAATAATAAAACAAAAGGAATGGCAAGCAGACACTTGGGGCCTGTAGAGATTAGTAAGATTTAGAATCTTTTACCTCCTAGTCAGTACGTCAGATTGATCTGGTTCAAATCGGTCAATGTGAAGCATATTTGTCCTATGTATTTAAAATCCTAGTTTGGTTTCAAATAGTAGTGTTTAGTTGGGTAGGGTATAGCTCAGTCATAGAATGTGTGCTTAGAATGCACGAGGTCCTGGGTTCAGTCCCCGCTGCCTCTGTTAAATAAAATAAATAAATAAAAACCTAATTTTCCCCCCTCCCAAAATTAAAACAAAATTAATTAAAAAATATATAGTATTTAAAGGCATGCAGAACAAAAGATGATCAAGACAGTGGGAAAGGCTGGCAGATGAGAGTCAGGTAATGGAATTGGAATAAGTTTTGAGACAAAAGTACTGCTCATTTACTTTGTTTTCCTAAGCACACAACTCAAGTCCTTTATAGATAAATTATATTCATTCTTTAGACATAATGTATGATGTGAATTTGGAATAATCTGTATAACTGTTTTACATTATGACTTAAAATTGGTTCCTTGCTGCAGATAATAGGTTGAACAAAAAGATATTTTTCTTTATTGAGTTTAGAAAAGTAGAAAATTCAAATAGAAACAATAATTAGACGACATTTATACTTTGCAGAGCAAGAACGCATGTAATTGTTCAGTGTAGTTTCTCATCGTTCTCCTGTTGGGGGAGCTAGACTAGCTGACGCGGTATCTTACGTTCCTGGGAGGGGAGGGGGCTATCAGCATGATTATATGAATGCAACTTCAAAATAGCTTTTGATTGCTTCTTTTATTGTTTTAGGGTACAGAAGCAGTAAAATACGGCTAAAATGATTTAATTAAAGCAGTCTATAGAATTTAGGCAGAGGAAAAAATAGCGTGTGAAGCACATAGTTATGTAAACATGTAAGTGCACGTGTACACCTGGTCACTCACTGGTATTTCTACTTTACAAATGGAATTAACTTCTGTCACTTTCTGAGGATGCACGTCACACGCGTCATATCAGCTATGTGGAGCAAATGACAGATGATGGGAGATTCTGGCTTTCTTATATTCTAAATCATATCTTTGATGCTCTGCTTTCCATTATTCATGGTGAGTTCATAATACATCACACTTACCTACTCATTGCATGTTCCTATTTTATTTCTGACTTTTACAAAACATGCAAATTCATAAATATATAAGTATACATATACATAATATATGTAACTGTATATGTAGTTTACATTTTACCGTGTTTAGAGGATTCTCTAGAGCAGTAGTTTTCAAAAGTGTTATAAATAACTAATGTTAAAATGCAAGTGTACTTGGAATTTTAATTTGTAAAATAGAAAATGTGGCCCAGGCCCCTCAGGCTTTTAGTATATTACTACTCCTTTTTCCTAGGGATATGGTGGTATGTGTTGAATCAGAGAAATACAGATTTTAGATCCTATTTTAAAAAACAAGTTTTCTAAAATGGAGAGTTTCTCTTCTAGTTTATTAAAATAATACATCAATTAATATGGATTGAGCTCATTATTTATATTTTTGAGCATAGCCCCCACACATAAATTTGAATTCATATGTATGGAGATAAATTTTAGAAAATAATATATGAACTTTCCTAAATGAAAGTGATTAAAAAATAGACTTTAATGATTAAAGAAGACTTTATAGCTGAAAAAAATCTTTATTTCCCCTTACAAAAGAGTGTGCCTGATATAAAGAGAGGCTCAGAGAGGTTAAAAAGAAAAGGCACAGAAAAAAATAGTGGTGATAGTCTAATCAGACATGACATAAATCAAGCCAAAAATGTATTGTTGGGTATAAAGAAGACCTTAATGATGCCAAAAGGAAAAAATTCACAATGAAGAAATTGGTTACTATCCAAGTACCCAATAATATAGAAATAATTGCATAAAGATGCAGGTGATAAGATAAAGAAAATCAGAATGAATCTCTGCAGCTATGGGAGAATTTAGCACAGACCTTTTAGTCTCAGATAAAATCAATACAAAAACAATATTAGAAATGAAAGAGGCAGTGACAAAGTAATAGGCGAGGTAGATGTTAGACATATGTGATGAATTCTAGGCCCCAGCAGTGAGAATACACCAGTGCATTGGACACTGACAAACACAGGTAAGGTATTAAGCTGTAAAGAAAATATCCATAAATTTCAAAATACAGAAACAATAAAAACATTCTTTGAATATGATACAGTAAAAGTATAAGCTACTATCAAAATCAAAAGACATAGTTATGCAATAAGAATTTTAAAATAACTGAATTCATATCAGACACAAAGAGCTCAAGATATTGAGCTAAAAAAAAACTGAATCAGAAAAGTAGATGGAAGAAACTTATTAATTACAAAAGCAGAATTTAATATGTTCTTATTGCCAAGAAGATTGGAACGAGCAACCAGGTGAGCTGAACAACTTTTAAAATTCATAAAGTATGCAATGAACCAATTTTACCAAAGAGGAGAAACAGATATATACGGGGAAGTCGTGAAAAGAAAAAAATGACCACCAAAAGAGGGGATGTTACAAAGATCACAGGGCACTTCTGCATACAATTGTATGCAAACAAAATCATTTCCTAGGAAAAATAGAAAAACATGCAAAGAGCTTTACTGCACAAAAGCTCCGGGCCCAAATTGTTTGACCTGGGGATTCTCAAATACTAAAGTTTTTTTTTTTTTTTTCATCCAAGTGTTACTTAATTTCTATGAAGATCAAAGCAGAAAGCTGAACTATCATTTACTCATAAAGAATCCAAGAGCATATTCAAGTTAAAACACATTACAGCCGAGTGAGGTTTATTCCAGAAATGCTAGGGTACTTCAGTTTTAATAAATCCATTCAGTTATCTTATATTAATTGATCTGATAGAAAAAAACATCACAGAATTACCTTAGCAGAAGCTGGAAAAGAATTTGACAAAATTCAAAACCCATTCCTTAAAATACTCAAGAGAACAGGAACAGGTAGATTTTCACATGATTAAATACAGATGTTAGCTCAGGAGCTCATGTCTTACTGTATAGAAATTATTAGATACTTGTCCAACATTCCAAAAAAAGACTGACCTATATTTTGCTACTATTTAATGTGCTGTTGGAAGCATCAGCCTGTTAAATAGGCAAAGGGAAACTATTAAACGCATAAAAGTTGTGGAGAAAGAACACATATGGACTTAATTAGGGAGAATGAGATAACTTAGGCTAGTGTACGCATTTCTCTCTTCGATAAAGTGGTTATGAGTCTTGATCACAGTGGGATAAGGTGGTTTTAGGGAGCAGAAGGGGAAAGGTTTAGAGAATATCCCATTTCAGGCACATACTTCATTGTTTAGCAACCTCACCCCTCTACCCATTATTGGGCCCAACTTGCATAACCGCCTGGTTTTCTTGGCACCATCACGTGGGTTTGTATCATTAAGTTGAAAAGCATATCACTTACATCTTTTAGAATTACCAAATTAACCCTGGATACGAGGCATTTTAGAAGACTGGTTACTGTTCTCGGACCTCTACATATATTTGTTTTCATTTCTCATGCATCCTGTATTTCTGATTTATCTGCCCTGGGATATCGATGGCTCCCTTGTCATTCTACATAGAGACCTCATAAACAGAAACTCTGGGGGCAAATACAAGCATCCTAGAGAAGCTTCAGGGGATGGTTTTTCAAAGAAGCAGAGCCATCACTCACCATGTGCCCTTCCCTTTCTCTTTTCTCAGCGTGTGTGTCATTATCTGTGAAATTATGCTTAGCCTCACACTGACACTGTTGATGTGGGTTGAATGAAAATAACATTGACATCATGAAATGGAGTGCTCTATATAAATAAGCTGCATTATTTTTACAAAAATGAATTATTTTGGAAAATTGGGAACATAAGCACTTAGGGGGTAGAACATAGCAGCTGTTGAACAGTACGCTTATAGAACTACAGTGCAGCTTGGAAAAGAGTGGCAGGATCTGCTGTCTCATTTTATTTTTCAAAATGAAATTACTGGAAGAATTGAGCTCTGCAGCACAGCACAATTATCTAAGTGGGAATCGGCCGGGGAACAAGGGTTAATAACCTCATCTCTTTCAGGGTCTTGGTTTTAATTTGATACCACAGAATGAGCTGATTCACACATTACCAAAAGGGAAGACAGATGAATGATACTTAAACTAAGTTTTCCAGTGACCAAATCCTTTGCTTTATTCGTGGAATCCACAGTTTTGTTTTGGCTTCGATTTTCCTATAGGCAGAGCCTAAAACTTTTATACTATCTGGACCCAGGCTGATCAGATCACTGAAGCCCATGACCTCAAAAAAATAGTTGGCAAAATACGATGAACTTAACAGATCAACAGCGAGAATATTATAGAAGAGGATTGATTGTCATTATCTTTAAAAAAAATCGATTTAATTTGTGTGGTTTTAGGCAGAAATTTTCTGTTTTCATTCAGTTACCCTAACATGAATTTCATCAACGTTAAAAGACTCTGCAGATGAGCTGTAACCCCATTATGAGAAGGAACCTAGATAAAAACCCCACTAGGAAAGACGGTATTACTAAGCAGGTGTGGTTACCTTCCATACTCAAGACATTTCTAATTGAAATACATACAGGATGATTATTAATATTGTTCAATTATGAAACCTTCAACTTGATACCACTTCCCCCTTTTTATTACCAATAGATCACTTTCCCATGTAATCTAATTGTGCAATTTTTGAAGTACATTTTATAAAGCAATACAATTATCTATGTGGTTTATATGAACAGAGAAGCAAAAATTAAAGTAGTTTGGTAGAGTAAGTTCTTTACGTTGGAGCAATGACGTGAAGGAGGAGCCTGCGTTCCAAACTGAGGGGGGGGGGCGGAATATGGCCAAGAGCATAATTAGCTGGATTATGATTTTAGATCCTTAAATTTTACCTGATTTGGTTTTCTCTTCCATGGAAGAGATAATCCTATATATGAGATTCAAATCAAATAGTTCACTGGGATTAATTCACAAGAAGGGATAGGAGGAAAGATAATGAATCATGAACTTGGGAGTAAAATCCTGGGGTGAATCATTAGTGTTCACCAGTTCTGCTGGTTCCTCATTCCTTTCCGGCACACGAGAGAATGGGCTCACTCGCTCTTAGGTGTGCCCTGTGAGACCCACTGTGTTCCTTTTGCCTGTGGCAGACCTTGAAGCCAGGCTCATAGGGTGTCTCATAAAATGGTAGCGGTGCCATCAGCCTGGGTCTCTGGATGAACACAAGAAACAATGCCCCTGAAACTGATGCTGGATATGACATATAAGAGAGAAATTGACCTTAGTTAAATCCACTGAGAACTGCATTTGTTAAGTGAGTTTCAAAGGTAAGAGAAGACATGCTTAGAATTGTAAACACCTAAAAAATAAGTAGAACCAGGACACCCTACATGAATCTATTAATGTTGAATGTAATTGTCAATTTGTGTACCAGGGAAGCTATAATAAATTTGTAAATAACCTTTCTAACAAACACAAAAAATCTGAGATTCAAATCAGATTATTTGTTTTAGTCTATTTTGAAAACCTGGCAAGAGAGTTTTAATGAGTACTTTTCTTGCCCATCTTGCTGAACACCTACGTGCTGGAAGAAGAGGGATGGTAAGGAACATTGTCGTTTTCAACACACTGATATAAGTTTAGCACAGTTCTAGTTGTTAATGGAATGGAGTGAGAATTGAAATACTGGGCACCTTTATATTGTTTGTTTCATATTTCTGAAATACATTTGTTTTAGTATGAAGTAGCTGCTTTACTGTGTGCAAGGCAAAATAAAGATTAAAACAAAGAATACCCTAAAAAAGACTGTTGCAGTTTTCTTTTTACGTAATCAAATTTGATGTGTCACATTTTGATGCCCAGCAAATTGTTGAAAGAAAAAGTTCAGATGCTGTAAATAAAAGGTGTGGAGATAAAAAAAAAAAATCAGCCTTCAAATAAATCACTAGTATCTTATAAAGAAGAGCTCAGCTTTATACTCACTTACTGATGCAAATCACATGAATGATTTTGGCATTTTCAGAAGACAGTGTTTTCTATATTTTGAATACTCATCCTACCTCAAGTGACAGACTCAATTGAGATTAGGGAGGCAGGAAAAAGAATACATTGGAATATATATTTTTAGTGGGCACAACTGCCTTTTTACATAAATGTCATATGTAATTTGCACACTGTTAAGGTCCAATAAGTGGTTTCTCTTCATTTAACTTGGTGTTCGGCAACCCTTCTGAATCATGAACGACTTTGCTTCCATTGCCCAAACCTGACAAACCTATATATACTAAGGAATTTTGCTTCTTACCCTAAAATCATCCGTGGAAATCTTCAGACAAGCAGTTGTTACAACATTCTCTTATTTTAATCATACTTTCTTTAGCCTTCTCTTTAGGTAAATTGTATCATTAAATGAAGAGGGAGGCAATTTACTGTGATACTAATGAACTCCAGCTTTAAATGATGCACATGGGCTTTGGTGAGAGCTGCAGTTTGTAAAATATTCTAGGTGGAGACAGGAAGGCAGATTGCAATTAAGACACATTTCTATCCAACCGTGTCTAGTAGGGTGTCTAAACAGCCCTTAGGAGAAAGTTAGTTATATTTCCAAGGCTTTTGTTGATTAATTTCTCATTGTAAAAATATATTCCCTCTCATACCTCGTTTTATATTTGTAATTTTATTCTTTGTCTTAAATGAAGCTGTCCCACTTTCATAAGATTTTGGTCTCTCCAAACCTCGATCTTCTCCCCTGATCAGGCAAATGAGTTTGGGGGGTATCTGCTACCCTCATCACTGATTTATGAAATAGAGTCCTGCATCCCTCACCTACTGCCACCATAATGGTACCCAGCCTCAGATCTGTGTGATTTAAGTCAAGTGCTTAGTTAGCTCGTGACTCTCTAGGAGATTGTTTCCACCTACGTTTGGCTAGCTGGACTCACAAGGGTCAGCAGCCTAGGAGCTGAGTGAGAATGATTTTGGCTTGGATGGCCAGGGTGACTTGGCTGTGTTCTCCGTGCCTCTCATCCTCTAGTGGGCTGCTCTGGTCATCTTCTCACAGCATCTCATGGAGGGAAGGAATAAGTGAGAGGAAACCCACAAAAGCTTGTGCATCCTACGCAGTAACATCTCATTGATGAATTCAAATCCCAGGGATGGTGTAACTCACAATCAAGAGGTGCAGAAACAGCTTGTAACTTTGGAAAATGTTCATCAAGTTTTTTGGAGTCTTTACTGCCTTGTCAAGATGCAAACTGAGATATTTGCAGTTGAAATTATGTGAGGTTTTAGAGTGGCTTCAAAGTAATATGAAAAGAGAAATCGTGGGAATGAGATGAAGGAAGATTGATCATGAGTTGATCATTGTTGAGGCTGTGATGATGAGCATATAGTGTTACATTATACTCTCTACTTTTGCAAATGTTTGGAGTGGAGATGAGCCTTAATTACCCTTTTAGTCTGCTAAAAGGGGCTACTACTTTTAGCATAAATTTACTCCTTTTAGTAATTATATTATTTTCATATAAAATTGGATGGCTAGAGGAAAATGGAGAATAGAAATTACCTAATAAAATATTCATTACCTGTATTAAAAATGTTTTGTCACTTGCATACACCTAAGGATGAGTTCATTTCTGGTTAATCTCATCATATACATTTGTGTATTTAACAACTGTTTATTGAGCACCATCTGTGTACCAGGCACACTTCCAGGCTCTGGTCATTGAGTAAAACAGTTGGGTGAGGTTTCTGATCTTAAGGATTTTATAGTTTAAGTATTAGTTTTCCACTGCTGCTATAACAGATTACCATAATTTTGGTGACTTAAATAACACATGTATAAAATGTTTAAATTCCGTAGGTCAAGCATCCAGTGTAGACTTTCCCTGGGTTGAAATTTATGTGTTGGCAGGAATGCATGTCTGACAGCGATAGGGGATAGTCTGTCTGCTTGCGTTTGTCATCTTCTAGAGGCCCCACTCCACTTCTTGGCTTATGATTCCTTTCTTCTGTCTTCAAAGCCAGCGATGTCGCATTCTTCTATTGCCCTTCTTCTGTAGTTGGTTCTCCCTGGACTGACTGTAGCCAGGAAAGTTTCTCCATTTTTAAGGATTCAATGAAATCAAGCCTAGCTGGACATTCCAGTCTATTCTCCCCATTGCAAGGTCTTTAACTCTAATCACATCTGGAAAGTTTCTTTTGCCATGTTAGGTAACCTACTCACCAGTTTCAGGGTTTAGAATGTGCACATCTTCGGAGGGCCATTATTCTGCCTACCGTTATAGCTAAATGGTGGGAGGGAAAAAAAAACCAGATAAATAAGCAGAATGGATACTTTCAGATACTGATACACTATAAAAATCTGTAAAATGGTGATGTAAGAGACAGTTACTTTTTTTTTTTTGATCAAAGCAAAGGATTTTTATTTTTTTATTTTTTGTTTTTCTGTTTTTTGTTTTTTGTTTTTTTTTTAACATTTTTTATTGATTTATAATCATTTTACAATGTGTCAAATTCCAGTGTTCAGCACAACTTTTCAGTCATTCATGGACATATACACACTCATTGTCACATATTTTTCTCTGTGAGTTATCATAAAATTTTGTGTATATTTCCCTGTGCTATACAGTGTAATCTTGTTTATCTATTCTACAATTTTGAAATCCCAGGCTATCCCTTCCCACCCTCCACCCCCCGGTAACCACAAGTCTGTATTCTCTGAAGAGACAGTTACTTGTAACTTGAGCTTCAGGGAAGAGCTCACTAGGGAAGTGACATTTTAATTGAAACTTTTCTGACAGCTGGAGACTATCTTGTGAAGTTCTGCAGGCAGACCATGTCTGGTAAAGGCAAAGCTAATATAAATGCCCAAAGTAGGGGAACAGAAAGATGGTAAATGGACTGGATCCTGGAGAGCTAAGGGGAAAGTACCATCCCATGAGCTGGAGAGTCAGGGTCCAGATTTACTAGCTCATACAGAGCCTGATTTACACTGTCTGCCTTACTCATTTCATGTCAGTTGTAAAGAAAGCCAACAGAGGGCTTTGAGCATAGGAAAGACATAATTTGATTTATGTTTTAAAATTACATCTGGCTGCTTTGTGAGTAATAAAATGTAGTTGTCTGTTCTCCACAGCATCTATTCCCCCAAGGGCCCTGGCTGTTACATCATAAATTAGAGAATTAATAAAGTTTCAAGGTTACTTAACAAAAGGCTCTTTTTCAGTCATTCACAATAAGTTTGGGAAAGGATTCAGTGTGAGATACAAAATGGATAAGCAAAGTTGGGTAAACTATTAATTATTAATTTTCTAAAGCATTCTTCCTTCAGTAGAGGTCATTCTGATCCTTGGCATTTACCTCACAGGCTCAAGTAGTAATAAGAACACAGCGTTCACATATATTTTTAGCAAACCCCAGTTTACAGTGTCTGGGGTACCCCATCATATTTTTAAAGCTAAGTAAGAAGAAAATCAGCATTATTATATTAAAATGTTCAAAACCAGTGTGATTGCTTAAATTTCTGGATAGACATGAACAATTGCACAAGGCTTCTTTCCTAAATATAGAGGTAAAAATTCATAGAATTGGTAGGAAATGGGCAGAAAAACTAATATTTCATCAGAAATGTATTCTGTTCTGCTGAATGGGAGAGAATTGTCCATGGTTGCAGCGTGCACTGTGCTAAACGGACGGGCTGTGTTGATTTCTCCTGTAATACACTCTGCTTAGAAGGTCATAATTGGAGTTAGTTTAGGTGATAAATTTTGCACATATTAGAAGATGGTGGCTAGAAGGGAAGCCAAAAAACTAATAAAATAAATAAAATAACCATGTTAGGTGCACAGGAAGCTCTGTCCCACCCCCCGCCTATCCTATCAGGACTAAGGTACTGATTTCTTATTTTGGCAATGAAGGTGTCTAAAATATACCCACTTATGTATCATTTTAGTGTGTGTCCTGCTGTCTCATCTCCCTGCTAACACCTGTAAAGCAGGCCTATCCCTCTGGTGAAGAGTTTGGGGAGCTGGATAACACTGATAAAAATTTGCTGACTTTCTGAGAAATGAAATTACAATAGAAAAAAAAAATCACGTTGTTTGCATTTTCAGTACAAATGATTTTGATTAATTGCATCATTACATAAATGTTAAGTCTGAAAAATTCATGATGATATTGAAATTACATGCCTTAATATAATGTAAACCTGATTTTCTCTTTCCCTCTGCTTAAAGCCATCAAGAAATGTGTGTTTGTGTGTAAAAAAGTGAGAGTAAGCCTTTATAATCACACCCCCATGCATGTGGCAGATTTCAATGTAGCTTATCATTAATTGAAAACAAAAACCAACACATATTTTAACTACAAAACCTCATCTTATTTGGTGCTCTGACTGTTTTCTGATGCAATTCTTAGACACTTGTAACAACAGATTTGACATTACAACTTCCCCTCAGTGACCCATTTACAATGATGGCGAGTCATCGAAACGGAGATTCTTTCTGAATAGCCTGGAATGCTCATAGAATGAATCTATAATTATGGAACCACAATTCTTTTCTATAAAATGACAATAGAATCCGTTCTTGCATCTGTCTTTGATAAGTAAAGATACAGCAGAAACTAAGACATTTTCCCTCAGCCCCCTCCAATGAATAAATACGAGGAAACCACATTCAACAAGCTGCTTTTTTTTCCTACTCCCCTTTTAATCTCCTCTTGCCTTTCTGCAGACTGTGGAGAAGTAATAGAGCAATTAATCATATAATATTCCTATCCTGACAGCACCGGCCTCTTCTGACCACATTTATTGTCCTACCGCCAAGCTGCTTCCTGCCACATGCCCTGGCTCATCTGGCTTTCCCTGTAAATCTCCGTGCTCTCAATTATTTAGCACAGCAGCATTAGACATCAACTCGAGAATGATTACTTAGGTAGAGAAATCAATAAGCAGAAGGTCTATTAAAACTCGGGTAATGATGGAGGATTCCAGAAAGATTATAATCTGCCCTGTGCCTTACACAAAAGGCACTGTCATAAACCAGTAAGCGTTCCCTTGCACTGGTAACATTTACACACTTGTAACAGTGGAACATGATCACCTCCAACGCTCTGACTTGCTAATAGATTTTTAGAGGGGGGTACAAGTTGATCCTCTAAGGGAAACTTCTGAAGTTTCAGATTTTTGACAGACCATGAGGGGAACATGACAACGTGGTGAGTCATTTTCCTGGCTATGAGTTGTAGTGATTGAAATTGTCTAAGGGGTCTTTTGGAGATGACCTGGTTGCTTTTAATTAGGGAGATTCCTGAAGGCACTGCAATCGGTAAAACTGGAATTTGCTGAACAATCTCACGATCATTTGAATACGTCTTACTCTCCAGCTTTTTCTCATCGTGTGTGAAAGGCGTGCTAAGACAGAAAAGCAAGCAGTTCTCTTCTGGAGGTCATAGAGGAATACTTCCAATACTGCCTGGATTCACCACTGTCTTTCAAGGAGCAGTCTCTAAAACATCGTTCTTGCTCCGTTCCACTGCTGCACGTCAGGTGTCTGTCCTGCTGAGTGCACTGATGGTGGAATTTATAGCGTGACACTTAGGCAGCAATTCAGACTGCCCTCAATAGTCTGACCATGCAGTGGAGTGGAGGGGAAGTACTAAATCATAACCCAGACACCACAGAGGGCAGGTTTCCCAGCAGAGATGAAGCACTCCTCAGATGCACACGGCTACTTAGGGTCTCCATCTTTTATTTCATGTAAACTTGGAAAGAGGTTACGATGGCAGACATTGTTTAATGCTGTGTTCCTCAGGGTAGAAAGACTAGGCTTTAGGGAACATCGTGGTGTCCATTATAAAGTAAAAAAAAAAAAGTTACATTTATATCCCAGAGTTAGAGGGATCTGGCTGACTTTGAAATCACTCTGAAAGATACATGATCATTAATGTAAATATACAATATGTGTGAGGACAGAGAGTGGTTGTAGGATTTACTGGCTCAATGAGATAATCAGTGATATTTCTAGCCTGTTTATTGTTATGATTGATCCAGTGGCAACTGATCACGCTTAGAGCTCCATGTGCTGCACTGATAGAATGAAACACAGGAGTTCAAGTCCTTGCAACATTAAGAAGGGAAAAGAGAATGAGCAGCTGATGTTCTCAGGGTTCCACATATAAGGCTATCATGGCTTTTAAAAAATAAAGTTTTGCTTATTTCCATGTTGATATGCTCAGTAAAAAAAATACAGAAATATGACTTGGTTTTCTGGCCATATTGCATCAAAGGTGCAGTTTCAAAGCAACACTTTTGTTCCTTTCTCTGTAATCTCATTTAGTTGAATTTTCTCTCTAATAAGCAATAAATCATGTTTAAATATAGTAGTGGAAAGGAAAAAGATGAAGTCCCTCACTCCTAGGTCAGTTCCTACAATGAAACTATTGTTTTTTCTTCTGTAGGCATTTCAGGCATAAAAGACAACGGGTCTAAAAAGTTGCATCAAACACCAAAAATAAAAACAACAGCAAGAGCAACACCAACTCTACACATTAATTATCAAGGCTCTACCTGGCTTTATGGTGTCAGCTAATATTCAGTCTGCCTTGGTGATGTCCTCACTTATATATGTTTTTTGAATGATAGAGATTTCTTCTTTTTGCAGAGGTTTTTATTACAACCTTATGATACGACCAGAACATAATAGAACAGTAAAATCTGTGTGTTCTGGGGAGGCAGAGCTGGGAGGTGATTTCAGGGGAGACACAAGTATGAGACAAATGTGTTCAGGTCTGAGACATGACAACCTCTTCATAGACTTTTCTAAACAGTGGTATTATATTCCCCAGTAAAGCAAGATGATTTTTTCTCAAAAGACATCAGTGCTGAATGAGTCTGGTTTCTGATAAGGAAAGTAGTCAAATTTGTGGATACTAACTACTATGTATAAAATAGATTAACAAGTTTCTGCTGTACAGCACAGGGAGCTGTATTCAACATGTTATAGTAACTTATGGTTAAAAAGAATATGAAAACAAATATATGTATATTCCTACATGACTGAAGCATTATGCTGTACACCAGAAATTGATACAACTTTGTAAACTGACTGGACTTCAACAAAAAATAAACAAATCAATAAAAGCACACGCAAAAAAGTAGTCAATAGAAATCATGAAACTTTTGAAGAATGCCCACTGATCATATTACTCTGACAGTCAAAATTCAAATGACATTTGCATTCAAATGAATACTACCATCTGATTTTTCAAATTAAAGGAAGAATCGGATAATTTTTGCTCACAGAAGGAGTATAGTCACCCATGGTTTAGTCAGTTTAGTCTTAGGGGAAACAAACAGCTTTATGCTGCATAGTGCTTGAAAAATAAAATCTGAAAAGTATTCTATAAGATTTTTTCTACCCTAAGGAAAGCAGAGTGTGCATTCACTTTGGAATTACTAATTAAAAGAAGAAAAACAGCAATATTGGTGAGTTGTCCTCATATGAAATGTGACACTGAGGGACTTTCCCTAACCTGTTAAATAAAGTAACAGTGTCAATGTCATATATTTTTCTGAAAAGAGAAAAAACATCACTGATTTTTTTATGATGAAGATTGTGGGTTTAGATTTGAAACAGGACCTTGACTAAGAGGCTTTCAAAAGATTCCTCTGCCTTCTCCCTCCACACTGTCTCCTTCAGTGCTCTCATCTGTGATTTTGACTGGCAGAACCAGTTCTGGGCAAAGGGCCCCCAGATGTGCTCTCTGACGCATCCCCTGAGCCCCAGATGTATACCTGCAGTGGCCTTCTTAACATTCCCATTTTGTATGCAGAGGGACCAAGACAGAACTCAGGGGCTCTCCCTTGTAAACACCCCGAATGTGCTCCCCTCCTAGGCTGTCCCTTGCAAGGGACAAACCATCTAGTAGCTGAACCCCAAACCTGCGGAGTCCTCCCTTCCATCAAGTCCCAGATCTGTGGCTGCAGCAACCACAGACACACCGAGTTACCTCACTTTTCCTCGTTTTCACAGCTACTGCCCTGGCACAAAGCGCTCTTATGTCTTTTCTTATTACTATACCGTTCACTTTACTGGCTGAACTCTTCTGTCTTCAGTTCCCTCTACAGCTTCCAGAGTGGCCTCTAAAGTGTCAACAAAGTCAGGATGACTTCCCTTCCTAAAAAATCTCTTAATCACTTCACCTGAAATGAAGTCCATTCTCCTTACCGTGGCCTGCAAAGACCTAAGGATGTGGCCCTCCAACTCTGCATTTGTTCCCCGGAGCTTCTCCCATGACCCGCTGGGCTCTACCCTTGCTTTCTCTCCATTCTCTGAACACCCAGATGATTTCCATTGTGGAGCATCTGCATATAGTTCATCTAGATGACTTTTCCTTCAGCTACATCAGGCTCTTTCTTTTAAATCTCAGCTTGAAAGGCACCTTGTTATTCAGTCCTCATCTCACCATCCTCTCTAAATGCCCCTCTGCTGTCCCACCCTCGCCCATGATTCCTATCAGGTCTTCCAGTTTCCACTCTCATAACTCTTATCCTTGCTTGAATTGATGCTGTACCTTTGAACAGGGGTGTGTTTGTTCATCACTGCATCCTTGGTGACTAGAACACTTGTGACAAAATTATGGGATAAATAATAGCGGATGAATGAATGTTTGTTAAAATAAGTCAATTTAGTTGTTTTTAAATGCATTTCTTCTCCATTTATAAGTTGCTTTCCTTGTAGTCCATATGAATTTCTCTTTTCTTTTTTTTTGACTCTCCTAATCTGGACTCCATAGCTGCTTCCATTTATTTCCATTATAGTTAGAATTTTCTGAAAAGAATTTGCTGTATTTGACATAAACTGAGGGAAAATTTGTACCACTGTTCATTCTAAAAAGCTATCTTTAAATAGTGAATTTCTTCACAGCATGCCAACTCTGTTTCCTGTAGTGCCTTTCAGTGTTGGTCCATAAGATAGTCAAATATATATCTCATGGTGGTTTCAGTTTATATTTATTTTGTATCTGGTGAGTTGAACATTGGTCACAGGTTTGAGGTCATTCACATCTCTTCTGTCAAATGTTTTTGTCCCTGTGACCATTTTTCCAGAATATTTGTTCATTTTATTAAATTCTTAAAACTAAGAATATATTTTTAAAATAAAACATCTAAATTACAAAAATTCAAGCAGTCTAAATATAAATGGTCTTTACATCATTGTACATTAGAAAACTTTCCAAGAAATCACAAGCAACTATCTGTCTTACTCTCTAGCACTGTAAATATCTTGCCTAGAAGTTGGTCCAGGTTAACCTCAAAAATTTTAGCCAAAAAAAAAAAAAAAACAAAACACAAAAACCCAATTCTGCTTTCTTATAACTTTATGTCTGTTTGGATTCAGAAGTCTATCGGTATAGATGTTCTTAGGATAAAAATTTATTTTCTAGGTTATGGCAGGATAGGGAAGTAAAAGTAGGAATACTGTTTTGACTCTGCAAATTTAAATAATTAAAGAGAAAATAAAGGCACATCATCAGATAAGACAGGCTACAAGTGAGATTGTCAAAACTCCAGACAAATCTTAACACAGATGAATGAATACGTATCTGGCACATGACAGGTAGCAAGTAGTGATACTGAAGTGTGTAGTTGTTAGCTAGGATATGTAGAGATAGCAAGCAATCCCAGAATGCTCAGTGGCTTCACACAGTAAGAGTTTATTTATGCCTTCCAGGGGTTCTTTGCTCCACACTGTCACTCAGGGATCCAGTCTGATGGGAACGCCAACATCTAATAACTTTTCCCCCGGGTTATGCACTCTGCTAGTTGCTGCATCATGGGAAGACACTCTGGAGGCGTCCTGCTGACTCTTCGGTGCTTTGACATAGCACAGACCCATGACACCCTGTCCACAGCCCTTTTGACAGAATGAGTCACCAGCCATACCTTGGAATTAGACAAAGCATTAAAAAAGCTTAGTGTATCTGTACTGCTTCAACCACAAGGTATAAGTCATGCCATAGTGGTGTGATTTCCAGCAGGATGAACATACAAAAGATCCATTTCTATATTTTAACAGAGTACTCTCTAAGACTCTTAGCTTTGGGAGAGGCTGGAAACAATCACGTGTATGACATAGATATATACAGTTTTAAAGAGTTTTGCTTGAGCTGTGTTATCTAGAAAAAAATTGGATAAATAATCAATTATTGTCAAATGGAAGGAGGAATTTTTCCTTAGACTCATCCTCTCCAATTTTAATCCATGATTTAGATTATATATTAACTGCTGTATGTTGTCTACTGATAAAAAATTTTTCTGTCTAAAAATTGAGAATTTATGGATATTACTTGAGTGACTTCAGGAAGGAAAATTAGCACTTTATGCATCGAGTTACAGTTGATCACAGGTATATTTTACCTCTCAAATAAAAAGGAACAATTTTACATGTCAAAACATGACTTTCTTATGCTAGTTTTCTGTTAGAGAAGTGAATCTTAATTTCATTTTTTAACCTTTCTGTTTACTTATTATAATGCAATTCTTGTATTTATACATAGACACTTTTATTGGGCCTATAAAATTCACTATAACATTCTATTTTATATTTCAGTATGTGTGATAATTTTCTATTAATGACTTTTCTGAGTAAAAATCTATATAAATAAAAGTATTTCAAAATGAATAAAAAAAGTAAATGGAAAATTTAACAAAATGAATACATGTTCTGGGTCATAATGATGTATTCACATGTTCCACGCATTTCTAAAGGATTTGAATGTTTCTTTGAGTACATTTCATTGGTATTCAGTTGCCTTCTTGTTGCTTCTTGCCATCTATTATTGTGTAAGTTGCAAATTATACTTTATAATTTGAATACCTGTACTTTCCATTGATATACTCAAACTTGTGCCATTACTCTGCTATCAAAGAAGGCACTGCATTTGCTCTTAAAAAGATCTTTGTGTGAGTAAGAAGGAATAGCAGATCAGTTATAAAAGTTGCAAGATAAACCATGAAAAATATAACAGAGCCAGAGAAAGGAGGGACCTGTCACAAGAAATGTTGATAAGAGACAGCATCAAGCACTGTCAGGGGCTGTTTTGCATGTAGTTTAGCCTGAACAAAAGGGCAAGACCTCAAGAAGCCAGAATAAGAGAGTTTGATTTCCCCAGCGATGACGGTAGATAAAAGAAAATAGGTAATTGTATGTCTTGGGTGTTTAGAGGAGCAAGGATAAATTGAGAGTTGATGAAGAAGAAATAAAGGGCAGAAGCCTTGGGCATACTGGCAATTTGAATTTGATACATTATATTTCATAAATGACTTAACTGTAGCATGTCAACTCGATATGTTATTTACAGTGTAATGTATAAACTTCCTCCCAAACTCCTGGCAGTAGTGTGTATGTATAAGAGAGGGAGGAGGGAGGAAGGGGAAGAGGGAGTGGAAAGCAGAGGAGGGGAGGGAAGAAGGAAGGGAAAGGAGGAGGAGGAGGAAGAGAATAAATGAGAGAGATAGATTTATATCTCTGAAAATCCCCATTTGGTCTTTGGTCTCCATTTTTGAATGAAGCCCCAGTGACATGATGATTGCCATTTCATTTAATCCTTTTCCCTAGGAAGATTGCTAATTCCAGGAAACAGACCAAATAAATGTTTGGAAATGCACTCCTTGAAGCCCAAGTTCTTTCTGATTATGTGCATGGTTTAAAAGAGAATCAACTCTCTTTTAAAGGAATCTGTTTTCAGAGAAGTGCAAATTCAAACTATTATGATTCCACATACATCTCAGAAGAGTTAACTTAAGTTGACGTTATTACTTTCTCATAAGACCTTATCTCTAGATGAGTTTCTCATAGACACGTCATCGGTTTTGGCAATTTAGCTTTGAATAATGCCTAGTTGCTTCAAAGGCTTCTCACTCAGAAATCTAGCATTGATATTTTCCCCTCACTGTATAGTTCTTACAATCACTAAATTTTGTCTCATCTTCCTTTGAGGATTCTTGACTCTTAGTTCACCCTCATTTCCAAATAATATATTTAATTTTTATGTTTACATATTCCTTTAGAAGTGCCTTTTGATCTTTCTAGTTTGTTTTTCTTCCATTTAATCCTATCAATATTTCCTCCTTACAGTTTAGAGATGACTGTTACCAAAATAATCATTACAGGATGTCCCTGTTTCTGATGTACTTAGAAACAGGAACTGAGTTAGATAATCACAGCATCATTATGCTCAAGCCATTTAAATCCTTTAAAGTGCTGGTTCTCTCCTTAAAAATTCCAGAAAATGTAAGAAATTCCAGAAAATTTAAGAAAATCGGAGTGAATCACTGAAATCACTGTCAGCACTAACACATTATAGATGTTTTTCAAGTTTCTCTTTAAATTAAACCATCCTAAATTTCCAGCCCCATTTCTACTATTGCCCACTGTGTATCCTCAAGTACAGTCACTGCCTGTCACCAAGGTCCGTGTTGATCTAGGCTGATTTGACTTGGACAATACTCTGATCTGTCGGAATGCTCCATCCCACCTCTGAACTTTCCTTTCCATCCAAGTCGGGAAAGGATCTGTGTTGCCTATTTTATACTGCATTAAAATATAACTCATTTCCCTCTCATAGAACATTCCTTGCTTTCCGTTCCATACAAGTATGCCTTGCCTTTTTTTTTTTTTTCCTTTTTTGCAATTCTGAGCTAAACAGTGTACGTTATAAATTACATTTCTGTAGTGTGATTATTCCCTAATTCATTTATTTTGTGTAAATTGAAATAGCATTCTGGTTTATTGTCCTTATATCTTCTCCTCCTCATATTTTTTTAATTGTTAATTTTTAATATTTTTTTCCATTTTGGGGGTATCTCTATTTGCATTTCTACTTTAAAATGTAGTTCATTCTGAGCTGTACAGATTCCTTCAGTATAGTTCCTGTGTTTTAAGACAATTTTAATTTGTCTATCATTTTGTTCTTTTTTATTTTCTGGCCAAATACTATCTAATTGCTCATTAATGGCAGAATTTTCTACTCTATCTTTAAGCAAAACTATACTTATTACTGTGATCATCAAAATGGAGTCAGCTCTTTTAGAAAATAATACTCACATTGGACAGACAAAGGGTTGAAAATCACTTGAAATTGTATCTCTAAGGATAACTGCTTATATCATTACTTGAAAATTCTTCCAAACATGCTTCTTTTTACATAAAATTTATATGTGTGTGCATGTATGTGTTTGTGTGTGTATGAAGGAGAGGAGAAGAAAAGAGGGGTGAGAGGGAGGCAGAATTAGAGAGGGAGAGATCACATGTAAATACGTGCTTGTGTATCTGGTTACTTTATATCAATAACTTTAATTTTTTTCAAGCATCTTAATGACTGCAGCATTAAATGGATGGATGTACCATAACTTATTTAACAAGCTCCTATGGAATGGATTGGTTATTTCTTAATTTTTAATGTCATAAACAATGCTGCAGTGAACCATCATGTACACATATCGTTGTGTGCCTTTAATGTTTGCCTTATAAAAAGTACTCAGAGTGGATTTGATGGGTCAAAAATACATCCAGCTAAAATAAGACTAAATAATTAGAACTGCTTTATTCTGCTTCCTCACATAATAATGATATTTTGGTCTTCTGCTATGTTTTTATATGGACACATACGATGATAAAAAAAAAAAGATGTTTAAGATTCCTGGCATTTCTGTCAATCACAGTAACTGCTGACACTTTACTGAATACACATTACACCCCAGGCACTATGCTGAGTGCTCTATATGAGTAGCAGTAATAGCAAACAACTTGTAGTTATTATGCGTTAGAGTCCTGAGCATAATTATTCTTATTCACATATAGGTGAATTCATAACATGCCTTTAAAGAAGACACTACTTTAAGATCTCAATGAGTAATATTTGGTATGATATTTCTGAGTGTTAGTGCTTACATATATGTGTGCGTGTATGTGTGAAGAGAATCTATTTCATACAGTGATGATTGGCCTCGCTTGCCTCCATTTGGCACAATGATTGTAATATACTGGGCAATGTTGTAAATGTTTTACTGTTTTATTCTACAGAGATGGAATGGAAAAACATAGTAGTAACTTACCCAAGGTTGTGGTTACTAAATTATACTGTAGATTTCTATCAATTACTAAGATTTCACAACTAAAATTTTTGTAGAGAGTAAACCATCTGTCAAAATAAGAATGACTTTTAATCAGTCTTCCACAAATGCAGCAGATTGTGCTGCAGTACTGAATGATGGAAGCCAGTCTATGGCTTTTCTGAAGATGCAAATTGTTATTTCTACAAAAATAGTAAAGAATAGCATATATATCAGGTACAAAAACAAGCCCCCCCTTTTTTTTTTGCTATGGAAAACAGCAAAATCGGCATGGAAAAAATTGTAATATAAACAAAATAGATGGTTCTAACTTCAGACTCAGGTTTTGCTTTAAAGAATATTAACCATGAATCATCATTTCTACTGTGTAGATTTTTTTAAATGCATATTAAAAATTAGAAAGAAAATTGAAGTATATTGTGTTTATTTTATTATCTGCTGCTTCATTTAACTTAATTTAAACACAAGGATGACAGTATGTACTATTGAAGCCATTGGGATGATGAGAAAACAAAGTCTATGATGGTGCATCAAGTGTTGGACCAACATTCAAACCCAGTTAGAGTATACGCATGGGCTAGAAATACTGTTGAGATATTCCCTGGTAACTTAGAAGTAGATGAATAAAGCTTGTCTTCCGTAAGTGAAACTAATCAAATATAGGCATATCAGCAATTATTAATTGTCTAGGAATAACTTGCTGTTGTAATAGGTGGTAATTAACTGAAAAATAATTAGCAGGAGTAGAAAATTATAAGGGGTGAAAGAAAACAATGATACTGACAA
Source organism: Camelus bactrianus (assembly GCF_048773025.1). NCBI lineage: Eukaryota > Metazoa > Chordata > Mammalia > Artiodactyla > Camelidae > Camelus > Camelus bactrianus. The sequence continues at coordinate 100,370,269 of NC_133542.1, forward strand.
GTTCTTTATAATGAATCCTAGATGTCAATGTTAACTTCCTTTGTGTTTTAAATGAAGTATCACTCAGTAATGATCTATCTCCTTATTATAATACACCAAGCAATGCCTTCATCCCAGAGCATTTTCCCAAACCAAGAAAAAAGATAACTTCATGAAGGTGTAAACATTCCCATACCTGAAAAGACCCATGGTGCTTTTCTTATGGATGAAAAACAATTAATTACTAAGAGTTAATTTAATTATTTAATTATGTTGAATTTAGGCAGATAGTCTCATCATCTCTTGGTGTTGTGACAAAGTACAGTTTTGAGATCAGCAAGGTAATCGTGCTTTCCACGATGAAGTGTCTTTGAGGCCAGCCAGCTCCCCTCCTTGTGTCAGAAATACTTCCCACTATGTATTGTCTCTTTTTACACTACAGAATTTACTATATAAATGGACAGCAATTAGAGTTATCATTTTACTTGGTGAGAAATGATATAGTTAAAATATTCTGAGACTTTTTAAAAAGAAATAGCTATGCAAACAGGTTAAAAATAGTGTATCAGTTTGCACCAAGGAAAGCATCTATTAATATGGTAAAAAGAATTATTATCTGTCTGTCTGTCTACCTACTTACCTATCTATGTGGCTTAATTCAAAACTGTGCTTTAATTACTGTAGCTCTTGAATGGATTTGTTCAGTCTAACTGTCTGACAAATCACTGTTGTTAAATAAAATTAAAACTTAGGATGAGATCCAGAACATCTTCGGCTTCATTAAATTACATATTCACATTTGATGTACAGAGATGTAAATGTGGACAGATCTCATTTACTTATTTATTTTTTTCAATTGCTCATTGTGGAAGAGATCCAGCACTAGATGAGACAAGAAATAAATTTAAATTTCTTTGCCTGTTGAGAAATTAGATGTACACAATGTATATATACTCAAATGTAATGACTTCTGATCTCTCTCTTTCTGCATGACAAAGTCTGTCCTTAACACTCTGCTTCCAAGGCTCATTTAAAACTATTTTTAGCCTGGTAAGTCCATGAGAATGCTTTACCACTCCCAAACCTTTACCTGGAAATAAAAGAGTGGAGGTCATCAAAAATGTGCATTTTATATTTCTAATTCTACGTTTTGGAATCTGTTAAAATTTTTTCCTTGCCTTCAAAAAAAAAAAAAAAAAAGATTGCATCTATCTTTCTTCTTAACTTTTTTTTTAATTGAGTTATAGTCAGTTTACAATGTTGTGTCAATTTCTGGTGTACAGCACAAATTTTCAGTCATGCATGTGTATATATATATATTCATTTTCTTATTCCTTTTCACTGTGAGCTACTACAAGATCTTGAATATATTTCCCTGTGCTATATAGTGTATGCATCTATGTTAATAGAAAGTTTTAGAGTTTCTTTCTTTTTGTATTGTTTAGGTTCCCCCCCACCCCACACTGATTTGGTTTTCCAAATTCCTTGATTCTGGGAGGATTGAACTTCTGAAAATAAAATATAATCTATGTAAATATTCAGGGTAGAAGATAAAAATTATATCTATGTTAAGATTACACCTTTCTGGTCTGATCAGGGACAGTATGTGTGTTTTAATCAAGTTGGTTTTTTTTTTGTTTGTTTATTTTTTGTTTGTTTGTTTTTAAATCTATGTTGTTTTCCAACCCTCCCCTCTTTAAAATACTAGAGAGCTTCTCTGGAACAATCATTCAAGTATTCCTCCAAGGAAGGCTTACTCTTTGAGCGCCTGTTACTGAAGTGAGAAATACTCTAAAGGAGATGTAAAAATAAATGAGACATGCTCTCTGACCTTAAGAGTCTGAATAGAGAAACTTAAAGTCAAATCAGGCAACAGTAAAGAAGTGGTTGGAGGCCAAAGCGTGCACTTGGAGAGGACTGAAGGGCGAACTGTTGCTGCTGGCTCTGCGGACTAGGAAAGAATTCTCACAGGTAAGGCCTTTCTGAGCAAGATCTCACTTACTAGGGAAGGACAGGGAGGAAGAATCACCAGATTTAGAGACTAGCACAAGGAATATCTTGTCAAATTTCGTCTTCATCTTTTGGACGACTTTTTGGAGTCCAGGACTATTCACAGTGTGTTTTACCTGCTACTTTATAAAGTGAATTGTCTGATGTATTTCTCACAGCTTCTCTGGGAGTTAGTTATCTTTACACTCATTTTACAAAGATGCAAAAGCTCCACTTACCTTTAAGTAAATTGTTAACCATCAACTAATGCTGGCTGACGAAGACTAGTGACCAAAACCAGATTTGTAGCTCCAAAATCTGCTCTCCCCCAACTCTCACTGCCACCAGAAACTAAGAAATTTTAAGATTGGCTATTGGAGTTGTTGGCTGATTAGCTGTGGAGGGTAAGGTCCCAAGGGCATTGAAAGCTGGAGTGGTCACTCGAGTGTAGGTCACTTGGATGAGAAAATCTTCCTTTTCCTTCCCTCTGTGCATCTAAACCCATTTCAGAAAGCAAGTATAATTGTGTTCTGTAAGATATTTTATTTTATTATTTTTGCCATGTTCAATATTTTTACCACATAGTAAGCACTCAAATGCCACCAAATTAATTAAAACTGTAACATCGCCAGACCCCAAAAGATTCTTCATGTAACATCTTGATTGCTATAAACGTTTACCTTCCCTAAGATACAGTCACTATCTTGACTGTTAGGGCAATGACTTTCTTGTTTTCCATTATAAGATTTATCATATGGGCACAAATTCCTAAACGCTACAAATCAATTTCGTCTTCTTAAAAAATTTTGTATTGCATAATGATATCACGTGCTCTTTCGTGCATGTTTTATTCACTCCTCTTTACATTTGTAGGATCTGCCCATGCTGGTTTATGCAGGGGCTTTTCCTTCGTTTTCATTGATCTTTGCACTTCTAGATATCCATTCTGCTCTTTTTTTCTCCTAGTTTTTTTGAGGCATACTATCTATCCTACTCTTGAGGAACATACGAATTGTTTCTATTTTTAGTTATTAAACCAATGCTGCTATGAATCAACACATATTTCCATGCATGTTTTTTGATAAGTTTGTAAATGGATTCTGTTGATATATACCAGGAAGGTAGTAGATCAGTGCATCATGGAATATGTTTTTTTTTTGAACTATAGTTGATTTATAATATGAAGGTTTCTTGTGTACAGTATAATGATTCTGTTTATATATATATATACACATAGGTGTATATATATATTATTTTTCATATTCTTTTCCATTATGGTTTATTACAGGATATTGCATAGAGTTCCCTGTGCTATACATGAGGACCTTATTGTTTATCTATTTTGTATAGCATATTGTGTATCTGTTAATCCCAAACTCCTATTTTATCCTTCCCCCTGTTTTCCCCTTTGGTAACCAGTCATTTGTTTTCTATGTCTGTGAGTCTATTTCTGTTTTGTAAATAAGTTCATTTGTGTCATTCTTTTTTTAGATTTCACATATAAGTGATATCATATGATATTTGTCTTTTCCATCTTACTTCACTTAGTATGATGATCTCCAGGTCCATCCATGTTGCTGCAAATGGCATTATTTCATTCTTTTTTATGGCTGAGTAGTATTCCATTGTGTGTGTGTGTCTGTATCCATTCATCTGTTGATGGACATTTAAGTTGCTTCCACATCTTGGCTATTGTACATAATGCTGCTATGAACATTGGGGTGCACATCTCTTTTCAACTAAAGTTTTCTCCAGATATATGCCCATGAATGGGATTGATGGATCATATGGCCATTCTATTTTTAGTTATTTTAAGGAAACTCCATACTGATTTCCACAGTGGCTGTACCAATTTACAAGGAATATAATTATTTTTAATGACAATAGAGGATTGAAAACTCTTTTCTGAAGTGTCTGTAACAGTTTACTCTCTTACCAGCAGTTCTCATTGCTTCACATGTTCACCAGCACTTGGTTCCAGTAGACACTTTCCTGGTCAACCTTCTGGTTGGTATCTAGTATTCTCTATTCATGTTGTCTCATTTAATCCCTTCTCTGACTTTTTTTTTTTTTGTCCTGTCTAGGCTACTAGGAGTTTGACTTCTATGGACTGCAACTCTATATGTCTTATATTTAAGTATCTGGTTGGATTTTGCTAATAAGAAACTTCAGTAGAAATTAGAAGTGATTGGGGAATAAGAAACTAGGGTAGTTGCTTTCCCCGTGGGCATTGTCAGTGTTCTGTGGTTACACTGCCTATTAAATGGCTTCTATACTAGGCTTCAAAGTATTTTCATGCTCTGATAAGTGTCCTTTGCCCTTGCCCTGTCAGACTAGGTTAGTAATGACTTCTTCCTTTTAGTCTTGAGCATTTTATCATCCCTATACTTAACAAGCATATCTGTAAATAATCTCTTCCTCAAACTCCACTCAGTTAAACATTTGAGCATCCTGTTTTCTGCTAGATCCTAAATGATACAGTCACTGATGTCAGGACCAGCCCAAGAGGCAGAACTTCAGAGTAGGTTACTTAATTATTTGAGGAGTGTATGAGTGACTTTCTTGTTGGACAGAAAGAGAAACTTTGTAGTTTGCAGATGCAGTGACAGTACATTCCTCCACCAAATTATCAGTTGTGTCATGAGTTGGACTGACCAAAAAGATTGAAGTATTGAAGAACAGTGTGGCTGTGACAATTAGTAGTTCTCTTAACAACAGTGATTATAATAATTATAGTGTGTGAGATGACAACTTGTGACTTCACAGAGATACACAAAGAGAACAAGTTCAGGCACTGATCTCCCAAGGCACTCCAGGAAGAGAATCAGAAGTTTACTAGACAAGGTTTAAAAGAATTTCCTCTTTTTTTTTGTATTTTTTTTTAACACGTAACAATCTGTCACCCCATCACCTCACAGTTTTCCTGCTTTTTTTTTTTTTGTAAGAACAGTTAAGTTCCAGTCTCATAGCAAATTTCAATTACACAATACCTTGTTATCAACTGGGGTTATGATGTTATACATTAAATGCTCAGATCTTCTTTATCTCATAACTAAAGACTTGTACCCCTTTACCATCCTCTCTCTGTTTCCCCCACCCTGGCAACCACTTTTCTACTCTCTGTTTCCATGAGTTTGACTTCTTTTCCCCTTGCTTTTAGATTCCACACGTGACTGATACCATGCAATATTTGCCTTTTTTTCCTACCAGCTTATTCTACATAGCATAAAGCCTTCCAGTTTCATCCATATTGCTGCAAATGATAGGATTTCCTTCTTTTTTTAAGGTTGGATAATATTCTGTTGTATACATATGACACATTTTCTTGATCCATTCATTCACTGATGGACATTTATCTAGTTTCCATCCCTTGGTTACTGTGAATAATGCTGCAGTGAGCCTGGGAGTGCAGGTGTACCTTGGAGGATGGTTTCATTTCCCTTGGATATTCAGGGATCCTTGAACAATGCAGGTTTGAACTATGTGTATTCTTATATGTTGATTTAAAAAATATATATATATGTACCACAATACTACATGATCTGTGGTTGAATGTCAGTTGGGAAACTGTAGACACAGAGAGCTGACTGTAAAATTATATGCAGATTTCAGCTGCACAGAGGTCCCCACCCCTAACCTCCACAATGTTCAAGGGTCAACTGTACATCCAGAAATGATAATGCTAGATCATATGGTGGTTCCATTTATAATTTCATAAGGAACCGCCATACTGTTTTCCATAGTAATGTATCACTTTACATTCCCACCAGCAGTGTACAGGAGCTTCCTTTCTGCCACATCCTTGCCAGCATTTATTATCTCTTGTCTTTTGAATAATAGCCATCCTAACATGTGTGAGGTGATACTGCATTAAGGTTTTGATTTGCATTTCCCTGATGATTAGTGATGATGAGCACCTTTTTATGGACCTGTTGGTCATTTGAATGTTTTCTCTGGCAAAATGTCATTTTAGGTCCTTTGATGATTTTTAATTGGCTTATTTCTGTTTTTTAATATTGAGTTGTCTGAGTTCCATGTATACTTTTGTTATTAACCACTTAACCAGATATGTGGTTTGTGAATAGTTTCTCCCATTCCATAGGTTGCATTTTCATTTTGTTGGCTGTTTCTTTTGCTGAGCCAAAGATTTTTAGTTTGATATAGTCCCACTTTTTTTTTAATTTTGGTGTCAAATCAAAAAAAATCATTGCCAAGCCCATTGTTAAGAAGCCTACCCCTTATATTTGTTTCCAGGAATTTTATGGCTTCAGGCCTTGTGTTCAAGTCTTCAATTCTTTTTGAGATGATTCTTGTGTATGGTGTAGAATAGAGGTCCAGTTTCCTTCTGCGTGTGACTTTCCGGTTACTTCTATTGCCTGGTGAGGAGGTATTTTAACATAAATGCTCCTATTCCCTTTTACTCATTACTGGTTGTTTTAGAGGACAGTATATGGAAACAAAGCAAATAAAGCTAATTTTTGCTTATCTGAAACATTTTCAAAGACCATTTATTGAAACACCAACTAATTGTGAAACTACTACATTTAATAGCAAAATAGTTATTCATACCTCAATGTCATTCAAGACCATAATATGTTCAAGGCTAGTCTGATACTATACAGAATGGACTCTAATTTGTTTTAAAGGGTAAGTATAACATAATTCCATACACCATATAAAAGGTTATTGGCATGTTCTTAATATGTGAATGCATAAATAAGTAATATTCTTAAACTTTGAAAATCATTATGTTTTTCATATTCAGTGTTATTAGTACATATTACCTAAAGTGAAATTGCTTAAAATTAATCAAACAAATTATTTGTCATAAAAAATCAATAACCAGGTAAAGTAAAATTAAAACAACAAAAATAATCAGATCATCTGAACACACTCTCTTTTGAACAATTTCTTCTTTGACATGCCTTATGTCTTATGTTTTTGGCCACTTATATTTATTAATATTTCATTGAAAAATATTAGTCTTATTCACTTATTACTTCTTGATAACAGAAACATGCTTAGGTTTTTGACATAATGAGAATTGTAATACATTTATGGTAGTAATGGAAGAAATTTAACTTTTATTCCTAAACATTACTACTGTTCACAAGAAATGAGATGATGCCAAAAAATGGCAATGATTTTGCCATTAAAAAAAAAAATACCTCCTTCTTGAATTAATACTTTCAATTTCAGACAGAATTTTATCAACTAACTACAGGTTCATGTGATAACTAGAAAAAAATCATATTGTAGAACATTCCTGTCACTATATAAGGGACAGTTTTTATAAATACAATATATAGGAATACATAATATATTGACAAAAATATGGAAAGAGATATTCCTCACAGTCAAGTAATCATTTAAGGAAAAAGCAGAGAATTACAATTGAGTGTGTAAGATTTAAATTCCAATATACTGTAAATTCCCAAGGGTATCAAGGTTTATCTTAACTAGGAATTGCTATTGAATGGAGTTAGTGTGACCCAGGACATACTTCACAGAACTATAATATCATAATAAAATTTATATGGAACCACAAAAGACCTAGAATTGCCAAAGCATTACTGAAGAAAAAGAAAGAGGCTAGAGGAATAACTCTCCCAGACTTCAGACAATATGATAGAGCTACAGTAAACAAGACAGCATGGTATTGCTACAAAAACAGACATATGGACCAATAGAATGGAATAGAGAGCCCAGAAATGAACCCACAAACTTTTGGTCAACTAATCTTTGACAAAGGAGGCAAGAATGTTCAGTGGAATAAAGACAGTCTCTTCAGCAAATGGTGTTGGGAAAACTGGACAGCAGCATGTGAAGTAATGAAGCTAGAACACTCCCTTACACCATACACAAAAATCAGCTCAAAAGGGATCAAAGACTTAAACAAGACAAGATACAATAAACCTCCTAGAAGAAAATATAGGCAAAACGTTATCTGACATACATCTCAGAAATGTTCTCCTAGAACAGTCTACTCAAGCAATAGAAATAAAAGGAAGAAGAAGCAAATGGGACCTAATGAAACTTACAAGCTTCTGCACAGCAAAGGAAACCATAAAAAAAATCTAGAATCTGAGGGGGGATAATCATTTCAGTTCTGAGACAGAAAATAAGTCAGAGCCCTGTATCCAGATTAAATATATATTTTAGGTAATAAGGCATAAGACACCGAATGAAAAGGAAAAATAAGGGTTGTAATTATAAGGGAAATACAATGCAATTAGGAACCAGGAGAGGTATGTTTGTTTATTTTTTATTTATTGAAGTATAGTCAGTTTACAGTGTGTCAGTTTCTGGTGTACAGCACAATGCTTCAGTCATACATGAATATACATATATTCATTTTCATATTCTCTTTCACCTTAAGTTACTACAAGATATTGAATGTAGTTCCATAAGCTATACAGTATGAACTTGTTATTCATCTATTTTATATATTGCAGTTAGTATCTGCAAATCCTGAACCCCCAAATTATCCCTTTCCACCCTTTTCCCCACCCAGTAACCATGTTTGTTTTCTATGTATGTGAGTCTGTTTCTGTTTTGTAAATAAGTTCATTTGTATCACCTTTTTAGATTCCACATATAAGTGATATCATATTTTTCTTTCTCTTTCTGGCTTACTTCGCTAAGAATGATGATCTCTAAGTCCATCACGTTGCTGCAAATAACATTACAATGTTTTTGTTTTAACTCTACAATAAGTGACATTGGGAAGAGATGTCTTTAGTATTCCTGTGCTTCATTTGCGACACCTGTTCACTAGAAATTAAACTCCTATCCTAGGTAACAAACTGTTTTGATTATTTTGAAGATTAAATTTGATAATGTATGTCAAAGGGCCTTATAAAACCACCTCGTGCTGTACACACGTTTTACCGCTATTAAGAAACACTTGCTGCTGTGTTACTCACAGGCTCCATTTCACAGCTCCCAGTTTAACTATCACTCACAGACTATGGATAAAGACACTATTATGCTGAAACATGATAGCTAATTACATACATGTATTCAGCCATGAAATTACTTTGTTAATACATAAAGGAACAGATTTGTTATGTGTGTTCTTGCAAATGAATACATTTGTGTAAATAGTGACCTTCACAGGACACTTCATTTGTTTCCTTTCCTTATTCTTTTCCTAATAAAAGAATATTTGCAGACATAACTCTCTTTATCACTTGTAAACACAGTAAGATTCATCTAATTTTACATCTGTGGTCAAGGGCAGTAATGATGCAACATGGCACTATTAATGCAGAACATTAATAAAGAATATAAATGTTCTCTCCTTAAATTGAATAGTTACTTTTCTTTTATTTAAATTACTTGCATGGAACTATTAATGGAAAAAAGGAGAGCTTAGTGTGACACTCCTTTTAACCTAAAACATACATTCTCTTGGATTTTTCTGTGAATTATTTTGTTAGATTCTTCAGCACCTCAGTGGGCTACCTTTATAAGCCAGGAGCCTTTTTTAAATAACAGATAATGTTTAGTTACATCAATAGACTGTGGGATATCCAATACAGATCAGTTCTGAGAGCTGTTATTAACATTTAAATAAGTCAGCTATAATTAAATCCTGTACTTTTACAATTTGCTCCTGTATCTTTGTGTCATCATGGAAACTGCAATCTATGAATTAATATTAATTTTCTGAATTAAACATTTAATGGCCTATAACAGTCTTTGGAAATTATGACATAGTGAGGAAGCATGATAAAAAAGCGAAAGTTATCTCATCTTAATTTTGTACCAGTCATCTTTCAGAGCTAGCAGAGTCCCTCCATATTTCATGGATTGCAATTTGTTTCTGTCAACTTATTAGTATGTATTGAGTAATGTGAGTATTCCATGATAGGCAATCATGAGAAAATAGTAATTTTGTCCTAATTTCTCTCAAAGATTAATGAGTTTATAGAAATAAGGGACATAATTCAGTGACTAATAGGAAATAATATACACACAAGAATTAAACTGTCTGGGAAAACTATAAAAAATAAGTGCAGAAAATCAGAACGAAGGGCTAATGTATGTGTGAGAGTTGTGGTTTTGGGAGTTGGTTAGAATCTGGGTAGGGTTTCAAGAATGCTGAAGAAAAGACTCCAGTCTTTTCCACTAGAAAGGGAAACAAGTGGATACAGTCCTGGCAAACGGACAGAAATTCTGATTAGCAAGAAGTAAATAATGAATAAGTTTACTTTTAATGTATTGGGTGGTGCCAGTTTTGAGACTTCGAGAGACCAGAAACCTTGAAACAGTTATTTCATGTTTGTTGGTAAAGGAGATGAAAAACAAAGTTGCATTAAAGGAAACAGGCTTTTCTAGCATGTGAAAACTGGAGATGCCTTGTCATCGCTATGTTCTCCCAAGCCCTGACCGAAGTACTTCCATGTTTTATCTCATTTAGTGTTCTCATCAACTCCATGAAAAAAATACTAAGCATTACTTCCTTTTGCAGTTGAAAAGGAGTCAGAATGGCTTTGTAAATCACCCAGGTATGGTTACAGAATTACTTAGTGGTCTGTCCTCATAGGAAATCAGATCTCAATAAATTGAAGGAGGAAGACTAGTAAATTGGTGATGGTCATGCTTTTCATGTAGTTTTAAATATTGATATCTAGGAACATTTGAAAAAAAAGAGCAATGAGCAGGGATAACATAATTGTGAGGTGCACAGACATCTGGCATATTGCTGCTCCAAGGTGCTCAGGTGACTGTCTGCTGCCCTTTGGAGATAACAAAGAACATTCATTTCCTAATACATACCTGCCTGAGCTGAGAGAATGATCATCTGTGCAATGCCCAGAAGCCTGGCCACCTGGACCAGTCACAAACCCCTACCACAAATCACAACCCCTTACCAGAATCCCCAGCCCTACCCTTTCACCACCATCTCCCTTTGCTGTCACCTCCACCAGTCAGAGAATTGTGCACAAGCTGATCATGCACCCTACAACCCACTTTGTGCCTGATATAGAAGCACAAGGAGTTAAACTTTACCCTCACTTATAAAAGACCTCAGCAACCAATTCTCTGTACATAGACACCTCTCGTAGTGGCCCGTTGTTGCCTGTAGCAGCGTATCTGATAAACTCTGTTACTCTCTTCCTCCTTTGTCTCTGGCAAATTATTTTGCTGCCCACAAACTGGCCTGCCAGACCCCACGATATTAATCATGTTTAAACAAATTAAAGTCTAATAAATAATTTTATATATCAGCTGTCTTGCAAAAGTAGACAGAGTAATAGAGATCTTGGAAGTAGTACAGATCTATATATAAGTATTTACTATATGTAAAGATGACCTTTTTCATATAGGAAAGGAGGAGTATCCTCATAAGGGCTGTTGTGATTTTGGAATAATTAAAAATAAAAATAGTGTTATATTCCATTCTCACCACATGTACCAAGTTAAAATTAAACCCCAGGACTCTAAGAGTTGTTTTTTAGATAATAATATCTGATAAGAACTAGAAGAACATATAAATAAATATAAATTTACAATAAAAGAAAGAGATTATAAATGTATAACAATTACATAAGAAATCATAAAAGAAAACAATTATAAAACCCTCAAATGAAAAACAATTTCCTAACAAAGAAAATAGTGAACCATCAAATGACAAATTAAGATAAATATCTTCAAGGTATTAGAAGTATAAGGGTTAATGTCATTAGAGTACTAATAATTTTACAAATCAAGAATAAAATTTGAAAATTAAAAAATAATACACCAATAACAGTGAAAAAAATATGAAAACACATTTTTCCAAAAAATTCAAGCTACCAATTCCTATAATATATTCAGACTCCCTCATACTTGAAGAAATGCTAAATAAACACAAAAGATAATCCTATTAATTAACATATTAACATAAGAAACAAATGATAATGTAAGCAAACATATAAGGGGAAAGCATTACTGAGAAATGCATTTAGGTAAAATCTTAAAGGCAATCTTAAAGGCAATATACAAAGGATTCTCTTAGAATTCTATAGCCATTGATCCAATATTTACACTTCTAGGAATTTATCTTGAGAAAACAATCTGAAATATCTATAAATATAAGAATTTTCTTTACATATTTACAGCATGATCCTGTTTTTAAACACTCACTAGGAAAAAATGAATAAATATGTGAGAATGTTAACATTAATATTTCTGAATGATGAAATTGTATACATTTTTTATAAGCAGATTTTCTTATATAACTTTATAAATCATTTTCGAGTTATAACTTACAGAGCCAAAAGCACAGAACAACTGGGATTCAAACCCAGGTCTGTCTGATTCATGTTTATTAATATGTGCTTTGCACAGCAGTATCATATGGATAGTAGGAGATGAGTGTAAACACTTACTATCTGCCTGAAGTTCATCTAGTGCTCAAGAAATAGTTGTGACTGCCTGTTCTGTGATTGTAGCAGGGTTCATAATGGTAGTAACACTAGTGATAATAGAATCAATGGCAGTGGTAGAGGAACAATGGGAGCTAAGCAGGAAGTGCTTGTAGGAGTCGCAAAAACAAAAGTCATGGCAGAATATACATATAACTAAGTTTTCCATAGTTGGCAGCAGGAAGTCAAAACCAGAAAGGTAGTAGATTGCTTTGTGATTGTTTAGTTGGAAATGTGATACTGTAAAAGAAATAGTAATAATCTGATTTCACATAATAGGTGTGTGGTCTTGAATAATCTATCTGATATTGGCCTCTGTTTCCTTATCTGTAAAATAAGATGCATAATATTATACTTGACAGTTTGGTATTCTCATGTAAGAATGAAATATTACAGTGGCTGACAAGTATCTAAAGCAATACTGGACACGGTACAAGAAAATAGCTTTTCTTCCATTTGTTTCCTTCAAATATAGTATAAATGATTTTATTTTTGTGAAAAAGTATTCATGCAAAAAATGCTCATACAGATTTTTATATCAGTGTGCCAATCTAAATGTAGAATTTGGCATTTTTAAGTATAATGACATCATACCCTGTACCTTTTTTCACATGATGGTTTTATTTCCAAGTACATGTTTTTCTCCCAATTCAATGGTAATATCCTCCAAGGAAGAAGCTAGGTGTGGTATATTCACTCCTAGCACTTAACAGAAGGTGTTTATTTTTTCAGTTGATCTTAAGAAGCAAGACTAATACGCTAACTTATTATTAGAAAAGTGGAGATTCAGTGCAGCTTAAAGCTAGTATTTTAAAGCAGACGCAGTCATGAATGTGAATTCCTAGGAAATGATACAAAGTCTAAACTCCTGGGGAATAACTAAGAGAAAGTTAAAAAAAACATAGGAAATACTGTGAATGAGGAAAGTGTTACAGTTACATGAAAATTTGAAACGAAGTATTAATGCCTTTGCTTTTGAGAGCAAGTAATGATGTGTCCTGTAAGCAGGTTGATGTTTTGGTTATCTCCTGTATAGCTGAAGTCTGGAGAATGTCCTCTGCGGGCCCTGGTTTTTGAGTAGATGAGGTAATCCCAGACGGGATGGCAGTCATATTCTAAAAGGACAAAAGCTGAATTCCAAGGCCACATTCAGTGTTGAAACTGATGAGTGCAGAAATTGTTTCAACAGAGCTCTACAGCACTGACATTTGGAAGCAATGGTGCTCTCTTCCTACATAGACTCTGGATCTTCTAAAGAAGTTGCAGTTTTCTTGGTAGGACAATTTCCTGATGTGCACAAATTTGAGGAATCTGGTTCCTAACCCAGAGAGGAAAAGATGATCTGTCCTAACAGGTGATTGAAAACTACAAGGTGCTAAGGTTATAGGTGACCAAGCAGGTGAGCTCATTGTAATATAGGCCCTAAATCTGTTCATGGGCTTATGGAATAGAAAATATATACATCTAGTACACTGCCTGTAGTCTTCTTAGGCCATTTTTTTGTTTGTTTGTGCTTCAAACGTTGATGCAGAAACCAACTTGGTCTCTCTCAGTCTTCTGGGCAAAATTTAGTGCCCTGGATAGAGAAAGAATATGACTTTGTGACTTGGAATGTAGATATCTTGGCAGAAAAGTCCGTAAATCTTTAAAGCCCACCTTCTCCTGCACTTTGCAGCCAGAAGGTGCAGTTACCTCCTCTGTTTAAATGAAATGATTGGCTTAAAGACTACATGGATCTCACTGAGATACTAGCTCCCAAAGGATGCTTGTTTTCCATGAGATATGATCCCTCATCTTTGCCTGCTGACTGATAACTCAGATCACTTTACAGCATATTTTGAAAGTGGGGAGTCATTCATTCCTTGGTGTTTTAAGAAATAGTTCACTCACCAAAAGAATTGGTCAGATACACGTGACTGATGTGTGCCGGCAGGAATGAGGGAACACATCTGGAGGCATCTTGGGATTTCTGAACCAGCGATCGTGGAGTAGAAGGCTAGACAGAGGAGAATTTAATAACATAGTGGTCAAGTCATCTTGTATAATTTTTAGTGTATCATGTTTATATTTATTGGTCTGTTACAACAACTAATCAAATATTAACAGAAAATTCAGGAAGACTTATATGGAGTTGAGTTCTAATAAAAAATGATAATGTTTAAAATATAATGGCATTTAAATCAAGAAGATAGAAAGCCACGGATGTGGAAATTTTCTTAGATTAAAAGCAAACTTCTTCAATTTTTGAAAGAATAGTCTCCCTCCCACCCCCGGGAGAATTTACACCAATGTGAGAAAAACAACTAAAACTGATAAAATTTTGCCAGAGCTTCAGGATATTGTAGACATTGCCAAAATCATCATTTCCATCTCCAACATATGCTGCATTAATCTTTATGAGTTTTGGCTCAGAGAAGAAAAAAGATGAATGCCAGAAAGATAAAGATCTACATTTTCATTGGAAAATCTGAATGTCATTTTGGAGAAGTATCATTCCCCCACTGTAAAATATTGATTCAGAGGAAAAGTATTTCAGTTTCTGTTTTCCTTCTTAGGGTTTTTTTTCCCTCTTGGGATGCTTTTCTGTGTGTGTAAAACAGAGCCCTCTCATTCAGATTATTACACTGTTTCATGCGAGTACTAAAAGCAGAGTTGTTTGGATTGGATCCATTTTACCCAAAGAGGTGCTTATGTCTCTTGCAATTTTATCAAACCAGAATCTGTTCCTTAATTGCTGCAGTGCTCTTCAGGTCCAATGGAATTTTTTTCTACTCTTCTGATACCTATCTCTAAAACGTATACTTCACTAATGCTCCCAAATTAACAATCATCTATAGAATACTAGAATCAGCTGTTAATCTTCAGCAGCTTTTGTCCATCATTGACTATCCCTGTCCTGTCTTGCTACATGACAAAAAAGCATATAACACGTAAGGCTGATTCCTCCCATTTTCTGATTCAGTGACTGTAACATTGGTCAGCAAACTGAGGATACTTTTGTTAGTGGATAGAGACATCCACACATTGGAAAGCCCTCCAAAGGTATGGGTCCTTGCCCTCCAGTTGAGAGAGAATTTTCAGCAGAGGCAGAGGGACAAAGTGAAAGGCAGTCTGCTTTATTGCTCAAAAGATGAAAAGAAAAGAAAGCACTCAAGCAGGGAGCCATCAGCCGGGATGACCAGTGGAGACAGCTCTATCTCTGGGTCCAGCCATGTGGACTTTTTTTGGAGGCTTCTGCCATCATGTCCTCTTTCCAAGTGGGCTGGAGACAATTGCCTTTTTTTTAGTCCTATTATGGCCTTTTCAACTGTTGTCATGAGAATTGACAACTGTCATGGCACTGGTGGATGTGTCATTTAGCATGCTAATGCATTACGATGATTGTATAATGAGGCTTAAGATCTACTGGAAGTCAAATCCTCTGCCATCTTGAGGCTAGTTGGTTCTAACTAGTTCATGGGTTTTTGTTTTTTTTTTTTTTTTTTTTTGAATTTGCCGCTTCCTCCAGAAACTTAGATAGTAGTAATTGCTTTCTATTCAGGGATCTGGTCATCATGCAGTTAGCGTCCTCGGCTCTGGTGGTAGTGACAGTAACTACCTGTAAAACGACTCAGGAATGTGCCTCAGACAGTGGGGTCATGGCCCCCTTCTCCTAGTCACCACCTGCTGGAGCCTGCTCTTTTTTCCCTCCATCTCAGCTGTGCCGGGAGGCAGTCCGTGGGTATCTACAGAAACACCAAGCATCAGCTGTATCTCCTCAGGCCCCCGTTAATTCTATACATAAAATTTCTTGATAGGTTTCAGGCTGATAACACTATTACATGTTGTCT
The DNA here is from genome assembly GCF_048773025.1 of Camelus bactrianus. Lineage (NCBI taxonomy): Eukaryota > Metazoa > Chordata > Mammalia > Artiodactyla > Camelidae > Camelus > Camelus bactrianus. Next base: position 100,386,482 of record NC_133542.1, read on the forward strand.
ATATAAAGGAAAGCCAATGTCTTTTTGATATTTGGAGCCAATTCTATCTGGGTTCAAAGTTCAGGTTGTAGCATACCTTTCTAGATACATGATATTTATAGAGTTGTCATCTATTATTCTCTTTTTTCTTGACTTAGAATGGGATAACTACCTAGTTTAAAGCATTAACTGAGGTATTGTGTATAAAGTGATGAGGGCAGAAACTGACACACAGTGGTTGTCAAAAAATTGCTAGTAGTTATCACTATTATGATGAATTCAGGCTCCTTGTCAGGGAGGAAGAAATTTTCCTCTACCATTCTAGGTTCTTCTGGATGGTCTAAGTATTAAACTGAGATGAAACCTATTCACAGGAGAAAAATCAAACAAAAGTTAATAACATGTGTACATGGGAGAGGCCCAGGAAAACTGAGAAACATGCCAAAATGACAGAAACACTCATCTTTAATACCACCTTCAGCTAAAGACTTAAGAAGATACTGCAAGTGGTGGTTTGATACTTCAAAGAGAAGGAAGGCAACTTACATGGAGATAGAAAAGCAAATGTTTGGTAAATAAATGTTTGGTAAATGTTTGCTGGATCCTGTGGAGACAATGGAAAACAGAAGGAAGTCCTCTCTCTAGCCCCTGCCTAGAGTTCCCCCACCAATGTAGCGCATATCCTTTGCAGATGTCTTTGATGATAGCTCTATTCTGGGAACAGTCCTTTTTTTTTTTTTAAGGCAGTTAGCAGGAAGGTCAAATTTTCTTCCTAAGTCTTTTGGGTTTTCATTGTTTTCATTTCAGCTAAAAGAATTTGCATGCCGGGAGACATTTTAGGGAGTCAAGTTTGGCTCCCCCACAGTCTCCAGATATTTTGCTTCCCAACATAGAACTGTTTCCCTTGTAAAAATTAGGAAACCACTAGAGGAATTAAAAGTCATATATATTTTTAAAGCCAATAAAAACCTGGGGATTAAAAAAAAATCTATAGATGAAATTCCACAGAGTTACCTGAATTTTCCAGGGAAGCAGAGGGCAGTGGCTTCCCAATTGTTTTGGGAATATGCTGAATCTTGGGACCTGGGTGGGTAGAGGGTCAAGCCAAACATAAAAAAGACCCTGCTGGGATAAGCAGAAACCAGTGGAATGATGAACAAGCCACGCAAGCTGACATGATGCATTAGAATGAGTGTACCCCTGTTACTACCTCTATTTTCCTATGTTTGCCTCTGTGATTTCTCCATGTCTAACTGAGGTAGGGGCTCAGGTGTCCTTGTCAATTCACCATCTTGACAGAAACAGGAAGCATCATAACATTCTTTTAAGTAAATAAACACAAACTATTTTGTTAAGCTTCTGACATATTTATATTATAACGTGAGTTACTTTCCATTTCCACTATTAGAAATAATGCTGTAATTACTTTTTAATACATATATTTTGAAAGCTTTTTAAGCATTAGTTCCAAGAATTATGATCACTGGATCAAAGTTTATTTATTAAGATTTGTGACTTTACACACACACACATGTTCCCATTTCATTTCCATAGTATTTACTTTCACAGGACGGGAATTTTAAAAAGAAAAACCCTATGACCATGGTGTCCTTCTACTGTTTAATAAAGGGTGGGGGACGTAGAATCAGTCTGTAGTTCAGCAGTTCTCGGAACTTATTAATCAATTAAATAGTTCATTAACCCAAGAGAAGGGAAAGCCATATTGGGAGAGCCATGAACCCAAATTCAGAAGATAGTTGTAAGAAAAACTTGATGATTAAGATGAAAAAGATTCTGAATCAGGACCAGTACTCACAGCAGCCTTAGTTTATTTCACAGGGAGAAGGGATAGTGACATGCTGTGAATACTCAAGTAAAGGGAAATGAAAATAATCCAGAAAGAAGGAATTGCCTCCGGTACCCATACATCTAGAATGAAATGTTCCATCAGCCATGGTTTCCAAAAGCCATCTCAGTAATGGCTTAGAATATTCATATATTGTCCTTTTTTGTATAGGAGGTTTCCCTGTTATATTTCCAACCTTCAAAAAGAAACAAATTCAAGGGTGATTCCTTGCTTTTTTTTCTTGACTATTCACTCTGTTTTCTGAAAATATATAAAATGGAACATTAAATAAATGGAATCATAAACTAAAATTTACTGAAATTTTCATTCAAATTAAACATTAATTTTTGTAAATCATGTGATTTATAGAGTTGAAATCAAAGAAAACCACCCTCAAAAATACTCTACTTTAAAATAAACAAAACTAAATAAATTACCATGGTGAAATGCTTGATTCTAGAATAGGTATCACGATTTATTGTGGCTCAGTTAATTTGTGAGTAGGCGCTTCACATTATTGCCCTCCTTGGTGTTGTATTGCCACATTGTATGTTGTTTGTAAGGCTTTAGGATTTTTTCAGTTAAAGGTACAATTATTTCTGTCCTTTTTCTGGAACAAACAGAGAGCAGAAATAGATGAGAGTAGAAAGATTTGATGCAGCTCCCTGTGTAGAATCCCCATGAACTTGTCTCTTCTTCCTTAAACATTATGTGACTAAAGTAAGCATACCTGAAAGGCCCCAAGGTCCCATTCTGATCCGGAGTTCAAAATACAGAATTGTTTGTCTGTTAGCCCTCCTTAGTTGCTGTTTTTGACCTTCACCATAGGTTTCATACTGAAGACTTGTAATTGAATTTCCCTGGGGCTCATAGGCAAAAATTGAATTAGCTTCATTATTCGGTACCTAATGATGCCCTAATGTTTACTTCAGTCCTCTCTTTCCTTGCATGTTCATCTTTTCCATTAATTGCTAGCCCCAAGTTTTCCTAGATACTTTGGATCCTGCTTCTAAGACTATAAAAGATAAATATTTAGCATATGATTAATTTCAACTCTATAAGACACTACAGTATATCACTCAGGGTTGAATGATACATTCCCTAAACTATTAGCCTAAATTAAACAATCTAGAAACAATTATATGGTTGTTTTCCTGAATATGTAACTGTCAACCTCTTTATTTGAAAGTTAAGAAATACTGCTTTTCTGGAGAATGCATAGTTAATAGATTTAATCTGATATTTGCCTCTTAATGGTACTTCAACTACAGTGTGATCCTTGTGGCTTTCCTGAATCTCACTCATACTTTATTAATACTGACATTCTTGCTGTTTCAGCTATTCTGGGTTCTCCTCCAGTTTTCCCGTCCCCTGTGATCCTAACTCCAATGGCCAATTTTACTTTGGCATGCGGCTTTTCGGTTATCTATTTTTCAGAATCATATGGAATTTTAAATTATGAAACAAGAATCATAGGAACGCTTTTCACACCTTTGCTAGCTGTAGCCTTTGAAAAAAACAGAAAAGATTATACACATAGACTCACAAGTACTTCTTTGCTTGTATAAATAAATGTATCACAGTGACCCACTGATCGGTACTGTTGGTTCTTTTCATTTGTCCTAAACACATTTCTTCACTGCTTTACAATATTTTCTCATTCAGATTTAATTTTTTTGTTTAATAGTATTTGACAATGTAACAATAAAAGTTGTCTAGTAAAACTTAGCTCCGTTATCAATATCCTGAGCCTTCAGGTAGCTTATGTTCTGTCACTGCCATAGTCCTGACACTTAGCCTTGAGAACTTAAGTGAGCATACTCACTTTCAAGAATTTGGATGCAGTTAATGAACATACACATCACAACAGGGATGTCTCAGTTATGCTTTGTATGGATTAATTAATTAGACAATTTTTTTTCAGTCAGTGACCCCAAACAAAATTATGACTTTTCCCTCAAATATTTTAATAGCCTATAATTATCTTTTAAATGACAAAATCAGACATTAGTAAGAATAAAACCCTCAAGATGCAATACAATAAGCATAGTGCAACTGACCTTGCACAATGCAGGTTTGAACTGCACAGATCCACTTATACAAGAATTTTTTTTTTAATACTAAGTACTGTAAGTGCTACATAATCCACGGTTGATTGAATCCATGGGTACAGAATCAAGGATGGGGAGGAACCAGGGTACAGAGAGGGCCCGTGCAGATTTTCAACAGCAATGAGGTTGGCGCTCCTAACCCCCACGTTGTTTGAGGGTCAGTTGTGTGGTGTAATGTTTGTGTGTGTGTGTGTGTGTGTGTGTAGTGTGTGTGAGTAGCTTGCATACATATGTGTATAAAGACAACACCTGGAAGGAGATACTCACATGCCATCTGAATGACCTGTAAGTGTCATGATTATGGATGAATTTATTCTTTACATGTTTTGGTATTTTTTCTAAATTTCCAAAAATGAACATATAGTACTTGCATATGGGGGAAAAAAGGATTAAAAGTCATAAGCTTTTAAAAATAAAATAATCAGAATACATGGGTAGCTTTATCTATATTAAATGATGCATTTGAATTGGGATTTTGGATCAATTTTATCTTTTCCCAAAATATCACTCAGGAAAATAGGCATTGACCTTTTCTTCTTGTTCAAGGCTTACTTTCCTCTAAGTTTTATTGTTCCATTTTTATTGCTTTAAAACTAAACTATAGAGTAAACCACATTTTGTTTTTACAAAAAAGAAAAAAGTGAATTTGGTTATATAAATTTTAAGACTTTTGCACCTCAAAATTTGTAAAAATGTTTTGTTTGACAAAGGTGCAAAAATTGTATATATATAAGGATTTCCATTAAGTATTGTTGGTTGATAGGAAGATTTGTGAAATCAGTCTGTGTGACACAAAGCTTTAATTTTCTATATGTAAGAACCATAACTAAATAATAACAGAAACACTCAAAGACATATGTTTGGTAATTTTCATTACTAGCACTGATTGTAAAAGCTTAAAAATTAGAAATAATTCAAATGTCCATAATTGCAAGACTGGGTAAAAAATGTATGATACGTCTATTCAGTGATACACTACTCAACTTCTAGAATTAATGAGGTGAACCATGTGTCTCGACGCAAAACAGTGCCCATGACTAAGAAGGGTGTTGGTGGTGGGGTAAATTGTGGAAGAGTTAACAAATGTGATCATCAGGGGTCCCATTTGTTATAAAAGTGTCTTGTAAACATGTAGATGTTTTCAGAGGAGGAAGGAGAGAGGGCAAGAAGGCTGGAGGGAAGGCAGTCAGGGAAGGGTGGCAGAGGGAAGAAGGAGATTCAGAAGGGGAAGAGAGGGGAGGAGAGAGGTGAGGGGGACAGAGGGTGCCTGGAATCAGGTGAGGTGGAGGGCAGTGGGAAGGAATAGAGAAATGAGCAAAGAGAGAATCTGTATATGGATGGACTGAAATGATATCAGTGGATTTGAATAGGAAGTACTTTCATTTTTACCTCTGAATGATCTAGTGATGTTTGACAACTGTACAAGTTAGATGTATTACTTTTATGATAAAATGTGAGTATTTTAAATCATAAACACAATGAAAAGACAAGCCACAGAGAAACAATATAACACATTAAACAAATGGTTGTTATCTTTAGCATAAAAAATACTTTCAAATCAGTTTGGCATTACAAATAAAAGGATACAAATAGACTTTCACAGAAAATAAAATGTAAATGGCTAAGAACACAGGAAAATATGTACACACTCAGTAGGAATGAAGGAAATGTGAATTAAAACACTGATGGAATATTTTTTTGTCTTCAAAATTAGTAAAAAAAAAAATCTTTGAAATACATCCTTATGGTGATAAGAACGTTCATAACCTGTTAAAAATTTAAGAATTCTTTTTTTGGAGGCAGTTTTGTGATACATATCAAGAGTCACAATTTTGTGTCATTTGCTGTAGTAATTGTTCATCTCAAAATGCATTTTGAAGAACCCATAAAAATGTGGATTAAGATTTATTTACAGTGTTGTTAATTACATAATTAAAAAATTGTATTTTCTACAAAATGCTGATGTTCAGATAAATAGTAGGTACACAGAGATTATGTGGCCAGGTTTTGTTTTGTTTTTTTTTTTTTTGGAAAAATGATACTAAGTGTTATAGGGGAAGGCTAAAAAAAATTCAAGTAAGAAAATAAGGTAACCTGTTGAAGTAGCAAGTTTCCTGTGAACAGTGTGTGTATGCTCTTTCTTAAAAGAGACTGTGAGATGCCCTTTGCTTTTTTTCTTGGTATTAAAAATAATTATAGTATAAGAAATGTTTTACAAATAGATTTTCATATAGATCATCACATTAAAACTCTGTCTTATCCTTCTGATATTAATAATAACACACCCATTTTATAAATTATGGAGACTAGAATTCATATAAGTATTTCTGGAATACACGACTCAGCTGAAAATCAGCAGTCAGTGGATAAAAACTCTTGATTTTTCTTGTACCACACAAGGAGCAGCAAGGCAAAGTGATGGAGAGCTGGGAGCCAGACTGGGTCCAAACTCCATTCTACTGATTACTAGCTGTTGAGTCTTGGCCAAATTACTTAAGCTCTCTGTGTGCCTTAGTTTCTTCAACTGTAAAATGGGAGGTGTAATTATTTTACAGGATTGTTGGGAGAATTACAAGTGTTAATACATTTAAAGCACTAAGAGTAGTGATTGACAGTTACTAAGCACTAAAATGTTACCATTTTTAATCCTCACTGTTATTAAATACATTTCCTAACTGTACTAAGCAAAACTTGACGATACTTTTTTCAGTCATAAATACATGTTTTTCTACTTATTCAGAATTAACTGGGAGCTCTGGGCTGGTGAAATGATCGCTTCATATTTAATAGGAGAATTCATGGAAATGATTTCCAACTAATCCCAATTATTCACTTAAAGAAATTTTATAAATGAACTTTTTATTCACAAAAATGTCTCCAAATAGAATACATCAAATTGTTTAACAGAGATAGTTATGTGGGCCCAGCTGGTTCTTAAGTCATCTTAGTTTTCTAAAACTATTATTCATTTACAACCAACTAGATAATGTATCATCTCTATTGCAACATATTCACTGGTGAGTGTAACATCAAACAATACTGTGATTTTTATCCAGTATTTCAGACCTACCTGTCTGCATACACATATACGTCTTCCTGTGTATCTGTATACTTGATTTCACATATGAAATCTATAACTATGTATGTATACATATAAAACAACCTTTTTTTTTTTGGAATTTTTGCTTTAATCAGATGAATGTCAGTCTTTTCGCTTCCTTCATTAACCTCAAGTCTGGGGACAGTTTTTTCACTGAACCAGTCGATGAGCACACGCGGGACAGACTGGAGGATGCAGGTGCACTGATGGTGCCTGTGTGTCCCGGGTGAATATCCAAACGCGCGTGCTTGACTAGAAACACGTAGCTATGAAAATATGTCTGTAGAGCAAAAGGTTCTCAGCATCTGCCCCATCGCTGTAGCTCTTCCTAATTAAAATTTAAAAACAATTACTATGTTGCAAAATGTCATCAGTCTGCTGCTGCTCTGCTTCAGATGCAGCTGCCCAGTCACGCAAAGGATGTGAGCTTAAATGCCTCCAATAATAAGAAAGGTCAAGGGCAGTGTAGCACAGTTCATACCAACGTGGAGAAGTTACTTGCGGGAACTGGAGTTTGGATTGGTGTGTTAATTTCAGGGCACAGTTAAAGGATTTGGCAAAATGTCTTCCACTGAAGCCTAGCAAGAGAAAAAAAAAGAAAGTATTTAATTCATGGGTTTTTTTCCCTGCATGCTGCTGTTCTCCAGCGTGACATACCCTAGCAACACGGATTGATAAAATTTTGCCAAAGTGTTTTGTTGTAATTCTCCTCTGCCAATAAACAGCCAGATTCAGGAAAAAAAAAGTGTTATTTTTCTGTTTTAGGCTGCAAGAAACATTCATTTTTTTATTTGCCCATGACACATTAGCATGATAGAATCTTGACTTGTGAGAATAAAAAAAATGACTGCTAACAAGACAAATAAAAGGAACATATTTGTGTATGGAAGAGCTCTCATTCCACCATAGGTGACACACATAGCTTTCAAAGGTTTTCTTTCACTAAAGAAGAAGGACAATAAATTTGCAGAGATGATTTGGGGACAGTACAAATTATATCACAACTCAAAAACTATGCATCAAGTACCTGGACAAGTAGCAGAATTAGTGTTTGAAGGCACTTACTCATGTAATTGATGGCATATCTGGGAATTTAGAACTTTCATTTGCTTCCTATGGCAGCCTTCAACAGGTGCTTTTAATTTGTGACCACTTTGCTTTTTCCTATTCAGTTCCTGACATTGGGCTATGTGCAGGGGTGTTGTAAAACTGAGTATTTCTCTGTTGTTTGTTTGTGTGTTTGTTTTGTTTCATAGACACAGGGGATCCTAGAAAGAGGTGGTTTGTTTCCAGGTGTGCGTTCCTTCTTAGTGGCCGTAATGATAACAGTTGGCACTGGGGTTGTGTATAGCTCAGTGGTAGAGGGCATGCTTAGCATGCATGAGGTCCTGGGTTCAATCCCCAGTGTGACCGTTCAAAAAAAAAAAAAAGGCAGGTGACCTGAACAGTTGACATTGTCATATCCCAGGGACTGTACCAAATATTCACATAAATAATTTATTTAATGGTCACAATAATGTGAAGTAGATACTGTCATCACCTCCTTTTTAAATATGAATTTGAGACACATAAAGTTTAAGTAATTTGCCACATAAGAAGGGGTGGGAAGGGGTAAATTCAGAGTTTGAGAATTACAGATACTAACTACTATATATAAGATAAATAAGTTGTTTCTACTGTATAGCACAGGGAACTATATTTAATATCTTAGAGTAACCTATAATGAAAATAAGTATGAAAATGAATATGTGTATATATATATATATGTATGACTGGAACATTATGCTGTACACCAAAAACTGACACAACATTATAAACTGACTATATGTCAATAAAAAAAAAAAAACACCTACATTTAGTGGCAGGCTGGACTATTTATCCCAGAATACCTGGCTCCCTGCACTGTGTGCTCTTAACCACTCTGCTCTCCTGAGGAGTACAAGCCCTGCCAGGAAAGGAGCTGTGGTACTGACTAAGGGCAGCACTTTCCTAGATGAAAGAAAATATTCTCTATTAGCAAAGGGAAAGCAGGTTTATGGAAAAGAAGTACATAAAAGAGAGGGGGCTGGGAGATCAGTGTCATGGAGAAGAGAAACAGACAAATGGTAAGAGGGAACACATGGCCAACATTGCAGTGACATAAAAGCCAAGTGATGCATGAAAGAAAAAATCAGACTGGTGAGTGGCACCGAAGATTTCTTGGCCTTGTCTTTGCAGTGGCATGAGCAGGTGCATGAACACTGGCTTAGGGCATTTTGAGGATGTCTTGAATCTAAAATGTCCTGTGGGATTTCTAGCACTTCCCACACTGTTGTCTGCCTGAGCTTTTTGTTCAGGGAGGGCTTTGTGATGAGGACAAAATGTGTATGGCCGCCTTCCCAACAGATCAAGCAGTTGGGCATTCCTTTTTAGAGTCTAGATGTGCAGATGTGGTGAAGGAGAAGCTGCTTTGATTTAGATTAGTTTCAGATAGGGTATTTGAAGGGTTTACAGACAAGGAAAGTTGGGAGAGTTAGGAGAGGAGGAAATACTCTTTTTTCTTTTTAACTGAATTATAACTGACATACACTTAGTTACATTAGTGTTATAGGTGCACAGCATAGTGATTCACCATTGTATACATCACAAAATTGTTACCACAATGTCTAGGTACCGTCTGTTACCTTCCAGTGTTAATTACAATATTACTGACTATGTTCCCCATGCTGTGTATTGCATCCCCATGACTGATTTATTTTATAACTGGAAGTTTGTACTTCTTAATTGCCTTAACCCATGTTGCAACACCCTCCCCACACCCCCCAGCCCCACCAATCCCCCTCTCCTCTTGCAACCACCAGTCTATTCTCTGTATCTAGGAGTCTGGTTTTGCTTTGTTTTGTTTGTTCATTTGTTTTTTTTTGGATTCCATGTATAAGTGACATGTAGTATTTGTCTTTCTTGTCTGACTTAATTCATTCAGTATAATACCCTCAAGATCCATCCATATTGTTCCTTGTGGCAAGATGTCATTTCTTTCATTATGGCTGAGTAATATTCCCTTGTGTGTGTGTGTGCACATGCGTATGTGTATTTCACATCTTATTAATTCATTTACCTATTGTTGATGGTCACCTGGGTTACTTCCATATCTCGGCTATTGTAAGTAATGCTGCAATGAATGTAATGCCTTTATCTTTTCAAACTGCTGTTTTCATTTTCTTTGGCTTTGTACCCAGTAGTAGAATTGCTGAATCATATGGTCCTCTATTTTTAATTTTTTGAGAAACCTCCATACTGTTAGCCATAGAGGCCAAGTCAATGTAAATAACTACCAGCTGGGCACAAAGGTTCCCTTTTCTCCACATCTTTCCAAAACTGGTTATTTCTTGTCTTTTTAATAGTAGCCATTCTGACAAGTTTGAGATGATAACTAATTGTTGTTCTGATCTGCATTTCCTGGATGATTAGTGATGTTAGTGAAACTGAGCATTTTTTCATGTGCCTGTTGGCCATCTGTATGTCTTCTTTGAAAAATGTCTGTTCAGATGCTCTGCCTATTTTTCAACAGGATTAGTTTTGTTTTGTTTTTGAGCCGTATGAGTTCTTTATATACTTTGAATTACCCTCCTATCGCAGATATATGATTTGCGAATATCTTCTCCCATTCCGTAGGTTGCCTTTTCATTTTGTTGATTGTTTACTCCACTGTGCAGAAGCTGTTTAGTTTGACATGGTCCTGTTTGTTTATTTTTGCTTTTATTTCTTTTGCCTTTGGGGTTAGACCCCCCCCCCAAAAAAATCAGTAAGCCTGATGAGACAGAGTTTACTGCCTGTGTTTCAGGTCTTACATTCAAGTCTTTAACCCATTTTGAATTAATTATTGTGTATAGTTTAACATTGTGGTGCAGTTTCATTCATTTGGATGTTGCTGTTCAGTTTTTCCAACACCATTTATTAAATAAACTGTCCTTTTTCCATTGTCTATTCATACCTCCTTTGTCATAAATTAATTTTCCATAGATCTGTGGGTTAATTTCTGGGCTGTTTATTCTGTTCCATTGATTTATGTGTCTGTATGTATTTTTATACCAATACCATACTGTTTTCATTATTATTGCTTCATAGTACAGTTTAAAATCAGGACTGTGATACCTTCAGCTTTGTTCTTCTTTCTCAAGTTGTTTTGGCAATCCTTTGTGTGTGTATGTGGTTCCATACAAATTTTAGAGTTACTTGTTCTGGTTCTATGAAAAATGCCATTGGTATTTTGATAGAGATCGCATTGAATCTGTAGATTATTCTGGGAGATATGAACATTTTAACAATATTAATTCTTCCAGTCTATGAGCATGAAGTTGGAACCCATTTCTTTGTGTCTTCTTCAATTTCTTGTATCAGTGCTTTATAGATTTCAGTGTGCAGGTCCTTCACCTCCTTGGTTAAATTTATTCCTAGGTATTTTATTCTTTTGGTGTGATTGAAAATGGAATTGTTTTCTCGTTTGTCTTTCTGATAGCTCATTATTAGTGTATAGAAATGCAACAGACTTTTTGTATATTAATTTTGTATCCTGTGACTTTACTGAAACTATTTATTAGTTCCAAAAGTTTTGGGGGGGATTCTTTAGGATTTTGTATTTATAGTTTCATGTCATCTGCAAATAGTAACAGTTTCACTTCTTTCCAATTTATATGACTTTTTTTCTTTTTACTGTTATTTGCTGTGGCTAGGATTTCCAATACTATGTTGAGTAAAAGTGGGGAGAGTGTGCATCTTTGTCTTGTTCCTGATCTTAGGATAAAAGTTTTCAGCCTTTCAGTGTTCAGTATGATACTTGTTAGCTGTGAATTCACTATATATATATGCCTTTATTGTGTTGAGGTACACCCCCTCCATACCCATTTTGTTGAGAATTTTTATCATAGATGGGTGATAATTTTGTCAAAACTTTATCTGCATCTATCGAAATGATAGTTAGATTTTTATCTTGCATTTTATTGACATTGATTGATTTGTGAATATTGACCCATTTTTGCATCCCTGGAACACATTCCACTTGATCATGGAGCATGATCCTTTCAATGTATCATTGAATTTGGTTTGCTAATATTTTGTTGAGAATTTTTACATCTATGTTCATCAGGGATATCAGTCTATAATGTGTGTGCGTGTGTGTGTGTCTGTGTGCGTGTGTGTGGTGTCCGCGTGTGTGTGGTGTCCTTGCCTGGTTTTGGTATCGGGGTATTGTTGGTCTCATAAAATGGATTTGAAAGCTCTCTCACTTCAGCTTTTTTTTTTTGTTTCTGTTTTTGTTTTTAAGTTTGAGAAGACAGGTATTGAATCTTCTCTGACAGTTGGGTAGAATTCACCAGTGAAGGTGTCTGTTCTTGGATTTTTGTTTGTTGGAAGTTTTCTGATTACTGATTTGATCTCCTTATTACTAATTTACCTATTCAGATTTCCTATTTCTTCATGATTCAGTCTTGGAAGATTATGGATTTTGAGGAATTTATTCATTTCCTCCAGGTTATTCTATTTGTTGCCATATTGTTGTTCATGGTAATCTCTTACGATCCTTTGTATTTCTATGGTATCAGTTGTAGCTTCTCTTCCATTTCTGAAAATATTTGAGTTTTCTCTTTTTTCTTGGTGAGTCTAGCTAAAGGCTTGTCAATCTTGTTGATCTTTTTAAAGAACTGACCTTTAGTTTTATTGACCTTTTCTATTGCATTTTTAGTCTCCATTTATTTTGTCACATCTTTATTATTTCCTTCCTTCTAATAACTTTGGACTTCAATTCTTTTTTTTTTCTAGTTCCTTTAGGTGTGAAGTTAGATTGTTCATTTGAAATTTCTCGAATTTTTTAAGGTAGACGTGTACTGCTAAGAACCTTTTCTCTTAGAAATCTTTTTGCTGTATAGCATAGATTTTTGGCGTATTTCTGCTTTGATTTGTCAGTAGATATGTTTTGATTTCTTCTTTGCTTTCTTCTGTGACCCAGTCCTTGTCAATAACATGTTGTTTAATCTCTGTGTGTTGGTAGCTTTTCCAGTTTTCTTCTCATAATTGATTTCTGGTTTCATACCATTGTGTTCAGAAAAGATGCTTGATTTTATTTCAGTCTTCTTGAATTTATTGAGACTTATTTTCTGGCCTAGCATGATCTATCCTGGAAAATGTTCCATGTTTACTAAAGAAGGATGTATATTCTGCTGCTTTTGGGTTGAATGTCTGTACACAGTTTTTCATTGAATAACACAAGTTTAAACTGTGTGGGTCAACTTACGCAAAGATATTTTTTTCCAATAAATACAAATACAGTACTACCTGATCTGCAGTGGTTGAATCCATGGATGCAGAACTGCCAATATGGAGGGCTGACTGTAAAGTTTTATGTAGATTTTAGACTACGCAAGCACTTTGACCCTCCTAGCCCCTGTGTTGTCTAGTGCTGGTGTTTGTTTTATGTCTGGATGGTTTATCTATTGATACAAGTGAGGTGCTAAAGTTCCTTATTAGTATTGTAATGTTGTCGGTTTCTCTCTGTAGATTTGTTAATATTTGCTTCATAGATTTTGATGCTGCTATGTTGGGTGCATGTATGTTGATAAATGTTACATATTTTTTTGCTAAATTAACCCCTTTACTTTCAGTCTGTGTTTGTCTTTACTTCTGAAGTGACTATCTTGTAGGCAGTGTATAGATGTGTCTTGTTTTTTTAATACATTCAGCTGTTCTGTATCTTTTGATTGAATGCAATCCATTCACATTTAAGGTAGTTATTGATAGCTGTGTGTTTATTGCTGTTTTGCTAATTGTTTTCTCGCTGTTTTGTAGTTCCTCTCCTTTCCCTCCTATCTCTTTCCTTGCGGTTTGATGACTTTATCTAGCATTATGTTTAGGTACTTTTTCATTTTATTTTCTGTATTCATTATGAGTTTTTGTTTTCTGGTTATGGTGTGGTTCACACATGTGAACCTATGTGGTTCCTTTCTATGTAATGATCTATTTTAAGTTGATTACAACTTAAATTTGAACACATTTCAAAACTTTACATTTTACTTCTGCTTCCACAGTTTATTTTTTGGTGCTACTTTTTACATCTTTTTGATTTTATGTAAACCTTAACTAATTATATTTTCAGTAAACTTTACTATTTTATTTTTAACCTTCTTAGTAGCTTTATGACTACGTTTACTATGTATTTACCTTTTCCAGTGAGATTTTTGCTCTCCAGTGTTTTCTTATTAATTAGTGCCATTCCTTTTCTACTTAAAGAAGTCCCTTTAATATTTCTTTTAAGGCCAGTTTAGTTGTGATGAACTCCTTAGCTTTTACTTGTCTGGAAAACTCTTTATCTTTCCTTTAACTCTGAATGATAACCTTGCTGAGTACAGTGTTTTTATTGGAAGACTTTTCCCTTTCAGAACCTTAAACATGTCATGCCATTCCTTTCTGACCTGCAAAATTTTGGCTGAGAGCCTTATGGGGCTCCCTTGTATGTAACAATTCATTGTTCTCTGGCTGCTTTTAAGATTCTTTAAATTTTGACATTTTAATTGTAATGTGTGTTGGTGTGGATCTCTTCGGGTTTATCTTGTTTGGAACCATGGGCTTCCAGTGCCTGGATGTCTATTTCCTTCTCTAGGTTAGGGAAGTTTTCTGCCATTATTTCTTCAAATAAGATTCCTGCCACTTTTTCTATCTCTTCTTCTTCTGTGACCCCTATAATGTGAATGTTATTCCACTTGATATGGTCCCAGAGTTTCTTTAAATTATCTTCATTAAAAAAATTATTTTTTTTTCTTTTTGCTGCTCTGTCTAGATGAGTTTCATTGCCTTATTTTTCCAGCTCACTGATACATTCTACTTCATCCAGTCTTCTGTTAAAACTCTTCAGTGTAATTTTCATTTATTGTATTATTCAGCTCTGTGACTTTTGTTTGGTACTTTCTTAGGTTTTCTGTCTCTTTGTTGAAATTCTCACTGTGTTTGTCCATTCTTCTCCTGAGTTTAATGAGCAACTTTATTACCATTGCATTGAATCTTTATTAGGGAGATCACTTATCTTCTTATCACTAAGATCCTTTTTTAGGTTTTGCCTTGCTCTTTTGTTTGAAACACATTACTTTTTCTTCATTTGCTTGGCTCTCTGTGTTTGTTTCTGTGTGTCAGGCAAAGCAGCCACCTCCTTTGTCTCGAAGCAGTGGACTTGTAGAGATGAGGATCCTTCTTGTTCAAACTTGCTGCAACTCTTGGTGGCCTCTCAAACCTTTGTGATTGTCTTAACTGCCTGATTTCTTCTTGATCTGCCCCCACTGTTGAGGGTGTGCCAGACCTGTCAGTGTTCCTAGGGGGGAGATTTCATTTAGCACCTTGTTTCAGGTTGATTGGCTGCCAAACCCTCAAGCTGCAGCTTTTGAAGTATACGGACATATAGGGTACTGTGGGCCTATGTTTGTAATCCCTGCTGGCCTTGAGTCATGAGATCTGAAGCTTTGCCTGGGTGATGGTTGTGTGAATTTTGGTGCTCCAGATGAGTGTATAAGCTCCTTTCCTAGAAGTCTCATCGAGCTGTAGAGAGGCCATTGGAGTACATAAGGATGGTGTCTCCCTTCTTATGTTCCCTGGGAGTGCCTCCTTGGACTTTAGATGTGTGGGAAACTTGAAACCAGCCTCTCAGGTTGAAGCTGTAGGCTAAGTACATAGTTCTTTTTCAAAGAAGACTGGTGCTGTGTTTCAGTCAGCTGTCTGTGCAATGATGATGCTCAGATTGTGGCCTGGAAAGAGCTGTCTTTCTGATTGTTAGAGTTCCCTGAAGTCAGGAATGCCAGCTCCTCCCTGGCCAACAGGGCCAGATAATTGAGGATTCTCCCTGTGTGAATTGTGCATGCCCAGTGGCTTTAGCAAGGCAGCTGGAGAGTTCGGGGAGCGGGCACACTCTGGTTTCAGCACTTCAGCAGGACAGCACCTTGTCTATGCGTGTGCACCAGATTCAGGCTGGGAGCGGAGAATGCCTCCACCGCTCACACCCTCCAGACCCAGCCAGGAGGCAGCAGAGTGTTGTAGCCACCCAAGCTGTTGAGCTTTGGCTAGACAGCAGGATTGTGCTACAACTGCTCACCCACACCTGTCCTGGCTAGGTGACAGGAAGGTGAAGCCTCAGAATTTGCCCACTCGTGGTAACAAGCTAATTGGAGAATATAGTGCCTCTGTCCCCAGGGGTCATTTCAACTGTCCCCTGCCCGTCCATTTGAGGCCTTTAGATGAGTAAATGAATCACCTTCACACATAGATTAGGCACTTTTCAAACTGCTTTTTTTTTTTTTTTTTTTTTTTTGCTGAATCTCAGGACGACTGAGACTACATGCGACCTTTAAGAGGGGGATCTCTGTTTCCTATTGCACTTGCGGACCCTGGAATAGCAGCACCACTGGGTTTCTAAGCCAGATGTTTTGAGGACTCTTCTCTTTGGTGCAGTTCCCAGGGGTTGGGGTGCCTGAAGTGAGGCACCAACCTCTCACTCCTCCAGGGAAGCACCTTTTTTGGTGAGACCCCTCCCTAATGTATGTCACTGCATCAAAGGTAGGTCTCTGCCTCTCCTTCCCATCTTGATGTGGTCCTTTTATTCTTTGTTGTGGAGAGCAGTTCATCTAGTTTTTAGATCTTTTTCAGAGGGGAATGATCCATATGTAGCTTTGTATCTGGTGTGACCATGAGAGGAAGTGAGTTCAGATACTTCCTAAGCCACCATCTTGGACTCTGTACCCAAGAAATAATATTCTGAGATTAAAAGTTACATTGTAGATGGAAGGTCCAGGATAGCAATTGCTTGACAGAAAGATGCTGCTGCTTTTATGGTAAATGTTTAAAAAGTTCTTTTTGTTCTTCTCTCATTTTTATTGTGCATCTTTCTTGTTCTATAAATATCCAAATTACACAGACACTTAGACACAACATATAGCTCTACCCTTTCATGATAAAAAGAAAACTTTCTTGTAAACTCACAGATGTACTGTAACTCAAAGCAAAAAAGGAAAAAAAAATAGGAGATGAGGTTGAGGTCAGTGAATGAACACAAACAAATGGACAAACCAATCTGCGTTGGATGATAAGTCAAAAGCAGCATGAGGTATGCAAAGAACTCAAATAATCAGGAGAGGATATAGATAATGTGTGAGAGAGAGGACCCAGCCTGGTCTCAGCACAGCATGTTCTTCATACAGTTTTCTGGGTACTGTGGAAATGTTCATCTACATTTCATTTAGACTAGTATTGCTTTAGGTATAGGCACTGTGGAAATTTTACTCAATTTTACTTATTGCCATAATAGAAAATTTTGTTTCACTCAAAGTTCTTTCCTTGTAAAGTGATTGAAGCAATCTAGACTTGGTTAAAGGAATTATCATGCACTTATGTGACATATTAAAGTGATATTAAATTTTTATTAACTTTATATTTAATATGAATTTTATTCATAAACATTATTAAAATGATATTAGAGGTCTATATGTATTTCCTTATGGAATGCCCATATTATGACCATCTCATGATTTATGATTACCTATGAATATAGAATGTATATGCATATTACAAGCGACACAGCATAATTTAAACATGTGCATTCAATGCATAATGATACCTCCTATAAATCAACAATTTTTTCTTCATTGTCTTCATTTTTCTGAACTGCAGTAAAGCTATAAAAGTTATATATGACTTTAAGAAAGGATGAATCAAATTGAATTTATTTCCATGTAAGAATAGGTTTTATCCTCTGAGACAAAACCATCCTTAAATGATTTGAATTAGTAAATTATTCTATAAACATAATTTAAAAAATAAAAATGAGCATTTCATTAGTCTTTCTGTATATTCCCTTCATTAAATGTATAAGGAGAGTTTTTTTCAGGGAAATGAGAGGCATTCTGTTAGCCAAGTTGCGCTAAGTATTATATATATATTTTTTATTTTATATATGTTTATATCTATATATTCACAATTTAGTCATACTCTTTAGAAATAAAATGAAAAATAAATATTAGTAATAGCTTAATAAAGTAAATCATGAAAGTGCATTGAAAGAAAACACACAACCTATCTGGATAGAAAATGAAAAATTTAAAATTTCTCCCTAATTATTTTCTTTCATGTGTTTAGTATAAAATGTTACTCTGAGAAATTTTTTGTTTTAAAAAGTAATTTCACAGATAGTCACAAAAGAAATGGAATAAAGACAGTTAAGAACATACAGAAAATAAAATGAAGGAGAAGTTTCACTGCAGATATCATAAAGTTTCCCAAAAGCAATTTAACACATTATGCAATTATAACTCAGTGATGTTAATGACTGTTCTTAAAATACGGTACTGGATAATTAAGAAAATGTTTGGGAAAACAGGAAAATCATAAAATATATTTATATGAAAAAGTTCTACTTCCAACATCTTTAAAAAATAAATAGCAGGTGGACTGAACCATTCAAAAATTGGAAGAAATTCACATGAATATCAAGTAAACGTTTATTGAGGTCAGTATGCTCTCTTGTGTAATGATAAATGAATCATTAAAAATAATTGCAGACACACTGGATGCAGAAAATTCTCAGGAAAAAATGTGACAGATTTGACTCTTACCTGTTGCAGTGTCAGCTCTGGATTATCTGTTTCTCCAGGGTAAATAGTTGCTGAACTGAAGGAGTGGAATCAAGGTAAACTGTTAGGTGCCACTAAAGTTCTAGCGGGGTGTGGAAATCTTCATCCTGTGGGCTGGGCTAGCATCTGGAAATCAACACTGACATGTTCAAAATTAAGATTAAGTGTAGGTTTCAAGGAAGTGCTTGATCCCAGGTCTGTGCGACCTCTATGAAGGGTGGATAACAGCATTCCCTTAGAGGTGTCTCTGTTCTCTGTAGCCGTGTAATGGCTGAATGATTGAGTTAGGGAATCAACATGTATTACCCCTGAGACCCCAAACCACAGAATGGATGAAGGAAGAGCGAGGCTTTGTCTAGCCCCTCACTTTAGGACATGCGACATGCCTGCTTCCTCAACAAGAGATCAAAGTGAGAGGAAATGCTTTGATCTGTACACTAGAGCTGAGTCCTCACTAGCAGACCAAGATAAATAAAAACACATTTAAAAGAGACCAGAAATCTGAAGGAAAAAGACACCAAACAAACAGAATGTACATTCCATCGTGTAGAGTTGGGGCATGCCACTGAACAATGGAGGAACACGTACTTTATTTCAAAACATGACAACCATTCAAAAGGCATGTGGAAAAAAAACTGAAAAAGCCTGCAGCATAATGGATTTTCCTTTATTATACAGAGGCAATGTGCAAATTAGTAACAAAATGGCAATTCCAGTTTCAAAAACCGAGCAAAGAAACTAACCCTAAAGCCAAAATGTGTATTACAAACATCCCCAACAACCGATTGCCAATTAAAATGCAATATATATTTGAACTATTCAAATAATGTATTTCATCAAAACAAGGAGGCCATTATTTCTACCATGTACCATTATGTTCTGTTCTGGAAACACTAAAGAAAATAAATTACCACTCATACGATGTTATGGCAAAATGCTGTGAATCCATTGACTATAAATTGCATCTCAAATGCAGAGATTGTAACACATGAGAAAAATGGATGGAATAGATCAATATAACATAAAACATTACTGGCTAAACTGTTTTTATGTTTCTTAGATTGTCTTTAATAGATTATTAAGAAAAATGATATTTTAAAAATAAAAGGAAAGTGGGTAAAAAATTGCAGTGACTTAGGAAACATAATGGCAGAATATGCTTATGTCACAGCTGATGAAGTATGTTCAGAAATTTCTCAGAAGTATTAGAAGTTCAGGTCAAGGTACTATATTTTTAATTTGATGCATATTATTCTGCTTAAGTTAAATAAAGTCAGTTACATAGAAATTCACATATAATTATGAGTTAATTCATCTTATTGCATTCAGTGTGTATGTGTGTGTTAGGAGGCATGAAAGCTCATTCAGTGGAAAATCTTTAATGAAATATTAAATAAGATACAGAAAAATGAGTTACAATTTAAAATTACTATCAGGCTGGTTTGGGTACTAATGAGGCTCCTCTTTTTTCCCCTTTCTTCTCAGCCCTCCTACTTTTCTTTCCTTTCCTCCCCCATTCTTTCTTTCTTTTTTACTCTCTTAATTTCTTTTCCTTCCTCCTGTCTCCCTCTTTTTTGTGGTAAAGTAAAAGAGAGAGAGGGAAAAAATCTATCAATGTTCATTTTAAAGGATTAGTTGATAAGCAAAAAGTAAGTAATTTATGTGCAATCATATATCTTTCAGTGTAAGCTGTTTGTTCCTCACTGATTGAAACAGCTCATGTTTGTGAAGGTGTGAAAATCTTCCCAAAAGCACATTAAAAAAAAGATAAGAAAAGTGGAATATCTCAGACTTAGGTATATTTCAAAGATTCAGTAAAAAATATTCTCAGACTTTCTTATATGTAGATCTGTTAACAGAGTATACATTTTATTTGAAGAATAATGATTCTGTGGTTCTCTAAATATTATATATGTTTAATTTCAGGAATTCAAACAATGCAGAACATGTAAAGTAATAGGAAACTATTACTTGAAATTCCTCCATTGAGAAGTAACCATTATTAACTCAGGTGAATATACTTCCAGACACTTCACATCTACACAAGTGAAACACACTGAAAGAACTAAACCGATAGGCAGACATTCAAATGAAAATTTTATACTATAAAAACCATGTTTAATACAAAACCATCAAATTTAGTTTTGCTTAAATTTATAAGAAAAAGCAGCCCAATTGAAGCCAAATTAATTGCTAAGTTTTGAATAAGTATTTATTCATCTTAATAGATATTATTTACTTGAATATTCCTTCAAGGCAAATTGAAAATGTCATAGAACACATTTATGTGTTGCAGTCATTTTTAAACACTAAGTTTCAAATTTAGAAAGTTCTATTTTATCCCCTGTTGTGAATGATAAACAACTAATCCTCTCACATTGATTCCCATCTATCCTCTCCTCATGACTGAATGTTGATAACTCTTTTTTTAATTGAAGTGTCGTCGGTTTACAATGTGTCAATTTCTGGTGTACAGCATAATGTTTCAGTCATACATATGCAGAAATTTATCTGTTTTCATATTCTTTTTCATGATAGGTTCCTGCAAGATATTGAATATAGTTTCCTGTACTAGAATAAACTTGTTTATCTACATAACTTTTTTTTTATTTTAATAAAATTTACATATTTTCCTGGTATAGATTGTTAAAACACTTTTCCTCTGAGTTATTAATATTAACTCTAGATGTGGACTTACATGTCACATAGTTATAGCTTCTCTATTTACATAAATTTATGTATTCTAGTTGATCAATAGATTGGGTTTTGCTCTAAAGGGTTTCTCTCTCTGTCTCTCTGTCTCATCTGTATTTGAAGAAGGACTCAGAGATGTTATTTCCTATTTGGGAATTTCTGTATTGCCTTTAAATGTTTAACCACTTCTCAGTTGAGTATTTTCTTTTTGAGTCACAATTACTCTCTTCTGAACTTTGTAGACTGCATCTTTTTTTTTTTTTAATTACTTGTGGAAAAAGCAAGGAAAGCATATTCAGGAAGTCAGGAAACAAGAAGCATAGCTGATTTCTTGGAAATCTTAAATTCAGATTTGAGGCTTTGTTGTTTATTTCAGTGCATTTTGAAAAATGAGAGGAATGATACTTGAATCAGTCAGTCACAGGCTCTTTTCATTCTCTTTCAGACGTTCAGGATTGGCCACTACCTTTTTCATAGAATGTGCGTAAAGATCTTCCGTTAGCTTTCTAAATGAGTCACCTTGGCTTCCCTAATTGTATCTGTAGGAGAAATGATTTGAGCACCTTGAATGTGATAAGTTATTGCTCCGCTGTTAAAAAAAAAAAAAAAAAAACAAAAAACGCTTCCTGCTTTAGAAACTTAATAACTGAAGTCTTGACTTTTTAGTCTTTCAGGTACTTCTAGAGTGTGTGTGTTACACTTCTCTTGGCGCATTGCCTTTCTTAGATGGACTGGCATGCTTTGCATGCCGTACCCCCTTCTGTTAAGTCATTAACATCTTAAAACTGGGGAGACTTATAAGGCAACTCAGTACTTCATAAGTAGTTTCTCAAGCAATAAGTACATCCTATGCAAACTAGCCACAAAACAGCAGCTGCCTGTTCCTCTTACCGGTGACAGGGCCTTGGGGTATTGCGGGCTGTTACACAAATGACAAAGGCATATTCCCGGCTTCCTGGTTGGTGAAAGGAAAATGGTACAATTGATTAAACATCCCTTAATTGGAATATGGGCAAATTGATGTTTATTTAAGATTTAGTTCTTGAAATTAGTAATGCAAACAGGATTATAAAGAGATTATTAAAACTTATTCAGAGGATAAACTGTTTTCAAACAACCAAATAAAATTAAAAGAAACCCAATTTATTTGCTAATAATTGATGTGTTAAATTGAACTTTTTCTCATCTAGTAATTATAGCATCAGCCTATGGACAGCTACCAAGCACAAATTTGTTTATATTATGTCTGATAAACATTAACTGAAACTGAAAAAAAAAAAAAAAACCTGAATTTGTCAGAATTTAATTATTTATTAGATCAGACTGGCTTTCTGCCCAAATAATTTTTCATATTTAATGTTTCTTTAACATCTGCTATGTGTAAACCACTGTAACAGAGTATATACATTTTTCAGTAAAGTATGATTTTATTATATGTGCAATTTTGTTTTGTAAAAGTAATGGGGAAACTTAAAAATTATATGCACGAATTTGTAAGTAGACAATATGTACAGAAGTAAATAATGGATTTCTGGCTACATAGACCGAAGTCTGACAAGATTTCTGTACTTTGGTGTACAATCCACATTTTTACTTGTATTTTTTAAATTTTATTTTTTACTGAAGTGCAGTTGATTTACAATGTTAGTTTCAGGTGTACAGCAAATCAATTCAGTTATACATATACATACATATGTATATATTTCAGATTATTTTCCATTATATGTTATTCAAGAAATTGAGTATAGTTCCCTGTGCTCTACAGTAGATTCTTGTTTTCTGTTTTGTATACAGTAATGTGTATCTGTTAATCCCAAACTCCTAATCTATCTTTGATTATTTGGTTTTTAGCTTTGTAAGACTATAGACATGAGAAATGATTTTTGTTCTTGAAGACTAGAAGTCCTAGCCAACTGGAGTAGAAGTTGGAGACTAAAAGAATGACAAATAAGTCTGGAAGAGACTGATACAGAAATCATAATTTTTGTATTGAATCATAAGGAAATTATTTTTATTCCAGAATATGACTATCCTGGTTAAATTTTTCTAGAAATTTTATTTTATTTTTCTTGGTTAAAGACTTACTTAGAATATTATGGAATAATCAAATATTTAATTATTTATATACTTGGAGTTTTTCATAAATGTGATATTACATAGAAAAATATGCAGCTATTTTTTTCCTATAAAACAATTGTACCAGATAAAGACATCCCTCAGTTACTGATTTGAATCATTGTTAAAGAAACCAGCAAAAAAAATCTCAGTCCTTCAAAATACATTTAAAGTTTAAGGAAAATATAATTTACCTATTACTTGAGATTGAGGGACATATTTTTTGTTTTAGGGTGCTTCATACTGATTGGAAAAATGCAGATATCAATCATAGAATTAGAAGTTGACCTATGTAAATCCAGGGTTCCCTCCATTCATTTCACTTATATGTATTGTTACTTTTGTGTGTCTGAAAGGGGATTTAATTTTTCCCCACTACTTCTTATGAAGTGAATCACTTGAGCTAAAAAGAAGATTGAGTGAGAAAGAAACATTATTCACACACCCTTGAGAAAGTGTTGTTATCAAGTGGAGATTTGATGGTAAGTGAAATTGAAGAGCTGGGCTGTGGGAAAAACCATCTATGTGTTGAGTAGAAAATTTATCCAAATGAGGAACCCAAGGCATAATTATTGTAAGTAATCTTCCCATGTTAGAACTGCAGCTCAGTAGTACAGTGAAACTTTGATCCCAGACAACAGTGTTCTGAAGTCCCAGGTTAGTCCTGATCTATACTTCTGTGTTATGTAGGTGAGAAAGATAGGCTAAGGGAATGCTTATTTTTAAACCACACAAAATAATGAGGAAAATAATAACAGCAGATAAGGGTTGATTAAAAAAGACAGGACCAGGACCTAGGGTGCAAAATTTAAGGAAGCACTTACTTACAAGTTTGTGCAAGTCCACATGCTACACTGACACCCCTGAGAGAAAATGCCTCCTTAAATTATAAATAAATTTATTGTTAAAAAGTTGTTTTTGTTGAAATTCAATTGTACAATATTATATGAACTTGTGGGTGTGATTCACAATTTTTAAAGATTATACTCCATTTATAGTTATTGTAAAATATTGGCTATATTTCCCATGTTGTGCAACATATCCTTGTAGCTTATTTTATACCTAATAGTTTGTACCTGTTAATCCTCTACCCCTATATTGCCCCTTCCCCCTTTCCTCTCCTCGCTGGTAACCACTAGTTTGTTTACTGTTTTTGAAATGAGAAGAAAACTCTTATTTGGTTTTGGTGTCAGCCACCAAGAAAACTGAACACCTAGTAACCACCTGTTATATGCTTTTTGTGTGTGTGTACATTTATTAAGTTTCAAAACAAACCCTAAAATTTATGGATTTACAGTATATTCTATGACTTAAGAATGACCATAGGACAGGTTATCTGCTAAGAAAAGCCCTAGGAAGATGCCTCTTCCCCCCAAAATAATGAGGGCAAAGAAATAAGAAGGAAGTAGAGTAGGCAGAAGCAATGGAAGCTACAGAACACAGAGGCCAGCCAAGACAATGGTTGGGGCCCTGGTCATTAAAGATGATGATATGTTTTTATAAACTCAAGTGCATTATGTATTATTGATTATTTTTTCCAAAGGAAGAAGGGACTAATTGATAGTGGGTGGTGGATTGTACAATTGATAGTGGGTGGTGGATAGTATAGGAAGAATGGGAAGGAGTCATTTAAAGGCACATTCCTGGAGGATGTTGCTTGGTATATTGGGCTGTTTCATGAGGATCAGCATAGCTAGGAATAAGGATTATTTTTCTCATCAAATTTATGGTGAATGGAAGTTATTTTAGTACACTGTCAGGATGTGCATGATTTTTAGTTATGTGACTGTTTCAGGGTACTTTTTTCTCTGTCTCTTTAGGTTTCTGTGGTCTTATCCTGACAGAATGTTTATGAGTGGTTGACATTCTGGTTCAATTTAAACTGGAAGTATGCATTTCTTTTTCAGGCTAGTAGTGCTGGCTTTAATATGTGTCATTTAAAAAGTTTCAAAGGAAAATCCTGCCTTGGTATATTACACAAAAACTGGCTGGTACACACACAAACAGGGCTATATTGCACAAAAAGATAGTCTAAAATGCATCATTTCTATACACAGCTTTACTAGTTCAGTATGAGAAGTAAGGTTGTAAGTCCCTTACACGTATCAGTAAACAACCATATTTGACATCATTAAAACAGAAGCAAGTAAAGAAAAAACAGGAATATAGGAGAAAACGCTTCAAACAATGCATTGGTATGCCTAAGATTTATGAGCATTAACTTATAGCAAACAAGCACACTTATTGTGGTAATTCAGATCGTGATAATCGTTACTCACTTCACAATATAGGAAACTAACTGTTCAGGTAAATATGTAAAATATGGCACTGAGTGAAAATGAAATAAAAACATACTCAGAAAAACACATATCAGTGACTATGGATTTAACAAACATAATTACAAGATGTCACAAATGAGCCCATGTATATAGTGTTACAAGTTCTCTGCTGGAACCTTGCCTTATTATTTTTTTAAATTAAATGTTGATATTTGGTTGATATATTAAAAGTTGATATTATAATGCACTGGAATAATTACAGAATATATTATTAAAATCCATCTGATGCACAGAATTATGTGATTTCAAACAATAAAAACTTAAATGTAAACGTTTACAAAAACTTGAAAATAAAAGAAAAACTAGCATATGTGTGTATCTGTTCAGACTGCATTTCCTAATATTAATGGGGCACAACGTGAAAGTGCCTTAAACAAGGTAGAGATTTGTTTTCCTTTCACAAAATATAGAGTCTAAAGCTGGTTTTTATGAGACTCCGTGGAAACGCCACTGAGACTGACTCCTCCCATATTTCACTTCTGTCATCCTGAGCGTGGGGATCCCGCCCACAAGATGGCTTAGCTGCCATTATATCTAGTTTCCAAAGAGGGAAAGAGAGTATTTCATAAAGCCCAAATATACAGACTTACCATCTCAGTAAACATGCTGGATAAAGCTTTCGTGGAAGACCCACCACTCAGTGGCTTTTTTCCCTTAGCCACCTGTTTTTATAATAAAATGTGCTAGAAAATTAGAGGCTTTTAGCGGGGCACAATGTGAGGAAAGGAGGCTGGATCTTAGACAAATGTCAACTTGTTTTACAATCTGTTCCTCAGATCAAGTAACATTAGTAAGGAACGGTGACTTAAGGAGAGATGCTTCACTTTGAATACCTGTCTTATGATAAAATTATTTTTTTATATTAGAGAGACACCTTAAAACATTTTAAATAGCTTATTTCCACCAGAAAAGTTCTTTTTTCTCCCTCTTCTAGTTCTCTGGAATTAAAAAAAAAAACATCTTATTGTTTTCTTCCTCTATGGCATTGACAGGTATTCGGTGTGTGTTAACTTTTTAATGGTTTCTTTTACTAGTTTAAGAAGTTTCAAAATTGGTAATTTATTCAAAAGTTCTTAGAACTGAGGATATTTGAATATTAGTCTGCCTTCGTATTGTTTTATAGTATTTTCCTGATATTCCCATTCTGCCTTTTTCCTTACCATCCAAATGACCCATTCTTATTGATGACAGTATCTAAAATCCATATTAAATATTGTTTAATCAGTTTAGATTTTGGCCACTAGTTTCTCAGTTTCTTCTGTAATAGTTTTTTTTTTCATTTTTGTTTTTGTCATCTATCTGACTACATGTAACAGCTTCCCTTTTTTAAAAAACAATTTCCCTGTGATATATCTTTATTGATATTTTCTCTTTTCTAATTTATTCTCTTTGGGTTTGCTTCTTCTGGATCGGAGGTTTCATGTTTTCAGTCATTTCCATCGTACAATCAGGCATTTATTTTTGAACATTCTCTCCCGCTTGTTCTGTCCTCTCCATCTGCAGCCACAGGACAGCGTCACAATTTATTCTCCATGCTCCTCCTCTCTCAATCATTTATATTTCTTTCTCTTTGTATTTTAATGGCCAGGCCCTGGATTTAGGATTGCAGCGTGGTAAATGGATGGCTTCTTGGCCAGAGTTGTACTTCTTTTGAAAGATTGTGCCATATTGCACACAAGGCTGGCCCTCCAGACCAGTGCTGACATGCTGATTTTAAGTGAACTTTCATTTGAGCACAGGACAAAGAAGCTTCATGTGTACTGACTGGAAAATAAAACAAATGCGTAATTACCCCTTTCCTACATACTTTCCTAAGTCTTCATTCATATCTCACTGTGCCTCACATGAGTCTATAAATTTTGTAGTATTTTTTAATGAAATAATTCATACACAGAAGGACACCACAGAAAATATTTCCTGAGGCAGCATCTACCTTCCAAACACCCCTGAGAAGGTCATTCATATTGAAGGTGTCTCCAGGGAAGACACAGCCCTGGATTTTCATACCACTTCAAATGCATCTCATTTTTCGTTGTTAGCATCTGTGGATGTCCTGGACTTTTAAAGAATTTGTGTAAGTTTTAAAGAGAATATTGTTATTTTTTCCCCCAGAATCTGACTAAAAGTAGCTGTGTTTTCATTTCTTTTTGTTTAAAATATCTAATTCATAAAGAAATTAGAATAATACTTTCTAAATAGCAGGTACTAACAAAATGGTATTGATACTTAATTGTATTAAAAATAAGGATTATTTACCCAATAAGCATGCAAGTTCTATTATAGTTTAACTGAGAATTTCTAAAGAAAGGGGGAGGGTATAGCTCAAGTGGTAGAACGCACGCTTAGCATGCATGAGGTTCCTGGGTTCAGTCCCTGATACCTCCTCTAAAAATACGTAAATAAATAGACCTAATTACCTCTTCCCACACAAAAAAAAATGGTAGATAAAGAAAAATAAGTAGTTTCCTCTAGTTCCAACAATATTACCTCCCTGATACAACTGCTAAAGGTGTGATGTGCATCTTTTTCATTATATTTTAAACAGAAGTGTATATATATTTCATAGCTATATAGCATATATATGTATGCATATACACATGTGTATGTATATGATGTATGTATACATATGTATTAATTGCTTTTTCAGTACTTTATTTTGTGTGTGTGCTCTTCTTTTTTTTTAACATTGTTTATTGATTTATAATCATTTTATAATGTTGTGGCAAATTCCAGTGTAGAGCACAAATTTTCAGTTATACATGAGTATACATATATTCATGGTCACATTTTTTTTCTCTGTGAGCTACCATAAGATCTTGTATTTATTTCTCTGTGCTATACAGTATAATCTTGTTTGATTCCTGTAGTGATTAAATGATACAGTATAAGAAAAGTACATAGCAACTGGTAGCAATTTCTAGCTATGTCTCTGCTTGCTCTATTTATATGCTTAATACTATTTTAAATCTAAAGATACTATCATTTATACTTCTTCCTTTGTATACAATTTAGAATAAAAACTTCCAACTTAATTGCCTTAAATACTGTGTTTTCAAAGTTAAAATATTAGTTTGGAATCTTGTTTAATCTAGTAATGGGTGAATAATAGCTTTTTTTCCTGGGCTTTTTTCTCTAACATTTATAAAAGACATATTTGATTTATGGCAGATATTAATTTTATTCCTATGTCTTCCAGAATGTCCAGCTATGTATTCTGGGACAGAAAATGTCATGCTTACTCAAGGACTGTTTTTTTCTCAGTAGGATCTATTAAACTATTGTGGAGTAAATGAAGCAGCTAAGGTATAATGAAATGTTTATTCACATTCTGGCTCATAATAAAAATGTACAATTTGCCTCTTTGGCATCTTTCCCTACAGGGTGCTCAGTTCTCTGGAAACTGGCTTTTTGACTTTAATGTTTTGTGGATACGTTAGAGCCACGCCGCACTTCTGTGTGTCTGTTACAGGAAATGTGATGGTTTTACAGTAAAGCTGACATTCCCGGTGATAACCAGAGAAGGCAATTCGCACAGAGACAAAGAACAAAAGGATCTCAGTGTAAAACTTCACCGTAGGCAGTACTCTGCCCATGAAAGCATTTTAAAAATATGATCAAAGAGGTATCTTAAGGATAGTTAAGGTGCTTACATAAACATGCACAACTAGTTAAAGGCAGATCCAGAGTGAAAATCCAGATTTCCCCAATTAGCACCTATTCTGTATGTTTGAGACCTTTTTCTACTTAAAATACAAATCTCAAGTATCACTTAAAATACATGTGTGAAGGCGACCTTAAGACTTTGAATATTTCTCTTGAATAATAAAATCACTAACACCTCACTTTCTAAAAAAACAACATGCCTAAAGAATAGCCAACATTCTGATTAGGTTTCACACCTTTGGCTATGTGAGTAGAAGATGCTTTGTGAAAATGGGCAATCCTAATATGCTTTCATATAATCGTCTCATTTTCCTCCAGAGAAATGATTCCAGGTAAAGAGTTACTTGAAATTTAAAATACTACACTAGGTTATCTGACTTCTTTTCACACTTTACTGTTGTGTGTAGATATATTAAGGGCAAAGGTGATAATTCCTTATTGAAGCTACAGGTGGCCTCTGACAGCCCTTGGAAATGTTTTATTCAAAATTATGCATCTGACTACGAAATTTATCCCAGAGGGCTCCGTCTTTATTCATCACACCAAGTTCTTGAAACAGTTACAATGCAGTTTCTCTCACTATTAGTTCATCTGAAACATTCCATTGTTGATGTCATTTCTTTGAAATTAATTTGGATTTATCAACTGACTTAAAATATGCATAGTTTACATTTTTTCTTTGTGATCATTATGGAAGAGCTGTTTAACACAAATATATTTCGGAGGCCCTGGGTAAAATCTTCTTCCATATGTTTGAATATTTTATAATGATATGTATCTATGTATATATGACTTCTAGCAGCTAACGGCTTTTTGCATGCATCTTGAAGATAGAAATATCTTAAAATTTTTTTCTTTTTAAAATCCTAGAGCACTTTATGCATTTTTCTGGCATTTGGTAATATCTTAGTAAATATAATAATAACAGCATGACAGAATCAAAGTTTATATTGATAGACTGTTATGCTGTATTGATGGACAGAATTAGGGAAGGGGGATGAAAGTGGAGGAGGTGGATGGAGAAGAAAAATCATTTGTTAAAATCTGGTATTTTGGTCATTTGCTTCCCTTTTTTTGCTCTTAAAGGTTTATTTCTAATATCAGTTAACATTTATGTTTGTTTCAGTATATGAAATTCACTGGAGAAACATTTAGGTTATTGTCACATCTGTGTATTCTCTTAGCAGAAAAAATTAGAATTAAGCAGGGATATCCCAGTATATATATTATTATTATTCTTCAAAAGCAAACATCCTTGTTGAGGAATATAGCTCCATGGCAGAGTACACGCATAAGGTCCTGGGTTCAATCCCCAGTACCTCCTTTGAAAAAAGAAAAAGAAAACAAATACCCTAACACTGACAGGGGATCTCTATATTTTTATGAGAATGAACAACTTAAACTATGTACAACATAATTATAATCACACTTGAATTTATATACAGGTGAACTGATGAAGTGACCTTAATAGGGATTTGTTCAAAAATGGTCCAAATTAATTCTAAGGACCCATGTAACTTTTGAATTTTGGAAAGAACACATGTTCATTTTATCTTATCAATTACAATATTAAAGGGTATAAATTGGTTATCAAAGCCCAGCTTTTTTTTTTAAGCAGAGGAAACATTTTGTCAAAATCCATCTTACTCATGACACTACCACAGAAAAGACAACTGGAGAAAAGAGGACTGGACGGCGAGGTAGTTCTAGAGACACACCAGTGGCTTCGCTCTTTACCTTTTCCTGGGCAGGGAGGACTGGCGTTTAATCCGGAGGTGGAGGTTCACCATGTCTCCTGTTCTGGTGGTAGGTTGTTGTGCCTCAGGTACATTTCACAGTTCATTTCTTTTTCTCCAACTGTCTCTAAACCCATCTCTGTTGTAAATTTCTAGGGTAAGTGAAATCCAATGACTGAGTCCCAGTCCTGGAAAGTTGATGACTCTGTTTTTGAAAAATACGCTATTTCAAAGATGTGTAGTTCTACTCATGTTCCTTAACTTCTTTCTACTTTAGGTACTTTATTTACAAAATAACACGGTTTTCCTCATTAATCCTACCTAGTATCCTTGAGACTGAATCAGAGTACTTGGTAACCTGTTGTGTGTTCTTTTTTTTTTTTTTTTTTTTGGTTCTTTGTTTTCTATTCAACAGTATCTCACTGGAGAAAAAAATAGAAAATATGGAGGGCTACTGTTGGATGTTTTGGTTAAAGATTAGTCATTAAAATCAGATGATCTGACTTGGAATTCTGGGCTCATCAGCAGACGTAAATTTTTAACTTCTGTAAATTTTTTCATTTGTAAAATTATCATACGTATACTGTTTCTCTCAGTATTTGTATCACTCTTAATGTAATAGGAATTCAAGGATATTGACAATTTTCATGTCACTGCACAAGGCTGAAATTCAAAGACCAAATGTTTAATATACTGCACCTACTAGGATGATTAAATATATCTCAACAACTAAATATATCTCAACAAGCTAAAACTATGTTCTTCCTGTGGCCTAAAACAAGTTACCTCATTACCCTTTTCTCTGACACTTTTTTTTATTAAATCTACTCCTTTTCCACACTGATGTATGAAGAAAAGTTGTTAAAAAATTATAACACAAAAGGCTCTGCATTCTAATGAGTTCCTACTATTATAAGTACTGCCTTGTCTTATTTCATTTAAAAGCTGCTTGACTGGATTAACTGGCTATCATCTCTAGCTAGAGGCAGTCAAATATATAAACGTGTCTTACTCAAAAAAAAAAAATCGCCATTTTTTGGGGTAGTTTCCACTGAGGTCATGAAAAGAATAAGTTCATTTGCTAGAGATTACTGGGCTCCTTGAAGATAAGCCAACAGTCTTAATAGTTTTGCATACTAGTTCGCTCCAGCCACGACTTCCTCCTTTTGTTGTTATTCAAAGAATCCATGGTAGTCAACTAGCAAACAGAGAGGCGTGAAGATCTGAACTACCGTCTCCTTCCCCAACTCCTAAAAAGCAGGAAAACTCTCATGAGAAAGGAAAATGATTCATTTAAGATGAAACATTGATTTTTTTGCCATTCTTTTCTGTTATCTTTTGCATAGCAATGCCATGGCATTTTGCATCACACATTTATTCTTATACTCATTGGTCTGTAAGTCAGCTGAGAGGGCTTTGCTTAATGTTGCTTGTCTGTGGGTCAGTGGAAGCAGCTCTGCTTTAGGCTCCAGAGCTGTGCGTTGGCAGCAACTTTCCTAGATGTTAAAATTCTAATACCCAGGCTGATGGAGCAGACATTTCACACAGCTTGTTCTTCTACCAGTAGCAAAGGCAAAAGCTGAGAAGCCCAACTGTGCCTCTGTTTGCCTCATTTTTGCCAATATTCCATTGACCAAAGCAAGATACATGGGCAACACCAAAGTCAAATGGTGGATAGGGAAGAACATTCTATCCCATGTAAGTCTATGGCAAGGTTATGGATATATTTTATAACTAAAGGCTGAAGCAATGTTGATATAAATAATTCTGTCTACCAAACATATTTAGCCTCTCTTTCATCTTGTCTTTAGATTATTTATTACTGTACATATTACTTAAGTACTGTATTCTTTATTCGGATAGGTCTACACTTTAGTCTTTCAAAATTATTAGTTAACAAATCATTCTTTTTTAAAATGGAATTATATCTTATTTACAATGTTGTGTTAGTGTCTAGTGTACAGCATAATGTCTCAGTTATACACATTTATATATATTCTTTTTCATTACAGGTTATTATAAGCTGTTGAATATAGTTCCCTGTGCCATACAGTAGGACCGTGCTGTTTACTCTATATATAGTAGTCTGTGCCTGCTAGTCCTCAAAGCATTCCGAATCATGGAGTGTGCAGTATCTTTTAAGTAACAACCTTCAGGGTTTTGACTATTTAGGATGGAAGTTTTTTACTAATGTACTAAATATTTCTTGGCCTTTTTCAACCTAGCATACTGAATGTGACAACCTTTTAAATAAGTTAAAACCATTATTATAAATATCAATTCCTCTTATGTACTTTAATATCTTTTTCATAACTAAGTCTGTGTATCTTAAGTTGAATTGCTTTTATTTGCAGATATTTAGCCATTTGAAGTCTTGTTGTTGTTGTTGTTGTTGAGGTATAGACAATTTACAGTGTTGTATCAATTTCTGGTGCACAGTGCTTCAGTCATACATGAACATACATATATTCATTTTCATATTCTTTTTCACCGTAAGCTACTACAAGATATTGGATATATTTCCCTGTGCTGCACAGTATAAACTTGTTTATCTATTTTATATATATACATGTTAGTATCTGTAAATCTCCAACTCCTAGTTTATCCTTTTCCACCCCACTCCCCACTGGCAACCACAAGTCTGGATTCTATGTCTGTGAGTCTGATTCTGTTTTATATATATGTTCATTTGTCTTTTTTTTTTTTTAGGTTCCACATATAAGTGATACCATATAATATTTTTCTTTCTCTTTCTGGCTTGCTTCACTTAGAATGACATTCTCCAGGGCCATCCATGTTGCTGCAAATGACATTATTTTACTATTTTTTATGGCTGATGAAGTCGTTTTAATTGCAGCAGACAATATTGGAGTACATTATGACAATTCACTTAATAGTTATAATACTCTAACCAAATAAAATTTTGTTTGTGTTAAGAATAATGAGTCTCTGAAGTAAGGCCAATGAATGTGCATATAATTAAATTACATAAGTTTTAGTGTAAAGACTTAGTAATTTATAATTTCACTGCTAAAAATCAATTTTAGATGTTTCCTGGGTGCATTCCAAATAAAGAAGGTATTGCTCTTTTATTTTTCACTTTGCTTAATATGCAATTATGTCCCTTGTTACTAAAATGCATTCTTGTGTGATCATCTGGTTGCTATCGGTGCATGAAAAGTGGTCTACAAGTGATAAGTTATAATGATGTTCATAATTTTCAACATTTCCTAGTCTTATGACCTCCTTGACATGAACTCGGGTACTTGATAATCCAGGCTACATTTTTTTTTCTTTGACACGAAACCTATTGCTTGTTGAAGAAACTATTTATATATTTATATTTAGACTACAGAATTTTTGTTGTTGTTTTAAAATTCACAGGAGGCATCTCATGGAACATTAACACCTAGGAGAAAAGATAAGCACATTCATTTTGGTGCATCCATTGTCTAATGAGTAAGAGTAATTTTTAATGTATTGATTTGTAGTGGTTTTCTGTATGAATTGATCTTCTCATGTATTTATCTTAACAAGGAGACTCGCAGAATATTTGATTTACATTTTGGTTATGCTTTTCATAGTGCTTTGAAAGAAAAGCCTAAATTCTGTCAAACTATTAAAATTATAATAGTAATTATTATGATAATGCTGCTGGTAATAATAACATCAATTATTATTTACTGTATTACAGGTGGTTTTCAATGATTTTCACATGCATTAAGGTATTTCTGTCCTCATTTATTAGACAAGAAACTGAAGGTCAAAATACATTGTTAATTTGCCTGAGGTCCTACAACAAATAGTGAATCTGTGGTTTAAAGGAGGCTGTATCTAATTTCATAGTTTGTGTTTTTAATGGAGCATAGGATATACTGCCTTCTAAAAGCTTTTTTTCTTCCTGTGAGACAACAAAAGTAACTATGACTCAATTCCTTGCTTTGTATCATTATTCAGGATATTTTTTGAATCATTTTTATCAGCCTTAGGTGAAAAATAACCTTCTAATATTCTTCATAGTCACACAGTATCTTATTTACAGTGTATTGGGGTTGATTTTTTTGGTCTACTTTTTGTTTCAAAAAATGATAAATATAAGCCTTTAGAAGAAAGGGAACATTATGAAAACAAATGAAGTGCATATGCATATTCAGGTAATATTTATATGGATGTACCTGTTTCCACACTTAATGTGAATATGCTTCAGTCAGCCTGGACCAGTTTTATGGATCATGTATCTTTGTGGCTACTGTGGAATAGTAATGCTAATGTTTAATTTCTGCCAGGAACTGCCTGAAATAGGCAGCTGGTTTCATGTCATTTTCTATGTTGTGGTATTCTGAACTTCCCATCAGATTTTAGTCCTCTGACTTTGGTTTTCTGTGTACTGATTTTAAATATTTTTGTTTTGAAACTTTTAGATTAGCTCTAACTTCACAGGAAGAGTTCAACCAACTTTGTTGTATTTTATCAATGTAGGAAAAAAATAAAACAAAACAGAAAAAAATGAGAATATACAGCACTCCCAAGAAAGCTTAAGATGAGCTGGAGAGAACTGTCTTTTCTTCAGTGTGAAAGCGGATTTTTTTTTTAAACCAATTATAATGGTTTTTCAGGGAAAAAAGGTAACCTAGCTTTGTTGAAACAAGTTGTAACTCTACATCCTTATTAATATTAATTTCTTAATACACTATTTTTACTTTAAAAACTCATTCGCAAGAAAGAGAAATTTGCATGCTTTTCTTAGTTTTCAGGGCATCTGCATAGTCATTTTGTAAGAGCTTGGTTACTTAGAGCCCTGTCAGTGATTATTTAATGTGTTGATTATCATTAGGGTTGTTGGCTAAAATGATGCTCTAATGGCTGTTACAGTTTACACCCCAGGTCTACACGCTTTTTAAAAAAATTCTAAACAATGTACATTCCTCTAATAAATTCAGTGTATTCTCAAATTTTTACCCAATACAAAATTTTCAGTTTTCTGAGTAAGCTCAGACCTTCTCACCAAAGCACTTGAAACAGGAATTGAAATTTATGTTGTCAAGACACAGAATTAAGGTATAAATTTTTTTTTTATTTTTTAACTTTTTTTATTGATTTATAATCATTTTACAATGTGTCAAATTCCAGTGTAGAGCACAATTTTTCAGTTATACATGAACATACATATATTCATTGTCACATTTTTTTCTCTGTGAGCTACCATAAGATCTTGTGTATATTTCCCTGTGCTATACAGTATAATCTTGTTTATCTATTCTATAATTTTGAAATCCCGTCTATCCCTTTCCACCCTCCTAACCCCTTGGCAATCATAAGTTTGTATTCTATGTCTATGAGTCTATTTCTGTTTTGTATTTATGCTTCATTTTTTTGTTTTTGTTTTTGTTTTTTAGATTCCACATATGAGCGATCTCATATGGTATTTTTCTTTCTCTTTCTGGCTTGTTTCACTTAGAATGACATTCTCCAGGAGAATCCATGTTGCTGCAAATGGCGTTATGTTGTTGGTTTTTATGGCTGAATAGTATTCCACTGTATAAATATACCACTTCTTCTTTATCCAGTCATCTGTTGATGGACATTTAGGCTGTTTCCATGTCTTGGCTATTGTAAATAGTGCTGCTATGAACATTGGGGTTCAGGTGTCATTCTGAAGTAGGGTTCCTTCTGGATATAAGCCCAGGAGCAGGATTCCTCGGTCATAGGGTAAGTCTATTCCTAGACTTTTGAGGAATCTCCACACTGTTTTCCACAGTGGCTGCACCAAACTGCATTCCTACCAGCAGTGTAGGAGGGTTCCCTTTCTTCACAGCCTCTCCAGCATTTGTCATTTATGGATTTTTTGAATGATGGCCATTCTGACTGGTGTGAGGTGATATCTCATAGTAGTTTTGATTTGCATTTCTCTGATAATTAGTGATATTGAGCACTTTTTCATGTACCTATTGATCATTTGTATGCCTTCCTTGGAGAATTGCTTGTGTAGGTCTTTTGCCCATTATTGTACTGGGTTGTTTGGTTGTTTCTTATTAAGTCATATGAGCTGCTTATATATTCTGGAGATCAAGCCTTTGTCAGTTTCATTTGCAAAAATTTTCTCCCATTCCGTAGGTTGTCTTTTTGTTTTACTTCTGGTTTCCTTTACTGTGCAGAAGCTTGTAAGTTTCAGTAGGTCCCATTTGTTTATTCTTTCTTTTATTTCTTCTAGGGGAAAAATTTTGAGATGTATGTCAGATAATGTTTTGCCAATATTTTCTTCTAGAAGGTTTATTGTATCTTGTTTTATGTTTAAGTCTTTGATCCATTTTGAGTTATTTTTGTGTATGGTGTAAGGGAGTGTTCTAGCTTCATTGTTTTACATGCTGCTGTCCAGTTTTCCCAACACCATTTGCTGAAGAGACTGTCTTTATTCCATTGTATATTCTTGCCTCCTTTGTCGAAGATGAGTTGACCAAAAGTTTGTGGGTTCATTTCTGGGCTCTCTATTCTATTCCCTTGGTCTATATGTCTGTTTTTGTACCAATACCTTAACTAACATTTTCTTTACTGCCTCACACACTGAAAATTGAGCTCAAGACGTGTCTTCCTGAAGAACCTGGGTCATTTGCTTTCTATTCTTTCCAAATATTATCATTGACAATTGCTAAAACAAGCTTGTACCTCTCCTTTCATTCTTATTTATAACAAATTCTCAATTAAGAAACACAGGATTTATCATTTTCTGATCCAACATATTCAATGGCTTCTTGGACAGATACCCAACTTGAGGCATGTGAAGAAATTATATGAATCATTTTATTCTGGGTCTTTAACATTGAAGTAAAGACATTTAATGATATGACATTATCCATGTTATTCTGAAAAATATGAAATTTTTCTAATGCACTTTGAGCCTAATTTTTATGATTAGTTTGATCACATTCTTTATGTAGTGTCTTGATGATGTTGTAATTTATTTTAAAATTGCCAATTGACCAGGGAGCTATTTGCCTCCAAGTATTTTTCCCTTTGTCTGATTAAATAAACTCTTAATTACAATTATTTTGGCCTTAATCAATAATATGAAAGTGAATACTAATTGCAGTAATTTGCAGCTGATCACCCTGCTAATTATAATATGGGAACTACGTCTGCAATAACATTGCTTTCAAATACGGCAGAGAATCAGCTGTCAGCAATTTTCCTGGGTATACTGTTTCATTGTCATCATTATCAACTCATCATAACACATTATGCTGCTTATCAGTTATTATGGTAGTTCTTCAACTTACAACTTGATCTCATGGACTTGTATATCATTTGACTTTGTCATCAACTGAGTGGGTTACTCCTCAATGGTTAAGAAACTGAGCCTCTGAGAGGCTGAGTGGCCTGGATCTGAGGATATAGAAATAAGAGGTTGAACCAGAAAGATAGCCTTAACCAATCTAATGATAACTGCTGCTGTTGAACATTTTACATTTCCTAATGAGTCAGGCATATCCACATGAGGAAATTAATTTGTTCAAGGCACAGAGTTAACATGTGGTCCCTGTGGGATGTAAATTCAGGGATGTGTGTTGTTGTGCAGGTTCCCTTCCCATTAAGTCACACAGACTGTAAATTCTGGGAGATTCTATTGCCAAGTAAATATAATGTGCACTTTCCTTCCAAAGCATAATGCTTTGTGATGATTGGAGCCACAGGAATAGAATTCCCTGCAAATCAGCAGAGACTGTTTCAATCACAATTCTCTGCAAGTTTAAAAAAGTAAATGGCAAAAACAGAGGAAGGTAGCTGTAGGCAATGAAATGAAATTAGAATCTGTGGCCAAAAAGGAAATGTGTGTTAAGCTGTACTGTCCTCATAGGGCATTTAGACTTGCTTCCTATTGGCGTATCACTCGAATAGACTGCTCTGGAGAAATTATCCTCAAAAGTCAAACAATGGTTTTTGAAAGAAACAAAGACTTTTACCATCTTAGGATTTTATGTCATGAGGAGAGTAGGATTTACATGAAGCTAAAGAAAAATGTCACTGTGATATTCTGTCACAGGAATCCAGGGAAGCTGATACACAAGGAATCATCCTAGTCTATGGCTTTAGAGACGTGGAAATAGATGTACTTTTACACCACATGGCAACCTGGGACTTAGGAGATAAGTCATTTATAGGCATTGCTCAAAAATTTTCTTTGTACCTGAATATGCCTGGAAACATACAGCAATAAGTTCTTTGAATATCTAACTTCATGGGAAGTGGGTGGCAACTATGAGTTGATCTTTTTTTACTTTATCTTTTTTTTATGATTTTCACTAGAAGACATCAGAGAGATTGATTTAATTCCTTAAAAGGTCTATATTCAAAATACAGTTCTTGGTGAAGGACCTAATAATCTGGGCACCACCTGAGGTGGTTTTCTGGGCTTTTAAAGATATAAATGCCACCAGGAAGTTGCTCAGGTCAAGAAATTGCAGAGTAATCATGAGAATAATCTAGATTTCTTCACCTGTTTGTCCTCTCTTGCTCTTTATTTCTTCCTGAAGCTCCATAAACTCTTTTCCTTTTTCCCAAAGGACATGTTTTTTGGGATTTTTTGTTTTGTTTTGTTTTGTTTTTTTCTGATAATGTCTTTATTTCACTTTTTATTTGAGGGAGTATATTTGCTGGGTATAGAAATCTAGGTTATAACTTTCAAGGTATTATTTCATTCCCTAAAGGCTTACATTGTTTATGACATGTGGCAAAATTTAATTTTTATTGTCTTCTAAAAATTTATTTCTTTACAAATGTTCTACAAATGTGGTGTTTGCTTGCTTGGCAATGGTGCGTATCTATGTGTCTGTGTTGTTCTCATCATTATTATTTCGGATATTGCTTCTGCCCATTTTATTTTGTTCTGTTTTTCTTAGATTCCTGCTGTGAGTTCATATCATCACCTATAACTTTTTACGCATTTTAACTTGTTCATCCTTTGGTGTTTTTCATGTTTCTCTGTGTATGCGTGTGTGTATACATGTTTGTTTTGTAATCTACACTCCACTTCTCACTTCAAGATGTGTAAAATATACTGCTGAAACCATCAATACAATTCTTATTTTCAGTTATTATAGTTTTACTTATGTAACTTACAGACTGCTTATTAAAGATTCCAATTTGCTGAAATTCTTTTATCTTATCTTTTAGTCCTTGAAAAATATTAAATATAAGAGGCTTTTGATTTGATTTGGTTTGGTTTTGTGTATGTTTTATAACTCTATTATCTGGATCTCCTACAGATCTGTTTCTAGTATCTTCAATTTTTTGGATTTTTTTTCACATTGTTGTCTTCTTTCTCTTTTATGACTATTTTTGTATGAGTGGCAAACATTGTATATTAAAGTCTTTAGGAAATATTATAAAAATCTGAATGAGACAATCTTTGTTCAGTTTTTTATTTTTTCCCTATTGGTTAGAAAATATGCTAGGGACATTAATATTTCCATGTCACTTTAATGTTATTAAAGGGTTTCATTGGGCCATTTGAATTTTCCAGTTCACTCTTGCTTCTGTGGTTTCTGTGTCCAATTTCTAACATAATACCTGGGATTTTCCCGTGGACTATAATTCTTAGTGAGCTTTGAAATTTAAATTTTATCTCTGTGGGTCCATGTATCTTCCAAAAGCTTCCATCAGTTTTTTAGTATCTCATCAGTCACTTTGGAATCTAGACATGACTTCAGAGTGACTTCACATATCACCCTTGAGAGTTTCTTTCTTTTCTCAAATCTTGTTTCTAGAATTCTTAATATCCTTGATTTGCTCTGATTGTTTAAACTTTTTTTTAGTAAAACTGTTTTGTCTGGCTTTACTTCTGACTCTCAGCAAGGGAAGCAGCTAAAATTACCCAAACTGCCATGACTGTAATAGTCTGTTCATTGGAATATTTTGAGGAGTAGAATTCTATGATTAGCATTCTGTTTCAAAAGGACAAATAGGGCAATAGAATGGCCACTGAGGGCAAGAGGAGAAAGAAGTACAAGCAGGAAGCTTTGCAATAATTAAAGCAAGAAACGATGGTGCTGTGGAACAGGATGGTTATAGTGAGATTACAGTAGGCACAATCTCTGTGTAATAGCTTAATTAGAGATTAACCTCCTTTACAGTGACCCTCACTCTTCCAGACTTTGTCTTGCTTTGTTATCCTCCTGAAAAAAGGAAATGACACATTCTCTGAGGTTCAGTTTTATCATCTATAGAATGGGAAAGTAATAGCATTAGATTAGTATTTTCAATGTCATATTTCTTTATATATGTATACTCTTATCCTAGGAATTAAAAAAAAATTTAAATATAAAATTAATCATTCTAAAATTTTAAAACATTCATATCTGTGACAAAATAGCATTTTATAACATCCTAAATTAAATATTTTACAGTGTAATAGCTGTAATTTTA
The DNA here is from genome assembly GCF_048773025.1 of Camelus bactrianus. NCBI lineage: Eukaryota > Metazoa > Chordata > Mammalia > Artiodactyla > Camelidae > Camelus > Camelus bactrianus. The sequence goes on from NC_133542.1 coordinate 100,428,120, forward strand.
TTACTTTGGGAAGTGAATAAAGCAGGAGTAATACTACTCAATTCTGAGAGTGTCTGCTGCTGCTCATGTTTTGTCAGCTACATAACGCAGTAGAGGTTATAAGTGTGTGGTCTTGCATCTTCACATATTAAAAAATTGTGTCTGTCTTAGTTCCTTCTATTTCCAATAAAATCAAATCCTTTTTTTGTCAGTTGAGCCAGTTGAATACCTGCCTTAGTTTTTAGAATGATGTGTAATAGTAGGTTTAGGGGTAGGTGAGGTGGATGATTCAAGAGAGAGCCCTTTGGGCTACTAGAGGAGGTGGAGGTGTTTGAGGAATGCATTTAGACAAGGGAGTAAACATTAAATTAGAGAAAGAGTAAAGCCACATGTATTTTATCCAAATCATGAGCTTCGGGCATCGTATACTATTGCAACGATATATGATTCCTCAGTACTCTAGACTGGCAATAAGTTGAATAGTTACTGTTAGGAGAGTGTGACAAATGATGCCATCTGTCTCATCAATCCATGAGAATAGCATAACAATCAAATATATTAAAGGATTTTTCATATCTTTAAAATAATAATTTATTATAAATTTATTCAAACTTGAGGTGATTATGATACACAGAATATGAATTGTAAATACCCAGAGGACATATGTAGATGTTATACTTGACACAGAGGGATTATGAATTGTTAGAAATATTTCACACAGCCTCCTCTCACTCACACTTATCTACATCTAACAAATATTCAATTGATTTTTAGTTATTGGGAAATAAAAGTAAAATGTAATATAAGTTAAGTCAAGTTTGACCAGGTGATTTCTGTAGATGGTAAATGTTTGTGACATACACAATGATGGAAAGAATAAGTTAAAGTACTGTTACTTATTAATTTTATTCATCATAGTTGACAATGAAATTTCAAGTTCTTTCAGTAATCCTTTGGGTATTCTAGACTATATTATAGTACTCTGGGGAATTTCAGCTGTGTAAACATCTGGCAGCATATGCAGCCAGAGTGTCAACAATTTTAATTGGTTTTCTCAGTGTACAATGTCTCATGTAAAATACTGAGATATGTTTTAAGCCGTGTACTTTAGGAACAGTCTTTAGAAAATTCAGATATTAAATCATTTGTAACTATGGAGAATACAAAGGAACAGGACTTCACTTAATTGGCTAAATATACGTCAGTACATCAGTATAGCTTATCATCCGTAATTTCGTATTTAACATTCACGTACAGTTTGCACATGTCCGTGGAACTACCCAGCAACGTGACACACAGTGCTCTTACTGTCTCTCTTCGTTCCTCTCCTCTCCAGTCTTCTCTCCCTCCCCCTTGCCTTCTCCCTGTCTGTCTGTCTCATTTTCACCTGCAGTATTAAATTATTTGCATGACTAGACTCTGCTGGAGAAGTGATTGAATTAGAGGAGACTTAGCTGACATATAGTATCTGCTTAATCAAGTCAGTATTGCACTTGCAGTTATCCTAATAGTATAATCTTTGTGGATTAGAACCCCCCCCAAAGGAAGCTATATGACTCTGCTTGTTCTGGCATAACTAAATGCCGCAGACAGGGTGCCTTAAACAACAGAAATTTACTTTTTTTTTTTTTTTTTACAGTTCTAGAGGCTAGAAGTCCAAGATCAAGGTGCAAAGTAGGTTTAGTTTATGGTTTCCACGTGGGTGGTACCTTCTCTCTGTGTTCTCACCTGGGTTTTTCTCCCTGTTAGCACAAGGGTGGAATAGCAAGAAGGAGGGAAAGGGAGAGAGAAGAGATGGGGGAGAAAAAAAGAAGAAGAGAGAGGTGGGAATTCAGGGAGGGAGAGAGAGACGGGGTGGGGGGTTCTTTCGTCCCATAGTTTGTTCAAATCCTCTCTGATGTTAAATTATTCTCCACCTGCATAAAACAGAGACACATTCAACGATTTTCTGAGTCATATGTTATTTTAGTCAAAAGAACAGACACATTTAAGAAAGTAAGGTATCTAACCCAGTTAAAGGATCAAAATTCTGGATTTCTTTTAAGTTAAAACTTCTCCCCTTTCCTGGTTCAGCTTTATTTTAGGTTTAGAAACCCACAATGGGGTATTTGGCTCCCTCGCCTGTATCTTTCTCCATCTAGACTATCTTGATTTTGCACAACTCCAGGAAATAGGTATTTTCAGTAAGATTCCTTGAAACTCCTCTCAGTTGTCTCAACACCTCTCCACCCACCACTCATCATCATCATCATCTTGGTCAAAGTTATATAAAAATATATTCAAATGTATGTAAAGATATATTCTGTTTAATTTCCTTCCTTTTGGTATTCCAGTTGCTAGCTTGGCCCAAAGGTGATCACTAAGGCTGGGAGAAATCCTTAATCTTTTAGCAAATCTCAAGTGGCCTTGAAACTTACTTCAAGATGTGGGGGTTATCTGATGACAATATAATGTTGCCAGCCCTTATAACTCATTTTATCTTAATGTTACATGTACATTTTTGATAAATTTAGGTGGGGAATAATAATCTCTTTTTCCTATGAACTGTACACATCAGAAATGACATGTTATGGTACTGAAGCCATTTTAGGAGTTTTTTATGTGCTACCCTGCTTACTAATTTAGAGACTAGCACAGTGCTCATTTGCCTCCTAGAAAATGTCAAGTGTCTGCTGTAACACAATTTGCTTTTCCTGTATAGGGAAAGGCTAGAATGCATAGTGGAATTTAAGAGCCTGAATGTCATCACCCTGATAACAAAGGTCAATACTTTTGCCTTAGAAAAACACTAGATGGTGGAAAACAAATTAATATCTTCAGAACTACATGTATTTTTCAGATGTGTAAAACTTTCCAAATATAAATAAGCAGAAACTATATTGTGGTATATTGATTTTAAAAAGTTTACAATTTTGATCCAGCTCTGTATCCGTTTATTGTTCTGCATTTCCTCCCGTTAAGAGGCAGGCTCTATTTTTCCAACTCTCGAACATGGGCCGGCTTCATTACCCACTTGGGTCAGTAGAATTGAGAAGGCTTTCTAGTGTTCCAGTTCTCAACTCACTTTTAAGAAACACTTGCTTTAGTATAGAAAATTGAGCCTTTAATACTTGATATGAATATTTAATTTTTATCCTCTTGGACTTTACAAGGAATGTAAAGAAGGAAGGAAGGCAAGAAGAAACAGGAAACAAACTGAAGGAGAGTAAAATGGATGAAAAGACATAGTGAGAGTAATTGTTTACCCTTACAATTCAAAACATGAATCCAAGCAAATGTATTGTCTACTTCCTCAGAATATATTAGCTTGTCTTCCTTGTTTTACTGAACTTTTTAATAGTGTGTTTTCAAGTTTACTTAATACAATCCACTATTGTATTAGCCAATGAACATGCATTGTAGAACACAGTAGTTATTTCATCATCAAATAATATTTATATTCAATATCTTTTATTTTTTCTTTTCTTTTTTTAAGGTTTCTTTTCTTATTCTTCACTGAAATTGAAGGAGATATTCATGTTCTAATGTATAACTAATTTGCCTTAATAGACATTGATCAAAAGTAGCAATCATAGCAATTTCACAGTGAATTACTGACTCGAGTTCCCACAAAGAAAAATTAGACTAGGAACTTTTCAATTTTGTGTGTGTGTATGTACACAAAATCTCATTTTAAAAAGTCACAGTCCTATTTATTATTTACGAGGTTTTTGAGGCATCTTTAAATACTGAGAAATATGGTCCTTTAGCCTGATATAAGTTCTATTTGAAAGCCATTCTTTGAAACCTCATCTGTATTGGTGTCAATAAAGAGAACTTGGAAATTTCTATGACAGCAGATAACAAAATCCCATGACCTCAAGGAGTGTCAGGAGGAAACGTTTTATACTGGAAATAGCAGTTATCTGTAATGATATGTGAGTCATCATATGGAGCAAATGTGCTTCCTGAACAACATAAGGTTTTTAATTACCTGTAGTCTTCTCCTCTCTGACCCATATCTCCAGATAGATAGCACTACTGCTCTGGAGAAAATAACAAAGCAAAGAGGTGTGTGTGTGTGTGTGTGTGTGTGTGTGTGTGTGTGTGTGTGTGTGTGTGTGTGTGTGAAAGAGAGAGGTTGTTGTCAAGAGGGCATGGTAATGATAGCATATAGAGAAGTGGGGAAAAGTGTAAAATAGAGCCATGATTGTAGATCATTTATATTTATGTTATATAAGTAATTTTGATATTGTGTTCAGTTGTATCCTGTTAAAAGTTTATATATATAATAACATGTATATATATATATTTAATAGTCCACTGGAAAACACTATTAATAGAATATGAATTAGTTATTTTCATCATGTGTGGACTGAGGAGAGAAGTGGCATATGAATGGATGTCCCATACAAAGAGACCACAGGGATGAAAACCATAAGGAGTATCAAGGGTCTCAAACAGGTTGGACTGAGAAACCTGTGGAAGAAACTCTTCTTATCTACATTATTCAGAGTGATTTTTATTTCTTTCACTAAAAGACATATACACATTTCCTGTCTGTGTTGTTCAGTGCTGTGAAACGGAAAGGCAACGATTTACTCACAAAGCTCTTCTTTTAAGCTCAAGTTCTCTGTCTTGATCCCTAATGAGAATCTTACCTAGTTATCTAATCATTTAATTATCTAATTATATTATCTAATATAACCAAAACATGTCTCAGGATTGAGTCTACTGATAAAGCCAGTTAGACATATGTTTCTTGCTTTCTGTTCCACTGTTTTTGACAAAATACTTGTTAAAGAGAATCATCTTCACAAATGTTGGTGGACCTCTGATTAGTCAAAGTGAAAATGGATTAGCTTCTTGCTGGAACCCATATCCTAGTTGGGAAAATGTTACCTAAGTTATATTTTCTCACTCATATGATTCAAGGCTTAAATTGTCAGTAAATAACGGTTGATTGAGTAACATAAAAAATGATTAATTATGTGGATTGCTCTGGAAATGAGTTTTTCACTTAAATTTTTAAAGTTCTTTGAGTACCAATTAAACATCTCAAAAAGGCAAATCATCAGATTTTATGGATAGTGAACTGTTTTAACAGAGAAATGTCACAGGGGAAATGAATGCTAGCCAGTGATCCAGGAGTGACTGCCCTTGTTTTTATGGCTAAGGCAGTGACAAAATCTTAAAAGCCTCACTAAGCATTATAAATGCAACTGATAATATGACAATAAAAGATACATCCTAAGACAGACTGAGGTCCTAAGAGGTTTCTGAAGTTTTCTTTACTATTTTTCTGATTTATGTGTCTCAAGAAGTGTGAGACCACATGTATAATTGAACAGCAAACAACGTGGGGTGCTCAGATTACATTTGTAAATTTGAGATCTCCATTATCCAGAAAGTGTTGTCTCATCTGTTTCTCAGGCAAGAATATGGAACTGTATGTATATTCCACGTGGGTATCTCTCAAGGCTAATATTTAGTGTCTAAAGAATCTTGCTAAGAAAGAAAGAAGGAACAGGGGGAGGTAAGGAGAAAAAGAAATAGAGGAAGGCAGAGAGAAAGGAAGGAAAGACAAGAATAGAAGAGAGGATTCAGCACCTTTTCTATTTCCTTTCACTAAAAATGTTGAGAGATGCTCCAAGTCTTACACCCCATTAGCATCCACTGCTACTTCCCTTCTTCTCTGGGAAAGTGCATCCCTGAAAAATGAACTTCTCAAATACGAAGCTCCGTGGTGCTCCTGTAGTTCACCTAAAAGGGAGTAGGAGGTTGTAATACTACCTCTTTTTTTAATTAAGTGATAATAGTTTAGGATCGTATATGATTTATGCCTCATAGCAAACAAATCTCTGTTTTCAAATTCTCAGTTTCTCAACTGTTGTTCATCCATAAGATTTTAGAATCTTAGGAAGAATATTCGGACCAACAGAAGAAGATCTCTGTGATGCCCTTGAGGTTGGTTAGTTAGCTTTGGATAAAGCATTTCCAGTCTCATTGTTTGAAAGAAAATTCTTTCTCTTTTACTCCATTTGATACTTGCTTGCAATCCTGCCCACATTTTCAGGATTTATTCTACAAGACAGTATAGAAAATACCTTCTCCCTCTGCTTCATGATGACACTACAAATTTGGGACATAGCTACACTTCTGTTTCATTTGCTTTTGGTTAAACAGTTTGCTTCACAATACCATTCGCTCCTATTGGCTTGAATTTTCCAGTGTTGTTAGGGGTGCTTATTTATCACTGCAACCTGTTACACTTAACAGTTTTTCCTTAATTTATTGTTAGTCTCCTGTTACTGTTTATTTAGGTTATTTTCATTTTTCATCTTTATAAATGGTAAAACAATGAATAACTGCATTTTTCTTATCTCTTGAAATGCATTCTTATGATAGAGGAAAGTGTTCAAATGGCCTAATTGTTTGATAGGCATTTTTATTTCACTTTTTAAAATTGTGTATTGCATCAGCTTCTATAGTGTAACCTGATTTTACAAATCGCCCCATGATATATAATGGCTTGAACAAAATAGAGGTTAATCTCTTGTTCCCCTAAATGTTCTGTGTGGCTTCTGGCAGGTGGTAAGTTTGATGCAGGTGGGGATTCTGTATGCCTAGGCCAGAAGTGATGCTTTGAGAAAGGCGGGGCTATGCATCTCTTGTTCACTCCTCCTGTCTTCAGCAATTCAGGCAGAGATGAGAGCACATAGTAGGTGCTCAATAAATATATTGATTGGATGAGTGAATTCATAGGGAAATAATTGGAAGAGAAAGGAAAAGAGATGCCAACTAAGACAAGTGACAAGGAGGTCCTAGGGCTGACGGTAAAAGCCCTCTTAGCTCAGATGAGAAAATCCTAAGACCGCCATTGACAATTTTCTGTTCTTTGGAATCATGCTCTGCGGGTTCCAACGTCACAACACTTTTCTGGCTTTCCACCTAACTGCCTCTGAGACCACTGCTTTTGTGTTCTTATGTAGAAACTATTCTTTCTCTATTTTCTCTTTAAACATTAATCTTTTGTTCTTTAGTTATTGCCCAGTTCTGGGTACTTAAGATAAATTACTCCTTTATCTTATTCTCAAAGCAGCCCTGAGAGAAGGATATTATCTACATTTTATTTAAATAAATAAGCCAGTAAAAGTGCGGTTTAGGAAGTGACATCCTAGAGAAACAATCCCATTGCTAGTAATAAAATAAGAGTTAAAAAATTTTATTGAAGTACCATCAGTTACAATGTGTCAATTTCTGGTGTACAATGTCCCAGTCATGCATATACATACATATATTCATTTTCATACTCTTTCATTAAAGGTTAGTACAAGATATTGAATAGAGTTCCCTGTACTGTAAATATGAAACTTGGTTTTTTTTAAATCTATTTTAATATATAGTGGCTAACATTTGCAAATCTCGAACTGCCTAATTTATCCCTCCCCACCATCTTTCCCTGGTAACCACAAGATTGTTTACTATGTCTGCGAGTCTGTTTCTGTTTTGTAGATGAGGTCATAGGGTCCTTTTTTTGAGATTCCACATATGAGTGATATCATATGATATTTTTCTTTCTCTTTCTGGTAAAACAAGAATTTTTGTGTAGTTTGTAACTCAAGTGCGTCTCCTTTTCACTGGCCTGGTGTCTTATCATTGTGTTGTCTCTCTCTTTTCCTTTCTTCTTCTCCCTTTCCCTCCGCTTCTCTCCTCTCTCTGGTTTATGTGTCTCCTTCATGTCATTGTCTGCAGATACGTCTTTAGATAGGTTGTTCCTGGATGTGGGTTATAGAGCCATATACTGGGAACTGTTGGCTAAAGCTTTCAGCACTACGGCCAAATGAGCTAGCAGGGCTCTTTCCTCTTAAATAAAGTGCCCTGTGTGTACTAATGCCTGTCACTACGCCATAGGAAATCTCCTAAGGTCTCCATGGAATTGGACGCTGCTGATCCTCCCTTCCATCAAATACTCTCTCTCCTTTGCTTTCTCTGACCCAGTTTCCTCCTGGCTTTCCTCTGGCACCTGTGGCTGTCCTGTATCAACCTTCGCTATGAACATCTCTCGTCAGCCAACTTCACAATTCTATTCAAAGCATCTATTTTCTACTCACTCATCCAACTCTCTGACTGTTTTCGTCTATGGATTCCACTGTCATTTGTAAGGTCTTGGTATTTTATTTTTTATTTTGAGGCAGGAAGCCCCATAAGAACACTGGCAGGACCCTTAGGCAGGGCTGCTGCTCTCCTCCCAGCACCGTGTGGTTCCCTGGTCCAGAGGCTTTATCTCACTTTTTGCCTCTAAAGTGGCTAACTTATACCTAGAATTCCATTGGTTCCCTGAGCTCACTTCTGATTGGTTATTACTCTCACTCCTGATTGGTTATTACTCTCACTTCTGATTGGTTATTACTCTCCCTTCTGATTGGTCCACTTCCCTAACTTCTGATTGGTCCATTTGTAGTACTTCATTTGCATGGAGCTCACTCCTGATTGGTCTATTTCTACAAAGCTTGTTCCTGGTTGGTCAACTTCTGTTGTACTATATTTGCGTATGATGTTGCAAAGTGTAAAACTGGCAGCCTATAAAAGGCCTGTGTAAACCTACAGATGGGGTCCAGAGCTTGAAGTGTTAACTTCTCTAGGCCTGCTGGTGTAATAAACCTGAGTTCTCCAACTCTCCGAATGTTCCTTGGTCCCTCGCTCAGATCCAGGTTGCTGTAATAACAGAGATGTAACACCGAGCGGTAACACATTTTTCTGCAACAATTTAACTTGTTTACTTTATATACCAATACCTATTATGTGCTGTTCTCAATGCTCAATACACAGCAGTGTACAAGGGCAGCAGAATCCCCTGCCAATATATAGAAGTTAAATTTAAGCAGGGAGGATGTCTAATAAAAAAAAATCAGGTGAAGAAAGAACTGTAAAGAGAAATAAGGCAGGTTCAGATGATGGAAACTGGCAAGGAACATGTTGTCTTTTTACAAAAGAGTCAGAGAGGATTGTATGCTAAATCAACATGTCCATGGTGGCCTGAGAGAGCTGAAGGGATGACCTGGGTGATATTTGAGGGAGAACTGTAAACAAGCAGAAGACTATATGTAAGTTCCCTGATGTGGGAGCTGCACCAGGTCTGCAGGAACCTCAGACAGGAGAATGTGGTCGTGGTGAGGTCAGTGTTGGAGGAATAGTAAGAGATGAGGGAGATACCATTTAGGAGCTGTTCAGCTCTGTTAAAACTCTGGATTTTATTCAGTGTGATATGGGGAATATGTGACGAGTTTTGGACAAAGGAGTGCCATGATCTGATTTTGCAATGAAGGGATTCCCCGATGGCTCTTTGGAGTTCAGAATATAGGTTGGCAAGTGTCAAAGCAGGTGACTAAATACAAAGTTATAACAATAGTCAAAACAAAGGATAATGGTGCTGGGAATAAGGTGACAGCCACATAGGTGGTGACAAAGTTGCCAGATATATTTCAAAGGTAAAGCTGAAAGGAATCAAACCTTCCTAGTGCCACCCAGAGCACTTTCTTGAGCCCCAGCATCCGTGCTGACAGACTTATTTAACGTTTCTGCCTGCATATACCATTGATGCCTCAAACTTACCGTGCTTAAACCAACACTATCAACCTCTAAACCCAACTTGTTTCATACCCAGTGTCCTTCATGGCTGACCTCAGAAAGAAAGTTATTTAGTGACACTAAACTACTAATTTTTCACATGTCAAGGGAAAATCATACTCCATCTCAGAATGGCTGGGAGAGAGGTTTTGGATGCACTAACATAGACTTCTCTGGAAGAAATTGGCTCTTTCTTAGCATCTTACCTCTGTTTCTCTGCCTGAATACAGTTTGCTCTGCCTATCAACCTGAAAAACTCACACTTTCCCCTCCAAAGCATGAAATAGTACCTTCTTTGAAAACCCCCTTACACCTCTCCATTACTTTATTTTTTCTCTATAACAACACTTGAGCGTGAAGGGTTTTTACCATGTTTATCCACTAGAATGTAATTTTAACTTATTTATCTTTCTCCTTAGTGGATCACAAAAGATTGAAGTATAGAGCTTATCTCTCTTACTGCTTTATTTCTGGCATAGAATGATAAATCTATGTTAAACTTCCTTACAGGTTGCAGCTCATTAGTTTTGAATGCCTTACTGATTAAAAATAATTAAGTGAAGGAAGGATAGAAGAGAGAAAACAAGGAAGGAGGAAAGGAAAGAAAGAATGAAGAAATAGCGGCTTTCTATCCTCTACTCATAGGTGTTCCTACTTGATCATCTTATTTCTAAATTTTGTAAACCATTCACTTTCCGATAAGTGACCAATGAAAGAAGCAGCTTTACTTACTTTAACAATAGTGATAGATCATGGTTATTTTTACCTGTATTATCACTGGCATGATGTTTTTCATTTCATTGGAGATAAACACATTCTCACTGCTTTCTGTTCGTGCGTTGGTGTAATTTTTTCCGATGCTCAACTTCTGTATGCCTTAGGTGCAGTCATTTATATTCAGTTAGAGGGGTTAATGAATGGAAAAGCCATGCATGTTATGACTTTTTCATGAGTTTGTTGTTATTTTTTTCAGTGGGAAATTTATGGAGGAAAAGATGCAAATGGAGCATAACAATAACACATTAAAGAACTGAGCCCTGGGTCTACGGTTTTGAATTGTGTGTCTCAGTTGAAATAAAACTCTCAGAGTTACAGAGCAGTACAAGTTTTGAAGTACTGAAGTGACAACTTTGTAAACAAACTCCTTAGGGAAGAGATGGGGCAGGTTAGCTACTATCAACCAAATTATTTTGATTTCTTCTCAATCTCATAATAGAATATATGGTAAAAAATGCATCCATTGAAGAGTACACAGTGTGCATATTGGTAAGAAATGTGAGTATTAAATAACTGGGATTTTTCCTTGAGCTGGGCCTCGAAGTCATAAAAATTATTCGAGGGTACTTAATTCTTCAGCATCATTGCCAAGTGAGCTGACAGGGTTTGTTTCCTACAACAAAAACCCCATACAAATGTTAAATGCTGTGTGATGCCTTAAGAACTGTCTTACGATGATAACTGAGAATTCATATTCTGTTCTTCCTTGGTAGCCTTACCACTAACAGGTCACTGTCATGTTATGCTCCAGTGGAAGATAAGATTACTTGAACTAATAATAGTTAGCCTCTGTTACCTACTAATATGTAAGCTGGTTGGAGTTGAAAGCCTGCTTTGATGTACAGCCTTGGAAGGAGGCTTGGAGCTGCTCATCCGTGGATGAACAGAGAGCCGACTTCTCATGTTGATTGCTGGCAGATAGACTGAGATTAGAAGATGCAAATTTGGCATGGGTCTACCACTTTGCTGTGACTCCTTGCTTGTTTAGAGAATGAAATCCCACTTTAACCTTCTCTTTGTAGACAACAGTCATCTAAGAAGGAACCTAACCTGATTGTGGTCTAATCATGGTGTAAAGACATCTGTTACATTTTATCTGTCACATCCAGCTTGAGGTAGAATGCCATGGACTTGTCAGCATACTGTATATTGGTAAATTATGATAGAAGAGAGTGGTTCTCCTTTTTTTTTTATACACCAAAACCAACATATATATACTATATGCTTTTATACAAGCCTATCATTGAATCAGTGATTGATTCATAAATTGGGTGGGGAATGATTGGCACAAATTATTTACTATCACAGTATATTCTCCTGGTGACCTATGCAATCAACCAACTACAAAATATTTATTTTCAAATGTACCCAGAAGACCTAGAAAATGGATATCTTCCATTATAAATAAAACTTTAATTTATTCTGAAAGGTAAAATGCATTCTATGCATTCTCTGAACATAACACAGCTAAAATTTGATTGAATAAGGCATAGAGAAACCAAGAAACAGAATAACCCAAACACTTTAAGCTTTATTTTAAATGTTTCTTCCTCAATAATTTTGGGGTCATAAATGGAATAAAAAATACTATTAGAATGAGTGTAGGAAAAGTGAAAAAAATATATGAAATGTGAGCAAGTCTTTACTTGGATAAATCCCCATGGCTATATCTCTTTTGATTGTTATAAAGAGCAGTTGAAAATGAATTAAAAATCATTTAATCAAGCACCCCAAAGCAGCAAAGGCATAACCTAAAAGCACGATTATTACAATATATAAAAGCAGGAATCAGTGGATTAAAAAGCTGAAGATAATTGCAATTGTAAAATAAAATCTGGAGCTCTATTGTAAAGATGAATAACCTAACTCAAAGTGCAAGGTGTTGCAGATTTTTTCTAATCAAGGTAGACAGGAATATTGGGTGATCCTCCTAGTTCAAAGGATAGATGTTTAGTATGAACATCATTTACCATTGACAGTTTCCAGCCATAGTCTCGGTGGGTAATGTTAAGTCTGAACTGTCATTGGGGCATCCAGTTTATGGAGACTTTGGGATAAATACAGGCTAATCCTAATACAAGATAGCTCTTTCCAGAGCTTCAATCCTCTTCTAAACATAGTCTGTTGTATTTAGTTACTTTTGACCTATTACTCTTGGAACAATATGTTTATCTGTGGCCATTTCTGCTGATGCTCAGTGATGATCATGATAATTATATACTGATTAAATTAATCACATAATTATATAATATGATTAACATTGCTAAATAAGTACTATATAATTAAATAAAACAATGTAATTAAGTTGATAAATTATTATGCTTAATGAAATCAATACTTAAACTATTACAATGACAATCTTCATTATTACAGTATCTCTTATTTTTAAAATTACTTTTAAATCTGTTGCTCTAAAGTGAAATCATTACTTTGTGCCAGACTTAGAAAACTCCATTATGCTGGGAAGATGGTAACTCAAAGCAATCTTATTTTCCCACAGCATAGAAATTTAAGAATTCTTTATTTTTCAAATAAGAAATAACAATTTTATTGTCATCTGTTCAAAAGGATGTAAGGTGAATTAATTAGTAATATGAACAAGACTGAAAGAGAGGCATGATTACTTTATAAACACTTTAAAGCATCTTGGGATCATCGTTAGACATTCAAATGTCTGATAGAAGAAAAAGGAAAATATCTCTTTCATTCAATAAAATATATTCCTTGCAGTATATGCAGTTAGAAATGTAATGTTATTGTTATTTGAGTTAGTAGACATATCTTGAAATATTGAAATTAAATTTCTATCATTCAACAGTTCAGTTTCTGATCCTATGAAATAGCTTTCTCCCAATTGATAGTTATTAATGAAAGTGATTATATTTAGCATAGTAAGTAATACTACATTCTGGTGGGAGGGGAAAAAAAGAATGTGTGAAGGATGCGTGTTTCTTATATCAAGAATGGGTGGATTATGATATATTGAGAGTCAGTTTTTTAACACACAATTTTTTATAGCAGTTGTAGGATCACAGCAAAATTGAGCAGAATATACAGAGATTTCCCCCATACTCTGCCCCCACATATTCATAGTATCCCCCATTATCAACATCTTCCACCACAGTGGTACTTGTGTTCCAGGTGGTGAATCTGCATTGACACATCATTATCATCCAAAGTGCACAGCTTACATTAGGGGTCACTGTTGGTGTTGTGCATTCTGTGGGTTTAAACAAATGTATGATGACACATCTCCACTGTTTGGAATATTTTCATTCTTTGTAAAAATCCTCTCTGTGCTGCCTATTCATAACCCCCTCTCACCCTCAACCCAACACCAACCCTTGGCAAATACTGATATTTTTCCTGTCTCCATAGCTTTGCCTTTTCTAGAGTGTCATATAGTTGGAATCATATAGCAGGTAGCCTTTTCAGGTTGGCTTTTTTCACTTAGTAATATGCATTTAAGTTTCCTCCATGTCTTTTCATGGTTTGATAGTTTCTTTCTAACACTAATGTTTCATTATATGGACTTACCACATTAATGCATCCATTTACCTAATGAAGGACATATAGGTTGCTTCCAAGTTTGGGCAGTTATGAATAAAGCTACTATATAAACATCTGTGTGGAGGTATCCACTCCTTTGGGTAAATATAAAAGAGTGTGATTTTGGGGTTGTATAATTAGAGTGTGCATAGTTAGAGCTTGTTTTTAAAAATGATCTTATTCACATTATTTATATGGTATGTTTTATACTATCATCATAAAGATGTTTCCAAGATGTAACCTACTTAACTAGACCAAGATATGTATTATTGTAAGCGAAGACACCATTATATAATGCCCACTTTGAAGTCTGGGACTGAAATTAGATTTTTTTTTTTATTAGGAAAGAGAGGACAGATTTCAAAGCCTAGAAGACCTAATACAGAATATAGCAAAGGCCTCAGAGAAATCTAACTTCAGTTCCCCAGTAGGGTTCTTTGGAGATCAGACTGTCAAGAGGAAGAACAGGTCCTAGATACAGGCTGATTGAGGACCACGAAAGTGGCTAGAATATGGACCTTAATGCTAGGAACAATAATTATTCACCAGAAGGAAGAACCTAATAGATACTACATCCTAAGAACTAGGCATACATATTCTTTCTGAAGAGTTTTTAAAGGATGGGAAAGAAAAGTTGCAGGATAATAGGTCACAGCCCTTTTCATTCTTTCTGTCTCAAGTGAAGATTAACCTTGGAATTTAGAGACATTGACTCTACATTTGAGACCAAGTGGATTCAGCTGTGTGGAAAAGACTGCTGGGGTTATCGCAGGGTCAGGCAAACCCCGGTCAATGCCTCCTAGTTTAGCTATGGCTGGAAATGTAAGCATGTGGCCTTGCGTTTGATGTAGAAAATGATAAAAAGAAAATTCTGTGTTCAAGATGCTAGATAGAGTTGTCACTGCTAATGCAGGTATCAGTGGTTTATTGGATCATGTCTTACATGCCTTTGCCGGTAACCAGAATTGTCCGTGTTTCCTTCTAACAGAATAGATTTCTTTTACTATTTCAATGTCATTCTTTAAGTAAGATGGGACTTTGAGTTTATTAGTGTGCTTGGTAGAGTTTTTGCTGATATTTTCTGACTAAGCCAAACAGCACATAAAGATAGAAATTAGGCAGAACCTGCTCTGTGTGATGTAGTCTCTTCCCTGAGGTGACTGTGGCACTGAGATACACACATGGGACAGAGTTAGTGTCTCCAAGTCATGGACTATTGCAAACGAAGTCTCAGCTGATTGTTCCTCCTGCAACCACTTCCCTACAAGTGTTTAGACATATTGAGAACAAGCAGAAGGTAGTATTTAAACCTGGGTTGATATTCCTGTTCACTCTTGGGATCATTAGATCACTTTCTAAAAACATGCTTGTAAAATCAGGTAGAAGCTTGGGTGCTGAGTGGACTTGTTCTTTGCTGTTTCAGCCTCTGAAGATGAGGCTATCTTACCATATTTCTCTGTACAGAAAATAAACATAACTGTGTTTTCTTGATGAGTAATTTATGGGCCAGACTAATGGTTTCAAAATAATTCAGTCCCCTGCTTAGAATCCCTGGTGACTATTGAAATAAATGTATATGAAATCAAGGGAAAAAAACCCACTAAATTTTTACCCAGCAGTTGGGTAATATTACTGTTGATTGGCTAGAAATATTAATGGAGGTCTAAGAATATGTTGCAGAGTGAATTATATTGTGAAAAAAGCCAAAACTGACTGATAATAAAAATAGGTGGAGACAGGAGACTGGTGAGGAACATGTGGCTGGAACACAGTACCACAGTGGTACCACACATGGGAAGCAGGAGAGGCTGACAGCAGGCTTACAGTGTGGAGCAGTCTTGGGAACACAAACCAAAGGGATGCTCCAGCGATGGATCTGGGTACTTGTTTCAGACCATGTTGCCTACAAAGGCTCAAATGGTCACTGTCTTATCCTTAGAAGGAAGTTTGCCAACCACGAAGTTTCAATTCGTTTTTATACATAATTGACCTTGCATCCAGAATTTTGCTAATTATTTTAATGCTCGTGATTTTTCTTTAGAGTATTTCATATTTTCTACATCTGCAATTATGTCATCTTTTAATAATGACAGCTGTACTCTTTGGGTTCCAATCTTTGTAATTTTAATAATTTTTTATGTTGTACTATGTGTTTTCTCTAGTTGAATAGAAATAGTGTTAGTGGATGTTCAGGGAAAGATAATGTAGTATTTGGCCTATAAGTATGAAGTTAGAGGGTTTTTTTTTTTAAAGATACTTTACTCAGAGTAAGAATTTTGTGTTTTTGTTGCTACTTAGCCTTATGCTTCCATATATGTATATATGATTTATCTCCAAGACACACTGGTTTGTAAAAATACAATGGTTATAAAATACAGAGGTTTTATTAAAATTGCTGTCTAAATGATACATTCATGTACATATATACATATACATACATATGAATATATATGTAAGGTATTTAAGAGATGTGCGTGGAAGGATGTACAAGAAAGTATGCCGGTGTTTATGTCTCCCAAATGGGTTAGAAAGTCTTAGAGTGGAGCTAATTTTTATTCTATACCCTTTTGTATGTGTACATTATACGTAATCCTTTTATTTTTTTTCCACAGAAATGATCCTAACGAGATACCTTATTAAAAAAGTCCATACCACAACATAATGTGTACCTTGTAGTGATAAATATAGGAAATTTCATTTTTCATTAGCATTTTGACTTAAATTCTTACCGAGCCCTCATGATATGCTGGGAACTCTAACAGTCACCTTACACTTTGTAACTCACGTTCATATAAAAATCCTGGAAAGAAACATCCTTCAAGTTCTCAGAATGTCATCTTGCATGTATTGGGTGATGGGCATATTATGTTTTATTTATATACTTTCAAATTCTATCAAATTTCATTAATTATTAAAATTCAAATGAACACTTTAGGAAGCATCAGTTTACCATTATGCTTAATGGGAGTAGACAATAGGCATCTCTGGTTTGTGCGGACAGTTTATGATTTCTGTTTTCCAGGGAAGAAGAGTAGTTTGATGATTGCTTTGTACTGGAGATTTACTTTGCTGATGTTTGAAGCCATCACATTTGAGGTTCTGCTTAGACTTGGGCAGATGATGATGTTATTTGTCATGGTTTTTATCTGTATGCACAGGCACCTCTTCTGTCTTAGGTCCAATTGTCATAGTTGTTTAGCATCTGGAAAAGCATAGGATTTTGAGATTGATGCTTTTATGTGGAAGTTTGCTATGTCTCACAGCCACAAAATACTGCAACCCATGCTTCTCTGGCCACCACTGAACAAGATTTGTTAAGGAGAAGATACAGAATGATCATCATAAACACGTTTTTCACTCAGTGGGAGGGATGGAGGGGAGTCATTCACTGTGCATGCCAGTCACTGTGTAGCTTTCTAATCTCATGTCGAAAGGATGCAGCTAAAGCCCCCTGTACATGAGCAACTGTCTCATCCAAATCACACAGCGTGATTATAGGTATTGTACAACTGTATTTATCTACCATGTTTGAAACAGTATCAACTCATTAAAACTAGCTAACCCATCAGCAGTTGACAGCTATGATTTAAGCAAAGATGCTTCTCCTTAAGCTTAGGGAGCACCACAGAAACTGAGAAGAGGAGATGGCTGCAGTACATTTCTCAAAACCCTCCTGCTGGTTCTCTGTCCCTTCATTTTAACTGAAGGTGTAAATTTTTTTATTCTGTGGAAATGCAAATATTGTTCTACCACCTGCTTATATCTGCTTTCCTTGGATCTGATTTGCCACTGGGTTATAACCACTGCGCTTTGCTTGATAATAACCTGGACTCTTTTTTGGAGAAAATGACTTCTAGTGCCATTGCTGAAAAAGCCTTTTCCTCTACGACTTGTCATGTCTTATGGTTGCCAAGCATGTTTTGTTTGATCTTAATTATTGCTTCAGGCAAAACATGTGGACTCCCTTCCTTGTTTTGAGCCACAGCAGATCAAGGTTCTGTGATGACGGGTAAACCTGAAGCCTTCATAAAACTGGGGGTTTTGTGTGAACTCTTCTCATTTTGCAACTGTCTTTTTTTTTTTTTTTTGTCATGGTTCATCATTGCTGCCTCATGCTGTGTAGCCTCATGCTGTGTAGCCACATGGCCACCAGAATGACACTTACCATTACAAATAAGAACCCAGCTTGAGTTCCTACCTGCATTTGTAGGGGGAGAATGTTTGAGGGAGAACTGAAAAGAAAACCAATTGATTTTATAACAGATTTTAAGGTGTTCCATGTACTTTCATTCATATTTTATTACTTAAGATCTTACTATACACATACTGTTTTTTAAATATATTTCAGAAAGGAACTTTGATAAGTAATAATTGGAAGAATATATAAAGAATGATTTAATGACCAATAGTGATGGCTGACATGTAATTTATTAATCTCTTTTAAAAATAGTAAAAGAGAGCAAAAGGAAATAAAACAAAAAGTGACTTAGATGATGCAATATGACACTGTCTATATCAAATTGTATATGTATGTATATAATATATACGTATATCATATTGTATGTGTATGATGCATATGTGTATGTAACTTACATCCATGCTGTTTAACAATTAGAATATTTATCACACCCTTTTATGCAATTCTAATTATAAAGAATAAGAGTACTTTACTCTGAATAGGAGATTACTAAAAATTTTATACATTTGTATCTTTTTCACATCTTCTACAATGACTGTATCTTAACTACTACAACCAAATCTATGTTTAAATCGAAACTGTTATCTTGGGTATTATGTAGAAGTCACTTAAAACACAACAAAGCAGAAAATTAAACACATGCATACACACATGCAAAAACGGTTATTATATACACTGAACTGTGCAAGAGATAGTTCAGGATAGTCAGGCAATGCATAATATACTTAATCCATTCAAGTTTTGTGGAGTTCCTACATTTTCTACAATAGGTATGTATTATATAAAATGAGGTAAATAAGGTTATTTGACAAAGGGATAAATTTAAACTCATAGAAATCATTCTGACAAAAGGGATGATGTGAGGTTAATTCAAACTCCATTAACGCTAGGAAGATCAATGTAAGGTGATCATTTTCGTAGGGAAGTACTTGACCAGGAGATTTAGTAGTTGGAGATAATTACACAGGTGAAAGGTGGTTATTATAAAAAATATAGCCCCAAAGTAGGGCAGACAGATTTCAAACAATTTAGAGGAAAGATAAAATAGTCTGGGGCATGAGATACTGTCAAGATAAGTGATGTAAGTTTTCTGAAGTGAGTTCTACTTCAGTGTCTTAGATGACCTCAAAGAAGAGGCACATAGAGGTTCTAAAAAATGCAAGTTCTGAGAGAGGTCTATTTAATTTTTTTTTTAATGATTAGGTGAAAATAATAGAAAGAAGGAGAGTCAAATGAAGGTTTATGTAAGAGAAATTTATTTATGTATATGTCCATATTTTTTGCTATATATATCCAGGACCTGTCCTAACTACATGTATACATTCCTTTAAAATGGCTTCAGAGATAGAACATCTTAATGATTTATTATTACAACTCATAAAATGTCTCTCTCTTGAGGCTGCTAAGTAATTTATCAACCTCAAAAAAGTTTAGACTTTTTCAGCAATGAGAAATTAAGACTTGTAATAATACTAAAAGGTAGTTCCAACCCAGAGTTTTCCTAAGTCCATCACTTTCAATTTTTATATCGAAAGAAATCCACAAAATCATTTTAGGATAATTTAAGTGCAATTTTCCAGTGAATGCTACGGTCATTGGAAATCATCGTTTGGTAAAAATTGCTTATGCCTAAAGGCGGATAAGGTGTGGATGGAGCCAGAAGAAAGTTTCTTGTGATTCTTTTCATTATGTATTTTTTTGATAATTGTGTTTGTATGAAGTTAAAACTACCTAGCTTCTATCTTTACTGGACTATGAGTTTAGAACTTTGCTGTGCTAATCCTTATGTTCAATTTTCCCTTGATTTTCACTGTTTTCATCTTTATACCAGCTGTGCTCAGTAAATGTTAAATTGAAAACATAAAAAGAGAGTCATTTATTTAACATAAGAGTTTACAAACATCTGCACTCACCTTAACAAAGCAATGATTTTATGTATAAGATCCAGTGACTGCCAAAAGGAGTTGAAGGTTTTAAATATTCGCATTGCGTAGTTTCTGCCTATGGTGGTTTTCACACCAGATTCTGTGTCACTGAGAGAATTTGGGACACCGAAGGCAATTAAAGATAAACTACCTGATGTTGCAGCCAGATTGCCACCAGGAGCGGTGCTTAAGCGATTTTAGCAACGCGGGTGTGCGTGTGTAATGACGCCCCCTTAGAACTCTTCTTAGACGTTACCCAGTGTGCATGTAACGCAGCATAATTCCGCAGGTAGAACGCAGACTTTGTCTTTATCTTTTTTCAATTTAAATTTTATCATCAAATTATCTTTTTTTTTTGTGGCATTATACAGAAGAGTATTGAGTTTATGCGGCTATGTACAGTTTAACGGATTCTGTAATTTCTGTTCTGTATAAAATTCCTGCTTTCTCTAATGGATTTCCTTTTCCAAATAGGATTGAAGAGGGCTGCAGTTGGAAAATGATACTCTAAGGATGTAACTAAAATCAATTTCGTCTGAGAAATGTTTATTTTTTGAAGTTAAATATAGTAAATCATCAAGCATATTAATTCACTTTATGTGCTTGTCTTCCTGGAGTTCAGAAATGTCTCACTATCTTTACAAAGAAAGTAAAAAAAAAACCCCAAAAACCAAAAAACCAAAAAACAAAACACAGGGATTAAATACACATAGGGAAGATTATCTAAATTGACTGTCTGTTCTTACCAGATTTCAGTCAATAAATTTGGGAACATCTAAATCTATTTAATGTCACCCTCTATTCATTTTCATATTTTTCACATGTGTGTTCTAATACATTCAGGTAGTTTATACCATGTTGATTATAAATATTATATTTAAAATTAACATTTATTTATATTTGCATAATTTCATTTATAATTGATGTCTCAGGTCTTTCTATATTGAAGACCAGTAGTCCACGACTGTGAAACAAATGTTTATAAATTCAGTAATTCATCATCAAAACTATTCTGACAGTATGAGTGGAGAATTTGGAATCTAATGGTTCAGTTGTGAAAATGGTATTAGCAGAGAAGAGGTGACCAGAAATACACACAGAGAATAACTTTCTGAGTGAAAAGTAACTCAAGATATCTCAACCTGATTTACTATAGTACATACTCCAGAAAAATTACTTTTTGAACTACATGGCCCAGTATATACATTTACATCATTTATTTTCATAGTTATAACAGCATTTGCTTATAAATCTCAAACATATCACAGGTGCACAGAAGCTAATATTTATCCTTGAATTAATTTTCTGTCTCCTTGTCTCCCGTTGTACTCCTTTTATACTTAATTCTTTTTTATATTTATTGCCACAATTTTTCTCTTGTTTTCTTAGTAAACGCTTGATGGATCTGCTTCTATTGCTGTGCTTACGTCCTTTTCTTTTTTTTTTTTTTTTTTGAGGGTTGTTTTTTTAACATGTATAACTAAGCTAAAAAAAGATGTTAACCCAACTTGTGAGTCTTTGTTTTCAAAATTGTGTTTAACTTCTCAACCTTTACGTGTTTGCTATATGTGTAATATAATTATGCGTGTATATGAGTAACCTCATTTTTTAAATCATTATTCATTCTTCTTGTAATTATTTGCTGACTGATTTGTGTTTTCTGAATTTGAGTACATTGACCCATTTTATTTATTCTGTGTTTCCTTCAATACCCTATCTTTAAGGGTGTCTTATTAAACATCCTATATCTATCTTTAACGATCTTAAGTATTTAACCTACATTTATACATGCTTTTGACAAATAATTAATAGTAATTAATAAGTGCATTTGCCAATAAAGAATAGAATCATGTTATCTGAGCTTGGTTTCTGCTTTAAACTCTCCTACTATCCCAAACCAGTTGATAAAAAAAAAAACTGATTCTTTTTTTTTTGGGGGGTTTTCATAACAGATTGATTTTTTAAAATGTTTTAATCAGTCATTATTTAGGCTTCAAGTTTTATTCATTTACTTTTGTTTACCACCCTTTTGAATCACAAATCTGTCTACTTGCCTATTTATTATATTTTCAAGAAATTATTTCAGAAATGGTTATTGGGTAATACCATTGTTGAGTCTGGCCTGTAAATAAATGACAATGTTTTGCTCCCTTGGACTTGGTTAACATACTGTCTGGACAGAGAACGTCACTTGTTTGCAAACGTTTTTATGATTTGACTTCCCAGTGGTCTAGCATTCGCTTATTGATGAGAAATTGATGGAAATCTGATTCCATGTGTTTGTAGGTAAATCTTGTTGTTTTGTTCTTATACTCCTGTAATTTTATTGAATTTCTTTCCTGTTTGAAGTCCTCAAATTTCATTGGCTTGTACCTTAGGATGCTTTAGCTTCAGAAGATTTTGTGATATTATGTCTTTATTTCTTCATTGTCACCCCTCTATTGTCACCTTTTGGAACGCCTAGTTCTCTATCTTCTTGTGTCTTTGCTGTGCTGTCTGAGGTGGTCCCACAGCTGATTGGCCATGTGAGTTCCGTTCTTTTCCAGGTTTTGAAATTTTTTTCATGAATATTTATCTGTAAAAAACCAGAAACTATCTTGAAAACATAACTCCCAATCATATATCTTTATTTTTCTTCTCATAATTTCTATATAAGTTAAATAGCATATTAATAAATTTAAAGTTCCTTTTTGATTTCCCTCAGTTTCCTTAAAGGGAATTTTTCATCTAATTTGATAAAAATTCTTCCAGTTAGAATTTATTTATTTTACTAATTTGATTTTTCATAATTAATTCATTATATTACCTATTAATATTTTAAATATCTATAGGTATATTTGTGTATATTTTTCCAGCAGATTAACATTTTTATTTAGGATTATCTGTTGAAAGCCTATCCACATGGGTAAACATATTTTAATATATAACATTCTATTTTATATTTTGCATAAATTGTATTCTTAATTTCCCCAAATATAGGTTACTTCTATTTCATATCATATTTGGGGAAATTATGTAAATTAGTACTAGTAATTGTAAAATATGTAAAGTAAATTATGTAAATTAGTAAAGTGAATGTTAGTACAAAATATGCTATTAGTAAAATAAAGTACAATTAGTCATTTAAAGCAATAATAATTTTGTCCTCATCAATTTGCTATTTGAGCAGGGCCTAGCAGGAACAGCTTGTTCTTGCTTTAGTCGGCCTTACCTAGTGCACACAAAGGCCAGAGTTTAAATCACCCCCAGGTTTTCTTACTAACGTGTATAGTAATTGCTGCTGTTTGTCAATGGGACCTTAGTAGGGGTCCTCAACGTGACCTCTCCATGTGGCCTCTGCTTCCTCAGAACATAATGTCTGGGTTCCAAAAGATGTACATCCCCAATTGGGGAGGATAGAGCTCAGTGATAGAGCATTTGCTTAGCATGCACAAAGGTCCTGGGTTCAATCCCCAGTAACTCCATTATAAATAAATAAATACATAAATACATAAACTTAATTATCTCCTCCTCAAAAAACCCCCAAAGTCCCCATAAAACAAAAAACCATGCATCTCCAAAGAGAGAAAGCCAAGTGGAAGCTGAATTGTCTTTCTAACTTGTTCTAAGACTTCACTCAACATCACTCCTGCTGTATTCTTTTTATTAATTTGAGTCTCCAGAGCTGTTCACCCTAGATAGAGAGTACCAAGGTTCTGGAAGAGAAGACTGGATTGAAATATTACTGTAGACATGATGAAAAAGATAATCTGAGGCAGTCTGCCTTCTCATCTAAATATCTTTTTATCTATCCCACATGCTCAATACAATCACCTTGTGTCCTGACCCCGCACCCCAAAACCTCATCCCATCAGGTTATCACGCTCAGGCAGAGGTTCGGCATCATATGATCTAAATCTGGACCAGCTGTGGATGAACTTTGTCGGGTGTGGTACATCTGTTGCAGCGCTGTTGACTCTTTCTCAGTCTGAAAATCTGTGAACTAAAAAGGCAAGTGATATGTCCCTGTAGTGAACGTATAGTAGAGAGACAGGCATGAGGTAACTGTGATAGCCATTCTTTCAAAAAAGGAGGAAAGTGAGGCGCTTGGTAATCACTGGTCCTAGCAATTCTGAAATCCACCTGAGCACTGGTTGCGAGTCCCTTGCTTCCCTGATCACAGCTCGGACCCTCCGTGGGTCTTTGCACTATAAGCTTTTGTTTTCACCTCATGAATCATCCTCCCTTTCCCGTGAAAAAGTATTTATGTTTGCAACTAAGTAGTGTTTCAGCCTATTTCCTGCCTATGTTAGTTGAGAACTGCCTCTGTTTGCTGTTACTGCCTTTATTTTTAATGTCCTTGTCCTTTTACTACAGGCTGATATAACTTGATTAAAAACTTCGTGGGTTTATACTATTCAGTTCTAATACAATCCTTTAGGCAAAAGCCACACCCAGAAACTTCTTTAGAATGAACTCTTCTTCATTCAATACTTTAAAGATGCACCGTTGTCATCAGGCCTTTATCTTTTCTTGTCCACGAGTCCATGAAATAGTTCTATCATTGTCCCTCTATGTGCAGTTAGCCTTTTCCTCTGGATTCTTTCTTCATTTCCTTTCCTTTCCTTCCCTCCCTTTCCTTCCCTTCATTCCTTCATTTCCTTCATTCCTTCCTTCCTGTCTCTCTCTATTCTTTTTTTACTTTTTGAAGTTTTACAGGGTATAGATATCTGTGTATCAGTCTTGCTTACTATTCACTGAGCTTCTGTAGTTCTAAATTAATAAACATTTGGCAGTTATGTCCTCAATTGTTTCCTGTCCTATTTAATCTTTTTCTTTCTATGCTCACCTGATATTGTCCCTCTTTGACCACTTGATATTGCCCTACAAGATGGTAAGTAATTATTTCACTTGTTCTCACCTTTTCTTTCTCTCTTTTGCAAAGAATCTATTTATTGATATCTCTTAAATTTCACATTCACTTACTTCTGTAGCTTCCAAACTTCTATAAGCTCGTTCAGTGAATTTTTCATTTCTGATTTTGTAATTTTAAGTTATAGAATTTCTCTTTCATTCTTTGTTACAGTTTCCATTTCTCTGCTACTTCTCATCTGTTTGTTCCTTTTGTCAATGTTTTCCTTTAGGTTTGTAAATAGATTTCTAGTATCTGTAAAACAGGTTCTTGTGTGCTAATCCTACTCTCTGTTTCATCATGATGTCTGTTTTCATTGACTGATTTTTCTTTTGATATTTCCCAACTTGGGAAATACACTGGGGATTTTTAATTGCATCCTAGACATTTTTAATGATTGAGTCTGAATTATGTTGTCTTCCTTTAAAAGGCATTGAGTTTTGTCATCAGCAGTCATTTAATTACTTTCAATTACTGGCAATATCCTTTGGATTTGTTATGCTTGGTCTTATTTCTTATTAGGGCTAGTCTAATTTTATTCTTAGTCCTGAAAGTTAATCATTACTCTAGTTTATGGTCTTTACTCATGAGGTAAGACTATTCTGGAATCTACATTTCATTCACAAGTAATTAGTTCACAAAGATGTTTACTCTCTAGATAGGTGAGAATCAGTGCTCCCAGCCTTTAGCAGTATCCACCTTCATTTACTTCACAGCTTCTGAGGGCCAGCAGTCTCATAAGTAAAGACTCTTCTTATGAATGAGAAGCTCTCTGTCAAATACCGATTGGTGACTCCACACAGACTTCTGGTGTGGGGCCATTTTCCTTATGTCTCATGGCCTGCCTTGCACATGTTAGTTGCTTCAGCAGCAATATATAACTCCATCCTCTACCACCTCAACTCGGTGCATCCACTGTGTCCTGCTGGTGCTTTATGGTCCTCATCTGTGATCCAAAACATAGCTCCATGCAGGAAGCCAGAATGAACATGAAACTCACCTAGTGTGTTACCCTTCTCCATGAGTCATTGTCTTAAGCAGCCTTTTGAATAATAACTGAAAACCCAAGGATGCCTTCCTAACTTTGTCACTGGAGGGTTAGTTTGGAACCAGTTATGCTAGAAATAAATGATCTCATGTGAAAATTTTAGAGGTGAAGATTTCACATAGTTTCTAATTGAAAATGGAAATTTTTGAGTAAAACAATAAAATGACAATTGACTGTACAATATTCACAAAACTAAGTTTAAAATCAATTGACATAATAAAATACCCCAGTGACACTCTGTTAAGGTAATAGCATTTATGTTCAAAGTCATTAAAACTTAACACAGAACTAAGATTTTTAAACCTCTACACACACACATTTTTACAGATATATACACACATTCATATGCACATACATATATGCATATATCTCTGTTTTTTTCAAACAATGAGCATACCAATATTTCACAACAGTGTTAAAAACTAACAACATTGATATCTGGATCATGAAACAAAAGAGGATGTGAGATGAATATGTCCTATTAATTTTTTAAGACTACTATGATTTGGGCTATAGTGATGACATTGATATTTATTTGACATTCTTCAAATAAACTCAAAAATATTTCTATCTCTAATCTAGTGTAATTTGTAATTTGTTACAGTGTATGTTTGCAGATTTAGCTGTTATTTTTTAATGAATAGGAGCGTGAAGTTTTACTGTGAGAGTATATGGGCTTTCAGATACTGTGGTCAAAGTTCAATTTATGTTAATTACATGAATTTGTATGTTCTTCAAATTATGGAAACTTCCTAAGCTTCTGTGTCATTTTACAAGTAGAAGTAATAATTGATAGTTCAGATGATTCTTAAGATTAAATGAGGTAATGCCTGTGAAAATGCCTGATAGATTGGCTGGCAAAGATGGTGCTGATGGTGTCTTTGTATTGTGATGAGTCAAGCTATTTTGTAAATCAGATAATAATTTTACATGGGTAGATCACAATTGCAGGAATGGTTTATTTCCATTTTTCATTGGTCTGCATTTGCAATGGCTGAAAACTTTTTTATTTTTAAGTGCATAAAATCACTCCCTTGTAATATCCATTCATACCATTGATCAACTTGTTAAATATCTTCAAAAAGTCATTGAGAAGAATCAGTGGTGCTCCAGAGTTGTCAAATTAAGCAGTGATTCATTTTGTATATTGTAATGTGGTGGAAATCCATGGGTAGGTGAATTGTTGGTAGTATAATTATATTATATCCATATTGATTATCCTGATACACTCTTTCCCTGATGCTGTCTGATATTATTCAGTAAAACCCACGTATCTGGGAAATCTAAGGCACAGAGATCAAGTAGGTCTAGAATACATAATGTCAGAGCCAGAATTTGGAGGTAGACCTGGAGCCTAGGTTATAGTTATGTCATTTCTATATGTGCCAGGATCCATAGAAAGGAGTATTTAAAAGTCTGGGTTGCACGGAGAAGCACTAAGGAGAAAACAACGCATTTGGACAAACTGATAGATGGTCAATATTTTACATATGGAAGAACATAAAACATCTGTGCTCAAATGTAATTCAGAGGTTGAGGTCATGTGACTGCTACCACTTGAAAAATAAGCTCTCTCTTTCCTGATACTAAAATCTGTAGGGGCAGTATCTTTTCAATGCCAGTAGCAAAACAAATACCTTTATCTCATGCTATCTCCATAAAAAAAATTCATTAGTATTTCTCATGGGTGGTAATTAAATATTTAGGACAGGTAGGATTTTTAGTTCTGGAAGTATTGAGTTACCCTGAGGTTTGTTCAGTTATCCAAAGGTTTATTTCCTTCCAGTTTATTTCCTGAGAAAATGATACACATTTTATACTATGGCTAAAAATTTGTGAAGAAAAGCAACAGAAGAGGACAAATATTATATTTCTACCAACTCGTATTATTTGAGCTCTCAAAAAAGGGAGTTGAATAATAGATTTGCTGAACTTGAAGGGAAAGTTTTTTTTCCATGTTAAAGATTGAAATGTAAGTTGCAAGCATAATTCTGGTTTACTGCACATGTGTAGCGAATTTTTAAGGAACAAGTTTATTACATCAAGGACAGCATGAGTCAATGGTTTTAGGGGATTCAATAATAACCATGAAAAATCTGCACTGTGATATATTGGCTGTAACAGGTCTCACAAAGCGTCGTGTAGAACTTGCTGAATTGTATCATTGAAGGCCACAATCCTTAGAACAGAGGAAGTTCTTTAAATGTAGGTCATTGTGTTCTTTTGTATAGTCAGATAGAAGTATCCAGAGAGCTCTTAGGATGCTCAGACAAGGAAAGTGAAAACCTTATTATTAATTCATTGTAAGATATAACTCATGATACTTACAGCGTAAGTGACCTGATTATCTTAATGTCAGTTAATAAAGAGTGAACCTTACAAAGTCTGGGGATTCAGTTGTTTATAATAATATATTTGATATGAAAAAGTGAGCTACTCACAATAGTACTTGGAGTTCTATTTTATCTGTTCCAGAAAGTAGTGTGGTTTGAACAAGCAGGGTAATAATGATGTTGATAGTATTGTAGTAACAGTAGTAGTAGTAAAAAGAAAAGCCCACATTTATCGTGCATTTCACGTGTATGGATTAAAAACATTTAATGTTGGCCTTAAATGTACCTATGAAGGGTAGGGTAAGATTCTGGAGAGAACAGAAGCACATAGAGATTTTTGGTGACTGGCACCTTCTCTTTCTAAAGGAAGTTACCAATCCTCTCAATACTGGCAAGTGATCAGGAGTTGTCAGCTTTGTCTGGGCAGAAGTCATGGTTGCAGGATGGAGATTCCCAAAGGTCAGACAGACCAAAGTAAATATACTAAAGATTTGGAGGGATGCTAATGCGCTGATAATTTTCTTATAAGTTATTTGTTTAAGTATGAACTTGTATCAGAAGGCAACTAAGAAGTGGAAGCAGAATATATGGAAAGAACAACAGCATTTTTTTTTAACATGCTTGCACTGCCAAGAACCCTGAGATTGTAATTCAGGACCCACTGGAGGAAGAGGAAGAATTCCCATTAAACATATCAAGCTTCCCTTTTAAAGAACGTGCTTTTTTTTTTGTTTTTGTTTTTGCTTTTCAATTCCATATATAATTGAGATCATACAGTAGTTGTCTTTTTCTGATTTAATTCACTCAGCATTATAATGCCCTCAATTTCACCCATGTTGTCACAAATGGCAGGATTTCTGACTTTCTCATGGCTGAATAATATTCCATACATATATGCGTGTATGTACAATTTTCTTTATCCATTCATCCATTGATAGACACTTATGTTGTTTCCTTGTCTAAAGAAACAGGGAGTAAAATGGTGGTTGACAGGTCCTGGCAGGTGGGGGAAATGAGTTGATGTTGGTCAAAGGGTAAAAAATTCCAGTTATAAAATGAATAAGTCTGAAGATCTACTATTCAGTGTGACGTACACCATATTACATTCTTGAAATTTGCTAAGACAGTAGATCTTAAACGTTCTCATCCCACATGCAGACAAATGTGATTATGTGAGGTGATGTGTTAACTAAGTTCATCGGGGTCATCATTTCACAGTATTTTTGTGAATCAAATCATCATTTTGTATACCTTAAACTTATAAAAAGTATACCAGTCTTATATGTCAATTGTATCTCAGTAAATCTGGAAATAAAAAGAACACAGGAAGGCAGGATTCTTTAAAACAGATTCCAATAGTGTGCACTGGACATGCCAACATCCCTTCTTTATGTGTCTGACTTACTTCTTATTTAATAAAGAAAATGAAGCAGTGCAAATAAAATAATAGTTTAATGACAGAAAGAGGAATGTGGTTAGCTACACTCTAGGAACAAAGGTGAGAGAGAGGCACAGTGAAGCCTTAACAAAAACTTAACCTGAGTTTGGTTTAGCGCAGACATGATGGAAGTAAAGTAGTCATTCTCAAGCAGGGAAAAGGGCAAAACTTTCTTCAAGAAAAGTAACATAACCCAGATTATTAAAAAATGAAAATAGGATGTAACATTCATTAAAATAATTTCTAGACATGTCAAAAAACAGAAAAATATTGCTAAAAACAGGAGAAAAAGAAGGTAAAGAGGAATGGACCATTAAGAAATCTAGATACTGAAATATCAAACCAGGACTTGAAAGGCATTATTATTAATGTATTCAAGAAAATAGAGTAAATAAATGGCAGAGATGAACAGACAGGTAATTTCACCAGTGAATTAAGTTTATTAAAGTATGTAAGACTTTTTGAATGACATGTAGTATCTCAAATCAAATATTAGACCCATGAGAAAATAAGATGGGTTGCCTGGAAGACAGATCTGTTGAGAATATTCAACTGAAGCACAGTGAGGGGTGGGGGGGAAAGGAGAAGTCAACATAAGACAGATGTGAGAAGATGATGTCAGAGAAAATGAACAGGTTCACTTGCATAGACGGTATTAAACTGTTGGGCTATTACCTCAGGTATAATGAGAAGTTACTGAGAAGTGTTACACTTTGGAGCAGATGACCAGATTTATGTTTTTGCAGATTCCTCTGGCTGCTGTGAAGACGGTAGGCAAGGGAGCCCACTTAGAAGCCCAGCGTGGTGGTACAGGTAAGCGGTCCCAGCGATTTGGATTACGGGCTGGCCGTGGAGGAGCTGGTTGGCTAAAGCTTGAAGAGTGAGTTTCAGGGATTGGTCATTGATTGGATATGGGAGAAAAGGAAGTAATGGCAATAATGGCTCTAGAAAGTTATAAGAGAATTCCTTCATTAAAGATTCAGAGTCAATATGTTTAACAAATCATTTAAGGGGTAAAATATGAATAATAACCTTTTCTTGCTTGATTTTAAAAACTGTATTTCTATAAGTTTTAATTAAAACCTTTAACTATTTAAGTGTAAAGTTGTTTTAGGTATAATTTTCCCTAATGTATGCTTAGTTTTATGTACTCTTTAAATGAAAAACTCTGGATAGCATCTTCAATCTATGATCTGTGTTTCTATTGTCATAGCCATGTTCTGTTCATGGCAAGATTTATACTCTGTGTGTGTGTGTGTGTGTGTGTGTGTCTGTGTAATATATACTTAGTGTGCATTGTATACCCCATTAAAATAATCCAAGGATAACATAAAAAGTGGTATTTGGGTTTTAATGTATCTATTTTTTATTGCTGTTTATTTTTCTCTGTCAGAATCTGTAGTCTTTTTCTGTGTACCAGCTGTAAGCCATATATCCTTAAAAACAATGTTTCTTTCATCCAGAAATGGGGTTGTATCAATGCCAACTGCACTTCCTATAATACTGTCTCCTGATGCTTTGCTAAAATGATGAAAGTCAATTATGGCTTGAAAAAAATGCAAAAAAATAGGAAAACCTTAGGAACTGGAAGAATACTGGCACTTTGATTATGTCAACTATCTGGATGGAGAAATAGAAAGAGAGAGAAAAGAGTAGATAAGGGAAGAAGAGAAAAGTGAGAGAAAAATCTGAATAGGCTCCTAACTAGAAAGCTCAAAGATTGCACTAACCTGGCAGACATACCTGGGTATTTGTGTGTATTTTGGACAGTTCTACAAGCAGGAGTGAGAACAAGGGATAAAATGTGGTGTGAAAAAGAGACATTGAAACACAATTTTTTCAGGCTAAACTTTCTCAACTAGAAGTCATTTATGGAGTTCAGTGGGTGCATACAGCTTTATGCTGTACCTGATATGAGATATAATCTACAAGGAAGAAAATAATTTGACCCTATTTTTCAGGCCTTGGTATAATAAAGGCTTCCCTGCTGTCCCCATTATCACAATAGCTTAAATGAATTTTCCACTCATTATCTGCCAACTAGGAGGTAATTGGATCTAAGAAAGAGAAAGCAAGTATGTATTATTGCAGGTGAAAGGCCAGAGAAGTTCTTTATGTTGGCATCCTGCCTTCTGGAGAAATGCAGGTGACAGCAGGGTTTTCTAGGCACTTTCATAGCTTCTTGGGGCTGATGGATAGTTTGCAGCAGGCAATTGTGGACAAGATGCAGAAACTCAAATAAATGTTAGCTATTGGTAGTCCTAATAATGAATATCATGAAAGGCTATAGACATTATTTTCCTAAAACTAATTTTAACAGTTCTGTAGAGGTTACCCAAAATAGTGAGAGTTCCTGGACCATGGTGGAAGCAGATTCTTTAGATAGTTTGATGTCTTTGTCTGAACTGTAATCTAAAGCACAAGTTTGCTATAATTTGATACTGTTATTATTATTATTTTTTTGCTTTCGTATCAGGTTCTGAAAGCACTATCCCCAAATGGAAATATTTTTTCTTGTCTCTGGTTGCAAAAGGTGATTTCAGTATCACTCCTACTTGAGTGGTAATCAGGAATGCCTCAAATATGAATCTACCCTAAGAAGTTGCAGTTAAGCAAAAGAAAATCATAGTTTGAAATAATCATTTGAAAGTACCGACTCAATGATGGTATGGTAAATATGCAGATCTCTAAATCAATGTCTCTATCTAACTGTAAAAGGAATCCAGCCATTATAGAACCTACAGAACCATGGAAATATAATGTGTATATATAAACATACATCTTTTTTCTATAATTACAAAAATAAATGCATTAACTATGTTGTTATAAACCATTAAAAAGTAGTTATGTATTAAGTTAGCATTTTATAACTATCAGATTATGCATCTAAAAACATCTGTTAGTAGGTTTTATAAGTATTGGGGCTTATTCAATTACCACATTGCTTCAAAAGTATTTTCTAAACCCATCTTTCCAGGTCTCAATGACTGTTTATTCCTACTATATGCTTAATCTGCATATAGCCTTTCTAAAAAATAAAATCTGATTGAGAAATTCAGGAAGGTTCCCTACTGCTCCCAGATCAAGTCCCAACTCCTCACCATTGTTTACTTGTTATTATATGGTTATTAAAGATATTCCCCAATTCTGTCTGTCCATTCTCATCTTATATCTCACACTGTAGCTCAGGGCATCTGGAACTGCCCTTCTATCTGCTTTAGTTAGAAAACTAAAACCCCTCTACACATTAAGTCATGCAAACAGACACTGCAGTGGGGGCTTAGAGAGAATAGTTCTCTATTCAACCAGATAAGCTGCAGTTTAGACTCAGCTGGAATATCCATTATAAACCAAATGCAAACTAAATGCACCAGTACCTACATACACACACAGACAAACATATATATTATTTTTAAAAGTAGGCAAACACTTTATATTTGTATAGGCTGGATGTTGTGTGGATAGGGACCTGTCTTTATTTGCTCACCTTAGTAAAATGCCTGATCACAGAAGGTCCTCGGTAAAAATTTGTTAAATCACTGAATATATAAATTTAATGCCCAAAATTCTTGCTCAGTATATAATTCTGGTTTTAACTTAGATTATGTTACCAGAATCCTGACTGTGTGCTGAAACGCCCACCTTAATATGAATTTTCCTCTTCTCAGTCAAGTTGATTTTATACACATTTCTCAGGGGCAAACTGTAAACATTAAAAATACATAAAATGCTAAAGTCAGTACACTTGTTATTTGAATCAGTCTTAAAGCTTTTATTTTATCTTGTCAAACAGGTGATTAAAAATCACAATGAAGAGAGTGCATTTGATATTCTGAGCATGAAAATATAATACTACATGTGCATTGATGGGTGAAAACCATGCTAAATATTTGATACACAATTGTATTTTACAATTACATATCATTCCAAGGCCACGAAGTGTTCTAATGGTTCCTTCTACGTTAAATTATTTTTAGTCATAGGAAATTCACTTTACTTTGTGCAAATTCCCTTTTCCTTCCAGGAAAAGTCACCATTTCTTTATTAGATGCTAAGATTTTGATATTCATTTTAACCTACTTCAGAGTAGAAGTCCAGCAAAATACATTGATAAAATATTTTTGACTCTGAATTTTGTGATACAATAGGTTAAATTGAATTATTCCACATATATTTAAGTATGTGTGTCTCTCAGTGTAACTGAGTCATTTCACTGTGTGGTTGCCAGGCCTCTGGGGGCATTTGCCTCATGCCCAGTACCTGCTGATCTCTCCTGAGTTTATCAGGGTAACTGAAATATTTGACTCAACCCATGGACCCTCAGAAGAATAATTTGAGCATATCAAGAAACGCCTGCAGTCCTTGCCCCAGATACCTCATTCCCTCACTAGCAGAACAGCTGCTTGACAAACACATGTTCGATGAATTTTACGGATGAAGGCAAATGATGACAGTAAAGGGCCTGGGGTCAGATAGACCAGGGGTTGAAAATCAGCTTGTTACATATTTGCTGTGTGCTCTTAAAATTTAACTTCTCTCTTCTTAAAATGGGCAAAATTCATTGAGTTGTCTTGATAAATAGAAAAGATAATGGGCAAAATACACAGGTATCTTCATTATTAAAGTAAATAGTATGTGAGAAGCATAGGGAACAGTGAGTGGCACATTGTAGCATATCTAAATATTTATTATTGATAGTGGTTCCATCCACCCCCTCTGTATAGTCAAACCAGCCCTTAGGCACCTTTTTTAGTCCCAATTTCTAAACCATTTATGAAGCCAATGATTTGACAGATGTAGGATTGGTGAGAAAGGCAAGACCTTGAGGAACCTCTCAGATCACAGCCCATGAGCAGGCACAGAACTGGCATTGAACCAAAACTGCTTTGGCTTCGGAGCATGGCTGTGATGTCTGCTTTGTCTGAATTCCCTGAGCATATCCAGAGTTAAGGAGCACAGGCCCTAGGTAGCCTGGATGAGCTCCATTTCCACCCTTCATAGATTCAAAGAAATTCCAGAACCTTTCTGTCTATGGTCTAAGAGAAGTTAAGACTAGGCTTCTCAATTCATGGTTGGTGGGGAAATCGGGCTCGTGGAAACTTTACACAGAAGAAAATACACTTTGCAGCCTGATTGTGAGGACTCGGGTGACTTAGTTCATTGGCCAAAATTAGGAAACGCAGCAGAAGTGGAGTCTTTGACCTCCATGGCCTCGTTGGGAAGAAGGAGCTGACAGGTTTTCTGTGAGTCTTGCAGATAAAACCCAACTTTCTTTAGCCTCAGTTTTTCATCTGAAAATGGGTATCTTTCCTTAAAGCTCTAAAATATTTCTCTTGATTTTAACATTCTATGAGATCAAACCCCAAATCCAACATGGATAATATAAAATAAATCCTGTGGAAGGAGCATGAAGCCGCCTACAGTGCACTCCTACAATCATGTGGACACTGGTGAGGACAGCGCTGAGGGACGGGGTGCGCTGAAGTGGGGGGAAGACTCTGGGAAGAGAAACCTGGAGGAAAGCCTCTACCTGGTGAAACGCGGAAAGACCTGATAGGAATGTGTCGAAATGCTTCTTCACTGTTTTCCTTTAAACAGCACCTCTGGCCTGATTTCTTTGAAATCACTGGAAAAGAGGAACTGTTCTCTCAAGTTGATCGCAAAGCCTGAGGGCAAGTTGGAGGAGGATCTAAAATCTTGACCGTGAGCCCCAGGGAATGCATATATATTTTTAATCAAGGGTGCGGTGTCGGGGATGTTACTGCTACTTGAATGCCAAGGAGTTTAAGTTGTAAAGCAGAAGCCTCCCTGGAGACCCCTGACAGCGTCGGGCCCCGCTGCTGGTCACTTCTGTGGGCTTAGACTAAGGCTGTTCATAGGTCAACAGAACCCAGGCTACAGCCTGTGGGGGAACTCGGGCAAATCGTCACCTGTGATTCATTGGCTACAAAATGTCACCCTCACACTTTTTAAACGTCAGGGGAAAACATTCCTCTCCTGAAAGGAAACAGCGCACAGGGTGAATTTGCTTATTTAATTGTCAAATCCCTGATGACCTGGTTTCCTGCTTTAGCTGGAAAAATAGAAGGAGTCACAGGTCTGTTTGTTAAAACATTCATACGCAGTATTGCTTAAAGATAAATAATGTGGGAAATGGTGATTTCCTGACAGTGCCTATAAATTTATTTTATTTGGGGAAGAGTATATACTAGATTAGCAACCTAAATTCCTTAGCGGAAGAGCCAAAACTATATATTTTTAGCAAATAATTGTTGACGGTGATTAGGTTCTGGTCTTGCTGCAGAAAGAATTCAGAGATGAGACATGGAGGTCAAGAAAGTAAAGTGAGGATTTATTAAGTGATTGGATGCTCTCAAGGGAAGAGCGGGCAGACTCAGGTCAATGGTTGGGCTGAGTTTCTTTGGCAGGCCGGTTCCATAGGGTGTAAAAATGAATGGGCAGAATGTTCATTGGGGAGGGAGGGGTTTGGAGTTGTATTCTCTGATTTCCATCCCAGCTCCACCTTCCTGAGGGGATAAGGGATTTTTGTCCTTATTTAGTCTGGATCTGAAGGGTCATGGTGTTGGTCCGTGATGGGTACTTCTAATCTGCAAGGCTATTTTGTTGAAATGAGGGCATAATGAGGCAAAGGTTACATTTGGATACTGGAGGTTCCTGCCTTTTCCCACTTTTCTTTGCCTGCCTCCAGGATACTTGTCACCCCCAAAATGAGTGATCTCTTATCAGTCAAAAGGTTCCTGCTTTTCTCTCTCTGCTCAAGGACCCCCATTGTTCATATGATGTATAGTTTCCTGCCATTTGGCCTGTGCCCTACTTTCTCACCTCATATCTCGCTGTCTGCCTGCTCTAACATATTTATGCTATATATTTATGGGAGGCATCCGAAGATTACACACACAGCTTTAACAATAAATTCATTGTTCAAATACATCATTTGGTGTATTGATGGACACTAAATTCCCAAGAGGTTTGCATTCTGAAACTTCTTTTTTCAAATGAAGTGTAAGGAAATCCAACATGACATAACAGCCACCATATTAATCATCAATAAAATGTGATCCTAATTTATTCAGATTATTTAAGTAAATTCTCAAATTTCTTTTACTTTGATGTAGTCATGAAAACATGTTAGAATGAGCTGGCACACCAGTTTTTTGTCAGCATCACATCTTTATAGTAAGTAGCACATGTCATAAAAGGCAACGTCCCTATTTGAATGCTGTTGATCTGACAGAAAGGGTTGTATCTGTCAAGATGATCTGATTTAAAGTGTTAGGTTATTAAATTATTGCTGTCCTTTTTGGTGTGTGTAATTTTTATACATAATAATTTTTGAATTCTAAATACCCTCCCATACCCACCCCAGATAATCAGTCTAGTAGAAGGTGACAGTGGAATAGGATGCCTCAAAATATTTATAAAATACTGTGAAAATGGATGAATGTCTCCTTCAACGCAGGGAAATATTTAAAACCCTCTCATCTGTATCTTTCTCTCTATAAAATGGGGATATCAACACCCATATTACAGGATTGCCATTAAGATTAAGTGACATTACATCTTGAATTGGAGGCAACACACATAATCTTTATCACACGTAGTTTTTCACATGTAAACAGCAGGCTGCTCTTGCCATTAATAATTAGATTAGAGTTGTCTTTTCTCCTCTTCTATCTCTGCTGCTTTTTTATTTATTCTCCTTCCCCTTCCTTGGCTTCTTTTTCTTCTTATCAAAAATAATTTTGGCTGAGAATATACAAGGATACAGAGGGAAAAAGAGATGTTATTGCCAGAAAAATTTCACTCCCCACCCCGTCGCAAGACAAGGTGTGTCTGCCTTGAAAAATAAAATGCTAGCACATTTGATGTTAATGTCAGTAAAATTTACATTTGCAGGTATTAAACTATAAGAGATAGGAATTACATCGACAAAATAGAGAATTGCAAATAATTACTTTATCTACAATAAGATACAATGTATGATACCATGAAGCCAGGCCCCCTTTACATAGGATTAAACTGAAATAGTGATTATGGCTCATTTTCTGTAAACTTACAATTTAGATATTAAAAGTATAACCATTTTTATAATAATAAAGCAAGAAATTTTCATAGCCTCCATTTTAGAGACTGAAACACAAAGTAATTTAATTTCTTCAAACCTTGTGCTAAACTAAATCACTAGTGTACTTTCTTTACTAATATTTAAAAGGTACATATTTTCAGTATTTTCAAACTAATTACTTCCCAATAAAGTAAATATTAATGAAACTCTGTACAGATTTTTCATAATTTCCCACTGTTTTATAGTTAAGGAACCTATTTCTGTCACTTATATGTAATTTTTTATACTTAAATTTAATTAAGTAACTATAAAATGGTTTATACCATATGCTAAAAATTAACCAGACTTCGAGCCTTAAAAAATACTGAATCTAAGTTAACACTTGCATATGAATAAATTCTGCTAATTTTAAGAGGAGTCTTCAGTAAATAAGCTATATCCTTGATCAATTTTTGAATGCTTATTTTTTCTGCATAAAGAATAATTTTATATACATTGTCAAGTTCCATTTTTGCCATAATGTTGCTAGCTATATAGTATTTTCTTCCTTAGGATTGTTCTATTTAAAAATCAAAGTTTACATTATCTCTAAATTTAAAACAAATACATTCTAGGTCAAACTAAACATAACAATAGAGTAGAATTCTTTGACATTTCTTATAGAAATGTCATCTCTTACAGAGAGCCTTCCGAAGGTCTACTCACTTTAAGAACATTTTTATGCAAACTATAAATTTTGTTGCTTTATGAAAGAGTAGCAAATTCAAGCTGATTTGTGAATAATTATGAATTGATTATTTACGGATCAAATCTCATTAAATATTTCCAAGAACAAAAAGTAAGATAGAACATAAGATTTCATTACATTCTACTGATAAGTCAGAGAAGCCGATGATTGACCAATAAACCTGAATATATTTTTATTGTCCTCTCGGGGAAATTGTAAGCACCATTTAACAAGCAATTTATCAAGTGTGAACAATCTTATAAATCTAGCAACGAGAGAAAGCCCTGTATATCTCTTGCATGTAACAAATTGCTTCACCAATAAATATGATAGACAAGAAACTGCAGTCACAGATGCATTTATTATTTTTTCTTAAGTGCAGAAATATCAGCCAATGTTTTGATTATCACCACTATCATGGGACCTACCATGCATTAGGAATTTTGATGATGTATTAGTCATTATTTGTGAAACTTTATTTCATTCTCATTGACTTGACACTGCTATACATTGTTAAGAAGGGATTTCTGGTGAGGAGTAGCTGATATCTTTTTACATATCAGGATAACTATGTAAAACCATGGAGTTCAGAGACAAAGAATGTTTTGGGTACTATTATTTCAGATTTTACATTTTATTAATGGTGAAATGAAGGTCCAGTGAGATGATAGGACTTGCCAGAGTCAAATGTCTAGAAAATCCAGATTCTAGTTAGAGCTCATGTCTTCTGCTGCCTCAGTATTGTTTCCTTCAAAACTCTTTTCCCCGATGATATTGAAATATATCAAACTCATAGTGTGCATCTGTTTCATGTGGCTCCGAACCTGTGTGAATAGGAATAAGCATTCTTATTTCTTAGTAAGAAGCTCTCTGGTAGATTCTAAGGACTCAAAATTCTCAAAGATGTTTCAAATTGAAGACACCTGCAGAGGGGAAGCAGCCACCATGAATCACCTTTTGTTTGTGTCAATTCTCATGTGGTTTCGAGGCAACTATTTCCTCACCCAGATAATTCAGACAGTTTGAGACTGACTCAAAATAGTTTGACAACGGAAGTTTGACAATTTCCTAATTGGTGAATAGTGATAGAATTTTATTTTATGATAAAATAGACCATGGGTTATTCACATTGGTACTTCCACTCAGGATTAAAGAGATTTTATTTCATCTCAATAATTTTATATCTGGCTTTTTTTTTTTCCCACACCAAAAAAAATTCTAGTTCTCAGTGATCCCAGTATAATTAATCATTTACTTTACCCAACAGTACACATAGCAGCGTCAGTATAAAAATACCAACACTACAACCAACAAAAAACTGCTGAAAAGTGTTGAAGATTTTTCTTTAAATTATATTTTATCTTTAGAGCATACCCCCATTAGGGAGGCATTATCAAATTATTGTATCTTAAACTCTTAAGCTGATGTGAAATGGTCTCTCTCTATGTGTTTATGCCACTAATTTAATGCACAGGTTCATTTGTTTAATTTTACTTTCTATATTTAGGGACTGATCTTTTAAATTCAATTTTGTTGTATAACTGTGTAAAACATTTACAAAATTCTGAAATTAAGTCTACCAAACAAAGTATATTTAGAGAGGTTTCTATCTATACACTCCTAAGCCTGGTTTTCTCTGCTATAGGTCGCCATTATTTTTAAATTAAAATTTTGGTTTATTCCTACACTAAGAATAAGCAAATACATATTCATTTCTTTTTATCTCTTTTAGATTGACAGCTGCATGTTATTTATACAGAGAGATTACTTGCTTTTTTAAAAATAATAGCCTTACTGAGATATATTTCACATTACACAAAATTCTTTTATAATGTACACTTTGGTGGCCTTTAGTATATTAACATAGTTATGCCACCATTACCACACCACTGTCTAATCTCAGAATATTTTCATCACCTCCAAAAAGCAACCCCATATCCATGAGCAGTCTCCCCCTATTCCCCCATTGCTCCAGCCCCTGGCAACCACTAAGTCACTTCATGTCTCTCTGAATTTGCTGGATTTGAGCATGTAACAGAAATTGAATGATGTTCTGTTGTGACTGGCTTCTCTAATTCAGCGCACTATTTTTGAGGTTCATCTATATTGTAGTACAGATCAGTACCTTCTTCTTTTAACTTCCAAGTAATATTTTATTTGATGCCTGTACCATATTTTATCGATCCATCACTTGCTGGGTATTTATGGTGTCTTCAGTTTTCAGTTATTCTGAACAATGCTGCTGTGACGTTGATGTGCCCATCTATGTGTGATGTGTATTTTCAATGTTTTGAGTATATACCTAGGGGTAGAATTGCTGGATCATATTGTATCTCTATGTTTAACATTTTGAGAAACTGCTAAACTTTTTCTAAAGTGGCTGTACCCTTTTACAGGGCATACGGTTTCACTTTCTCTTCCTCCTCACTAACACTCGTTTACCTTTTTGATTATAACCATCCTAGTGAGTGTGGAGCGGTTCCTCAGTGTGGTTTTAACTTAAATTCAGCTAACATTTAATGATGCTGAACATCAGCTCATGTGCCTGTTGGCCGTTGGCATTTATTCTTTGGAGAAATGTTTATTCAGATCTGTTGATCATTTTTAAAGTGAGTTATTTGTCTTTTTATTATTGGATTGTAAGATTATATATTCTGCATACAATTCCCTTGTTAGTTTATTTGAAAATTCTTTCTTTCATTCTATGAGTTACCTTTTTAGTTTCTTGATAGTTTTATAGCTTTAGCTAGTATATTTATCTCTGTTATCCACTTGGAGTTAATTTTCTTGCATTGGGTGAAGCTGCGGTCCAACTTCATTCTCTTGCATGTGGCTTTTCTATTATCCCAGAAAGACTGTTCTTTAACAGTTTTTAAAAAGCTCACTTAGCCTAAGAAGACAGCCTAAGAGACATATCAAAATGTCTCTAGTGGATCCGAACTAAGCCCTTTACTGAGTGAGCACAGAATGACCTTACAAGCATATTTATTCTCGATCCTTTTTATTAAAAAACAATACCCACAGCCGCAGATTAAAAGGGACAGTAAGTGCATAGGAAAGAAGCCTTTGCTAAAATATCTACTGAGTATGTTACTGCCAAGTAAGGCAACTTACATACATTTGTTTCAATATATCTGACTCTTAACAATAGGACTGCTTACTTTTTCAGAAATTGCAGAGGAACCTTTGAAAACAAGCACATCCTTTTTTTTCCTAAAACCACCTCGATGAGCGGAATGAACATTACACAGGTTTTAGCATGAAAATATAAAATAAATACGATATCCATTTGCCATCTGGTGTGTTGTAAATATATTTTTGTTTACTCTTTTCAGAAGCCCTAAATGAATTTCATAATTGCTTCATTCTCTGCAGGATGTGAAACCTCCATGGCCATTCTGGTGATGATGGCTTCTTTAACAAAACAAAAGCAAAATGAGGAGATAGGTGAAGTCATCCAGTGAACCCACCTGTGTTTGTATATGAAGGAAGTTGTCTCTTGAAATAATACTGTTCTGAGCTTCCGTCGCGGGTTTAAGCAGTGTGACTAATGTCATCTGCTTCAAACGTGTAAGTGCATCGCTGAGACTACCCAGCAGGCTTTCCTGAAAATCAAATCAGAGACAGAGCAGAGCTTAGCAATAAAAGATGATTGGTATGTGTCCCCAGTGCAGTCTTCCACTATCTGTTAGCCTTAATTCTACCCTCCTGTCCTTTAGAATGGATATATAAGTGCATGACAAAATGCAGACCATTGTTGAGAGCCACCTGAGTGGCG
This sequence comes from Camelus bactrianus, assembly GCF_048773025.1. Lineage (NCBI taxonomy): Eukaryota > Metazoa > Chordata > Mammalia > Artiodactyla > Camelidae > Camelus > Camelus bactrianus. The sequence continues at coordinate 100,470,458 of NC_133542.1, forward strand.
CATTCTCCTTGTTTCGTGATAGCCGGTATCTAAATATATAATCTCTGTAATCACATCTACTTAGTGAGAGCTTTATATATAGCATACTGAGCATTACCAGACACAGATGTTATTTTGGTGCCTGGAGTCAGTCACATATATTCTCAAAGAAACTTTCTGATGGTCGCTGATTTTTCTGTCCACGAATTCATTAGGATTCTTTCCAGTCGGTAATCATTTAACAGCAGGTGCATTTTATGAAACAGGCACAGGAATCTTGAGTGAACTCATGATGAGAAGTCCTTCCACGCTGACCATCTAGACAGAACTGCTGAATAATGTGGGCAGTTACGGGCACCCACCCATGCACGGATTTATTGTTTGTTCAGTGCAATTTGTGTGAGTCCATTAGGGATCTTGGAGTGAAGACACTTTGTTTTGATCCAGTTTTCTCCTTTATCTCTTACTGATTTCATCATGTTTTAGTGGATTTTCTCCTCTCTCAGGATCGTTTTCTTTTAAAAATCCCCTGCTACCGCCCTTTGTTTAGGACCACATCTGGTCATGCCTTCCCTACCAAATTAATTTCCTAGTAGGCATTCATGACTCCAGTTTTAATACTGAAAAGCAGAAGGGAAAGGATCATGTCTTTAGAAAATTTACATTTTAAAATAGGATAGAAGAAGGTGTTTGAAGAGGGAAGATTAAAAAAACTAAGAGAGGGGGCAAATATTTTGCAGAGGAAAATAAATGTGTATATAATGAGCATGTGCACACACACATATAGTACACAAATCATAAAAGTCCAGCTCAATGGAGTTTTATAAACACAGCCACATCTCCAACACCTGGATCTTGAGATAATTACTGGTGTGACTTTTGAAACTGTGTTAAACTATGTATGTTTATGAAGAATGTATTGTTTTGTGTCTGGCTCTTCTGAACCTTTGTGAGATTTATTAATATTACTGGATGAAGTTATAGTTCATTTTTTAAAGTTTCTGAATAGTATTTCACTGGACAGATACACCACATTTTATTTATCTATTCTATTGGTGATGGGCATTTTTGGATTATCTGCAGTTTTTAGATATTAGTAATGTAATAGGGAAGAACACATCTGACTCCATATTAGATCTGTTCCTTTAGCTCTAACGCTGTGCTGGCTCCCGTGCTTAGTCACGCTGGTTCTGCGCCTTTTGTAAAGAAATGTTGCCTCTAGCCTGAAGTACAGGGTAGCCTGTTCTCAAGGCGCTGACCTTTAAGGGTATAACACTTTCCCATTCATATAAAGATGAAAAGTTGCAAAATAGAGAATAACACTTGTCTTGTTAGAGGTTTACAGAAACATCACGACCTGACCCAGGTGGACATCTGTAAGAACGAAGGATTCTGACTTCAAGAGGTTTGCAACAACCAACCACAACCCCTCCCCTTTTTCATATAAAAGGAGCTTGAATTCTGACTTGGGGAAGATGGTTCTCTTGGACATTAGTCTGCCATCTTCTCAGTCTGCCCGCTTCCTGAATAAGGTCATTATTCCTTGCCCCAATGCATCATCTCCTGATTTATTGGCCTGTCATGTGGCAAGCAGAACAAGTTTGGACTTGGTAACAGTAATAGTCTGACTATGAATACTTTCTTAGGACATACACTCATTTCTATTGGGCATTTATTTACTTGGAGTGGAATGCTTAGATCAAAAGTCACTTTTCAATTTTTGAAAATATGTCCAACAAGTTTCAGCAGCACATGAAAGTTCAAATTTCATTATCAGAAACAGGAGGTATTTTGTACCTTTTTACGTTAGCCACTCTGGTGGATGTGTATCAATAGCTCACCGTGTTTTGGTATATCATTGTGAATTAATTTTTATTTCCCTTATGAGTAAAGTCTTTTGATTATTTTTTCTTAGCTTCATTAACCATTTGGGTTTTCACATTTATGAAGTATCTGTCGTAGTAGTTAGCATTTTTTTCTCTATTCAGCTATCAGCTAAATAGCTCTAGTTAGCTCTGTTTCTCTATTGAAGCGTTTGCATTTGTATTGGTTGGGAAGAAGTTTTTATACATTATGAATATGAGTCCTTTGCAGGATGTACGGTTGACCTTTAAACAATGAAGTCTGAGTATGACTTCATATTCAGCTCTCTGAATCTGGGTTTCTGCATCCACAAATTCAACCAAAAGCTGATCGTGTAGTATTGTAGTAGTATTTTGACTGAAAAAACTCTGTGTATAAGTGGACCTATACAGTTGTTGAAGGGTCACCTGTATATTCTGGTTCCACTGTGTGGCTTCTTTTATCTAAAATGACAAGCCATTAAAAAGTAGGCACAATATTTGAATAGGCATTTCTCTAAAGATGGCTCACAAATGGCCACTCGGCACATGAAAAATTACTCAAGATCAGTAATCATTAGGGAAATGGAAGTCAAAGCAAACATGAGGTACCACTTTAAACCCTGTTGGACGGCTAAGAAAAAGACCATGACCAATGTTGAGGATGCTGAGAAAATTGAGTAACCACACATACGTTGCTGGTGATGTTTATAAGTGAAATCCTTTGGAAAACAATTTTACTGCTCCTCACAATATTAAGCATAGAGCTACCAAATGATTCAGCAGTTCCACTCCTAGGTATAAACCTAAGATGACTGAGAGCATATGCCCCACAAAAATTCATGAATGCTCATAGCAACATTATTCATAATGGTCAAAAGGTGGAAACAAGTCAAATGTCTATAAACTGAATGTGGCATAGCTGCACAGTGGAATTTTACTTGGCAATAAAAAAGAATAAAGGTCCTGGCACATGCTAAAACATGGGTGAATCTTGAAAACATTATGCTAATTGAAAGAAGCCAGTCAGTAAAGACCACGTTTGTAGGATTTCATTTATATGAAATGTCCAGAATGGGCAAGTTCAAAGAAACAGAATCTAGATTAGTGTTTGCTGGGCAGCTAGGCGTGAAAGCAACTGAAGTGACTTGTAGTGAATGTGGTTTGGGTGATGAAATGCTCTAAAATTATATAGTTGTGTGGTTTTTGTAACTCTATGAATAAACTAAAAAGCTCTGAGTTGTAAACTTTTGAAAGATAGATGTTATGATATGTGTATTATATTTTATTAAGCCTGTTTTAAAAAAATACAACTGGAAACAACCTAAACACATCAGTGGGAGAATTAATAATGATCATGATATAACTACACAGTGGACTGTTTAAACAGTGAATAAGCTTGAGTTGTGTATACTAAAAGCAATGGATTTTAAAATAAACATGTTGAGTGGGTAAAAAAAAATAAAACATATGGGAGTGATAAACACTAAATACAGGCTAGTGATTACAATTTTAGTATTTCAAGAAAGAGATTGAGGCATGGTACACAGGAATCTTCACCTGTGTTAGAAATGTTTTTAATTCTTAAAATTATTGTGGCTATAGAGGATTTCATTGCATTTCTTTTATGGCTCTTATATTAGATATTTTATAATTGAAAAATAGTGATACAAGAGGACAGAAGACAATGGTAAGAATTAGGATCAATTATATTCAGGGTTATATGTAAAACTATGTTCTTTTTGATTCATTAAGTAGAGCAATTTTCTTCTCATAAATAATAAAGGTCGATTAACTTTGAGAGCAAAAAATATCTGTAGCTTTGTTAACATGAGCATTAAAGTTGAAGCTAGCACCTTGCCTGATACTTTGAAACATGTCCAGTGGTCTCAGATTTTTACTGCTGGCACATCAGCCAAGAAGTCATCAGGCATAAAATGGTGCCCCCCCTTTTCCAGATAATTGCCGGTGAAAATTCTGTGCTTGTTCTAGCTCAGTGATTCGCCACCCTAGCTGCAACTTAAAATCACCTGGGGAGGTTTTTAAAATGTGCCCTCTGTGCCTCAACTGCAGATATTCTAATTTAATTATTTCTGGGTGGAGTCTAAGCATTGGCTGCTTCTGAAAGCTCTCCAGGTTATTCTAATGTGAGACCAGGTTTGAGAGACGTTGCTCTAGACTTGGTGCTCCCTACTTACTTCCTGTGCTCTCTGACTGCCTTTTCCAAATCCAATTCTTTCTCTCTCCTTGGGGGTGTTTCATTGGTATTGATGGCCTTTCTTTGATCTCCTCTGGCATGAACCTAGTTTCCTTTTGGCTCCTGCCTACATGGTTTCTTGATTCCAGCGTTCCCTGCAGCTCTGGGAGAGAAATGCTTTCCTCCATCTGGTTTCCCCAAGCTAATAACCCTCATGGCTCATAGCACTATCGGAGCAGCTTTACACATTTGCTGATGAATTGCCATGTTGATAAGTAAAGAAAGAAATACTAAATAAGACTTTAAAATTGGTTTTGGCATGAAATCATGACTGGTGTTTTGCTGAAAGAATATGCAAAGATTAAGGAAGACGATACTCCTTGACTACCTCACAGCCCATCAGGAGACCAGCTAACTGGACAACGTTTTTGATAACTCGCAGAAACTGAGACACATCCTCTCTTAGCTCGGTACTCACTGTACTGCTCTCCATTTGAAGTAGTCTTCGACATGGTTCTAAGCTTTCAGATGCGGTTTTCCAGTTCACTGGGTGGCCAGCCTGTGGTTTCTTACTTCCTACTATTTCGACATTCCCAAGCCCCTTTCCCCCGTTCTTTTTTCTTTCGCCTTTTATTCTAGAGATTTTATTTGCATGTAGAGTATCAACTCTCAGACCAAGTTAATGACTGTTGAATCTTTGTCTCAAACCCTCCCCCTCTCCCAAATACCACACTCATGAGCTATGAGAGGACGACCTCAGGCATGTCCAAGTTCTAATCAGAACCTTAAGATATGTTAACTGTTAGGGCATAAGGGACTTTACAGGTGTGATTAAGTTAAGGACCTTGAGATGAGGAGAGTATCCTGGGTTATTCAGTTGGGCCCATTGTCATCACAAGGGTTCTTAGTAAGAGGGACGCAGAAGGATCAGAGTGAGTGGGAGTACTAGATGGAACAGAAGCAATAGGTAGAGTGACACAAAGCAGGGACCATGAGCCAGGGGATGCTCAAGATGACTTCTAGAAGCTGAAAATGTTACAGAAACAGATTCTCTTCTCAGAGTCTCCCAAAGGACCCAAGCTTTGCCAAGACCTTGACTTTGCTCAGTGAGGATGATTTTGGATTTCCCACTTTCAGAAATACAAGGTAATAAATGTGGTATTTTAAAACACTAAGTCTGTGGTAATTTGTTACACAGCAATAGGGAACTGATACAGTTCCTAATTCTGAAAAGAACTTCCATCTGGTTGAAAATTAATAGGTCTAAAATGAAATTTCTGCCTCTAAGACCAAATGGTATATTCACTCCTTTCTTAAGAAATCAAATAGCTCCCAAGTCATACTGATTTCTTCATCATGCCACTTTCTTTCACTACCCTAACTCATGATCCGAGTTCAGGCACTAATCAACTTGTACAGGAATTATTGCTGCAGAGGATTTTCATCTGATCCCTTTCCACCAAGCTTTTTTATTTTTACCTCAATCGTCAAGTACCTTTACATCAACCTGTTTTAGGTTCCACATTTCTCTTGTGCTCTAAAATTGTCCTTTATTATTATTATTATTATTTTTTATTGAAGTATAGCCAGTTTATAATGCATCAATTTTCAGTGTACAGCATAATGCTTCAGTCATACATATACATACATATATTCATTTTCATATTTTTCATTATAGGTTACTACAAGATATTGAATGTAGTTCCCTGTGCTATACAGAAGAAACTTGTTGTTTATCTGTTTTACATGTAGTAGTTAATACTTGTAAATCTTGAACTCCCAGTTTATCCCTTCCCACCCTCTTCTAAAATTTTCATAGCCTGCTCATCACTTAGCAAGTAAATTCCATATTCTTTAAGTATCTTTTCAAGAATCTCTTCATTTTCTAGTATATAGTTACATACTTTCCATTCTCCAAGAAGAAGAATTATTTCTCTTCTGTTTCAAGGCATATAACACTTTTTATATCATATCTGTGTTAAATAATACCATGCATTGCTGTTTTCAGTATAATTGTTAACATACATATTAATTTTAATATTCTGAAAAGGGAAAAAGAGGATTCTGTCTTAGTCTTGGATTTTCTGAGCCTCACTTTGCAGCTTGTTAAATGAAATAGTATTGAATAATATTGAGCAAAAGAATAATCTGTATCAATTACAAATTATGGCTATTTAATAAGTATTGACACAATTAATTCTTAATTTTTTTTGAGAGAAAACCAAGACAGTGGAGCTATCCAAAAGCAGGGAAAAGTTCTTAAATTATTCTTCAACAGTAAGAAATCATGCATAACTAAAGATAACTTAACATATGAAATTAAGCAGACAAATTTTCAATACGTATGGTAGTATGTTTTTTTTATTAGTCTATTTAGAGATTTTATATATATTATATATAGTATATCTAGTTATCTATGTGGCACTTTGCTAAGTATTGTGGAATCAGACAAAAAGAATAATTATGTACGCCAAAGGATCAGATAGTGTAGTAACAGGGATTTTTGATTTCAACACTTAAAGCCATCTAAAATAAAATGAGCTTTAATTAAAATGACCAATAGTATTTCCCCTCTGTTCTACTATGTATATATGCACACATACATAAACACATATATATTTTTCATAATGTGGCATATATGTATCATTCTCATCAGATCTAAGTTGCACCTGATATTTTAGTGCTAAAGCTGAGATACTCTTTAAAAATGTTCAGTTTGATAGTTTGAATTCAAACTAAAGAAAGCCAAATAGGACATGAATAGCCACTAATACTCACAGAGTCACTGATTGATCTACATGTAACCACATCTTTCATACATGAATTCCTTATGTATTTCCACTACAAATTTATACAGTCCCTTCTTGAGCATTCAGAAAGGAGGAAATTTATCCTCTCTGATAACAGTTCAGAATACCCTTAAAAATCCTGGACTTCCAGATAGTTCACTCTTAGAAGTTTGAACTCTTACCATTTAGAGTTAGAGACAATTCAAATCTGTGTCAGCACTTCTGAAAAGTTAGAAGCCTATCTAGTCCAAGCATTAAAAAAGAAAGCCTGATATGTATCTTTGCATATAATCTAAGCCCCGGCATGCAGGAAGGCCTGCTTAAGGAAAATTGATTATGTCCTCTCACTAATGAGGCCTGATAGCTAGTCTTTCTGTTCTTTATCCAGCTACAAGCTGAATATTTCATCCCTTCCCCTTATAAGAGACTTTTTAAAATAGCCCTTTCTTACTTGTAGAGATGGTATTCATAGTTGTATGCAGTTGGGATTATCGGAATAGTATGATCAAAATTCCCTACTGTATATATACAGTGGAATATTACTCAGCCATAAAAAAGAATTCAGTAATGTCATTTGTACCAACATGGATGGACCTAGAGATTATCATACCAAGTGAAATAAATCAGACATAGGAAGACAAATATCATATGATATCACTTATGTGTGGAATCTAAAAAAATAATACAAATGAACTTACAAAACAGAAATAGACTCACAGACATAGAAAACAAGCTTATGGTTACCAACAGGGAAAGGGGGATGTAGTTAAATTAGGAGTTTGGGATTAGGAGACATAAACTACTGTATACAAAATAGATAAACAAGGCCCTACTCTTAGCACAGGGAATTATATTCAATACCTTGTAATAACCTCTAATGAAAAAGAATATGAAAAGGAATATATATATAATGTATGTATAACTGCATCAGTATTCTGTACACCAAAAACTAACACAACACTGTAAATCAGCTATATTTCAATTAAAAAAAAAGATACAAGGATATATTGTACAACACAGGGAATATAGCCAATATTTTATAACAACTATAAATGGAATATAACATTTAGAAATTGCATATCACTGTGCTGTACACCGAAATTTTATAATATTACAAATCAACTTTATCTCAATAAAAATTCTTTTAAAAATTTGAAAAAAATTCCTGTTGTATAGCAGGAGCACAGATTCTCTCATATTGTCATAAGTGTATTTTTATCTACATTATCATACTTTCTTTTTTTTTTTTTACTTGAAGTTCAGTTGATGACAATGTATCTCTATCTGGGATCTTGTGCTCTACACCATACATATATATATTCATTTTCATTTTATTTCAGCTAAACTCCTTTCCTCTGCATATTATATCCTCAGTGATCATAGAGTGATAGTGAAAGGATGAGTCTCCCACCAGCCAGATGAGTTCATGATCCCTGACAGTTAATAAAGACTTCAGAGCCACTTAATTGCCTTTACAACCATATCTTAAATATATTAAAAAAAAAGACAATTAAGAAACATTTTAAAGAGGCAAAGTGTAATCAATCATATGTAACTGTTGAACTCAAAGCTAATGTATTTTGTTTGTTCAGAAGTTCCTGTAGTTTATTCCGTTCCAGAAGTCTCCTTCATGTTTTTCTTATTACTTGTAATAAAGAGTCTGATTCCAGTTTGGACGTGTGACTTCAGACAGCTTTCAAGGCCCACCTCTCCCAGTTCCTGGAGTGTTCCCTCCCGTGGCATCAGTGACAAGTTCAAAATGCCGAACCCCATCCTAGAAACTTCCCCCCTCCCTGTGCCACTATTTTACATCACTCAGTTTTCACTTGGGAAACAAGAAATTCTACTTTTCTCCTTCTCTATCTTTTATCCTATTTCTCCTTCTAAATCTTCAGTTTGTTAGTTTCTAAGAAACCAAAGCATTGTTTCCGATGTACTTGTGACTCATAAAGCTTAAGTGAAACAGCCCTTGTGAAAGCTTTGTTCAGGGTTTTCTTGAAGACTGTCGTTCCTAAAATGCAAACGGGATTGTCTGATAAGTTTAGGAGGCTAAGAGGTTGAGGAGAAGTTGGAGAAAGAGATAAATGTGAGAAAGATGGCTTTATTAAAATTAACTTTATCTTGTGGCAGAGACTTTGCTATTGAGCCAAGCTTGATTTGACTGATTCCCTCTGGAGATCAGAATCCCTCGTTCTAAAACATCAAGAAAGTTGGCTTGCTGTGACGTCACGTCAGACGCTGCCTACGTATGTCTGAATCTTCATACATGGTAAACAATAAATCTATATATGAGTATACATATATATGTATATGTATATGTATATACTGAAAAATACTATATACTTACTTTAAAAGTATGTTTGATTATTTTCAAGTATTTTATACAATAAAGTTGTAAAGTTGCCCAGTGGTTTCCATAAGACAAGGTAGCTTTATTTTTGAAAAGTTGTTTTTCAAGTTTTGCTTTCTTCTTTAGATCAAAGGTAGGAAAAGAGGAGAGAAAATGATTTATTTCTAAGCCATCATTTAGATGCAAGTCTGAGAACTGTTGACATTGGAAAATAAAGGAAGAAAGGGAATTGGCCTGTAGACAGTTCAAGGAAGAATTTGGTTAAATAGCCACCTGCCATGCTTCAGAGGGTTTTTGAACCTTAGACTGGGAATATAAGGAATAATTTTTATCAGTCTTGCTTTGGGATCCTCATTAACTTTTCTCTTCACTGTACTACACAAAGGACATTGTTGTACCTATATTCTGGTTGTAGAAAAAAAAATAATGTATCTTTAAGGGTTAGTAAAATGTTCAAACACTCATTGCATGATCCAACTTCTAAGAACTGAGTTAAAGAATATAGTGAGAGAGAAAAAAGCATCTAATATGAATGTTAAATTTTTCATATGAAAATATTTTTATTCAAATTAGTTGAAATTTAGAACATTATGATACATGAAAACATAACAATAAAGAAATGAAGGCTTAAAAATTTCACATATGCTACTTAAAAACTGCATAAATATCTCCTTTTAAAGATAAAGACAGGAAGAAATATATACATAATAGAATTCTAATATATATATATATACATGTATATATTAGAATTGTGAAGATGATAGTCTTTTAAGTTTTCTGTATAATATTTGCATAATTTAAAAGAAGTTCTTACATTACTGTAGTTACATGTGAAAATTACACCACTCATCTAAATCTGGTAACTGAGGAAGCTGTCTTAGTGATTGAAAAGGTGTTCCCTGAAGGGCCCATCAGGAGGACAAAATAGTGTAGGGTGTTTCTGAGGAGGATAATTTTTTCCGTTAGCCAAATATTCATGCGTGTCTGAATAGAGATGGAGTTAAGCATGTGATATAAAGTAGGTGAGTGAGAGCGTTTCCTTTGAGGAAACTAAATTATTGTTGAGTGGCAGTTGGTCTATGTAAACTTAACCTGGGATTGCAGAATCCTAGGGAGTAACTGATGAGGTAAAGAAAGCTCCAGAACCCTGGGTAATCTTCCAACACCAACAGTCATCCAGAGTAAAGAAATACTAGAGGTTGTACATCCATGGTGTCTTAGAGATTTACAAGAGGACTGTGTTCGGCCAAATGCTTGAGCACCATGAACAAATCACCTAGAGGATCCCTGCCTTCAAAAGCCAGCTTCAGTGAAACACGTTTGAAAGAGAAGCATCTGCAAGCTGAGGTTATTAGAGAAGCTGCCTGCTGGTGTGGAGGTGAGCTTTTGTGTATCGTCTCTTGGACAGAGATTAGGCTGAATGAGACAAGCTTTCTGTGAGAAGGAAGAGTGTACAGAAGACCCAAGTCACTTATTGGAGAAAGGCTGAGGTTATCATTTTCCTTCTGGGGGGATCGACTATGCCTAAGGAAACAGAACCCACAAATAACCAAATGGCTGCTCTGTCAGAGATTCAAGTCCACCACAATTTTCATGCAGTAGCTGTGCCATGCACTGGCCGTCTAACTGAGCGATGGATACTGCCTTTTATGTTAGTTCCTTTCTCACCGGGGATGATCTGTAAAGTGGAGGATAGAATGAGATGTCATCTAACGCTTAGGAAGGGGGAAATGCAGCCCAGCAAGCTACTACCTGAAGTGAGACTCGAATTTCCCTTCAACTTATAAAAGACTGGACTGACGCAAACACATGTATCAATAGAAATTCTCCTTAGTGGGAGCCGTTAGGATGAAAGCCAAAATTATGCATCATGGGAAATAAATTATAGATAAGTAGGTAGGTAGATTTGATTTTGTTCTGCTTTTAGATCATATCAAAATTGTGAGGCTGTTTTTTTCAAAGGGAAAAAAATGTCTTGAGTGAGGGGGTCACTCTACTGGTGGTTGGGTTGTACTAGAGTAAGAAGAACAGGAGAAGACAGACAGTGGCCTGAGGAGTGAGTGAAGCTGTGGGAGCCAGGGGTGCTTGCTGGAAGCAGGAAAGACTGAGAAGTTAACTGTCAAGAGGCAAAAATAACTGCCAGGTGGGAGTTGTAAGTGTTGGGAGGGGGTAGAATGGAGCCCGAATAAGAGTTCCAGGGGCAATGGCTGCTCTTATGAGGGAACCCTGCTATTTCCAACTTAGTCTGAAGCAGTGTCTGGCCAGCAAGGCTCTGTGCTTCTGGTGAGTGTCCTAGCAGTGATGTCTGGGAGTAAAGAAGGTTAGAACAAAACAAGGAAACATTTTTCTTCCCTGCCAATAGCAGGCTTGCACCAAAGCTGGAGTCTGGGTGTGGGAGTCTTTAGCGTGGTGTCTAATAGTTTGTAAATATTCAGTATCTCTGTGTGTGTGTGTGTGTGTGTGTGTGTAAGTAAATATAAACTTTAATTTGTCCCCCATTTTTTCCTTCTCACCTAACCTGACTACAGGACTCCCATGCTGTCCTCTGCTGGAGGTAGCCTGGTCAAAAACACTGTAATTGCAGAAATGATTCTTCTTTTTATCTTCTGTGACACCTATGCCTTTCCCCTGCCCGACCATTAAAGGGAGTGGCTGCCTCCAGACGTATTATATGCAGGTCCAAATGGTGAAGAGTGCATAGAGGAATTAGGGGCGGGATCTAATACACAAGAAGAGAGATCCCGGTGTCCTGAGGGGCAGTGCCCAGCCCCCTGCCTTCCGTGTGCCTGCACACCTTCAGCCCTCTGAGGGAGACCCGTGTGGAAAAGGATGACATCGAGCAAAGAGCATAGGTGAGGGAAGTCCCTCTCCCAACAGCACATCGCCGGCTGCTCTTAGCTCCCAAGTTAGAGCAGGGAGACTTGCTTCAGATGGCTGGTACTGCGGTCCCCAGCCCTGCCTCAGATGCACAGAAGAGTGTACAGAAGGAGAAAAGCACGACTCTCTTTCTGAAGCAAGGTAAGGACTTGAGGATTAAGGGGATAATTTTGAACTGGGCTCAGCCAGCTCGAAAACTCCAACAAGGATGCTACCACAGCTTGAGGGGCCAAGTAAAGGTCTCAGCTTGCTTTTCTCCGGTTTCCAGGGATACTGGAGTTTTTGTGTGAATTACTAAGGTTAATATTGTCTTACTTATTGAAGAAACATTTCCAAAACTTACCACGGTCATCTTGAAGCTGAATTGTATTACTTCCTTTTTTTTGCATGAGTCCCATGAGTGTAAATGTGCCCATAAGCAGAAGATATTTTACAAATGAGCTATGGAGAGGAGGACTCTGGAATGTTGGACAAAGGGAATAAAGAGATCCATGGCTTATGTGGCGGCCGGGGGGTGTGGCTGTGATTTACGAGTGAGACATTGGGTAGGTAAATTCTTCAGATAAATCCAGGTGTCCTAAGAGATGCTTGGAGAAACACAGGGTGAAAATGTCACTCAGGAGTTAAGTGAGCTTTTCCACACCCCCATCACCTTGTTCTCAAAACAGTTTTTCAGCAAAACCACTCCTGATCCATAGAATGGCTATGAGGTTTGGGGCAAGTCACTCTAGTTGCTGGTTAGGTTAAATGCTGAATAATTTTTTTTTTCCCAAGAAACAGCAGGTAGCAGAAGGTCAAACTTAAAAGGTCAAGTGAAACAGGAAAACTTCTACTTAAGGGGTGTGATCCGTGCTCTTACCCGCTTTTGCAGTCGCAGTACATGGAGCTGAGGATCATTCATCTGAAACTGAACCAAAGCACTTCTTTTAGGTGTGTGTCAGCTGAGGTTTTCCCGCAGTTGTTCTCTGGGTCCTGGCTTGAGATAGTGGTTCCTACCCTTATTACTCCAGGAGCACCAGGTGCATAAAGAAATAATAAGGGAAGAGGCATCAGTTTAACAGGGAACTAAAATAGTGATGTTTATATGCAAATGCCCAAGAATCACTGTCTTTCTAAAGGAGCGGTGGGAATAGTAGAGGCCACTAAGATGGCTCGTGATCAGAGCAGAAAGACCATTGAGAGGACCAAGCTGAGGGAAGGGAAAGGATGGGAGGTGGCAGTTCTAGGAGAGAGAAGGGGCACAGACACCTCTGGAGGAGAAACAGGCTTCTGTCTCAGGGCGGAGCAGAGCCATAACACAGACGGGGGTAGAGGGCAAAGGTTCACAACCTCCTGATGGAAGTACAGGGTCTAGTGTGCAGAACAGACCAGGAGTGCCCTCTGAGCAGATGTTGGTGGAAGAAAAGAAAGACTACTTCTGTCCAGTGACATTCCTGGGAATGAGAAAATGAAAGTAAAAGACGTGTTCTCTCTCTGTCTTCAGATGATACATGCACAGGAAATTAAATGGTAGTGAATGAACACTAAGCCTGGAAGAGAAAGTTGTAGACAAGCTGAGAGAAGCTGAGAGCTAAGCCAGCAGCGGAGGAGATGTCCATATTTGCTGGACAATTTGTGAGTCCTAAGTGGGAAATCTAAGCCCCCTAGAAATGTGATTTCAGCCCAGACCACAGCTCCTGCCGCTAATGAGAATGGCCATCCCAGGCAATCTTGAACCCCTCTTGAAAGGAAAAAAACAAAACAAAACAAAACAAAACAAAAACCAAAAAACCCCTCTCCCTTATCTTTGGCCAGTTGCAGGGAGTCTTTGAGGATTCCTGGAGATTGATCACTTGGAGGTTTGCCACTTTATGCGCTGTGTCCATATCTAGATCCTCAGAGTGATGGAGGTCTAGAGACCAGAATGTAGCTGGAACCCAAAAGGGTGGGAAAGGCAGCCTTGAGTCACAGATGCCTGAGCCCTCAGGCTTGCAAGGGCTTGAAGGATCCTGACTCGTGGAGCCCCACTGCAGTAGTCCTCAGGAGAAAGCCCTTGGCAGAGCAAGAAGCAGACAGGGCTTGGATTTGATATTTCCAAGCTGTGTCTACAGTCGCCTGGAACCAGGAAGAAAGACATATTGCCTTCCTTGAGAAGGAAGCTGTAATCTCTCCAAATGGGAGGAGTGAGGCCAAGCTCTCTCAGGTTCAGGAGGCCACAGGGTATCCCTGAGCCTGGTGAGGTCCAGAATTGGAGCTTGTGAACAGGACATCTCTGAGATAAGCAAATGTGCAGTTGGAATAAGGGAAAACTCATCCAACTCTAACAACAAAAATTTTCTGTTATTGGCTTCTGCAGGAACCAATTATTTTGTTCTATTTTTTATTTTTTTTATTGAAGTACAATCAGTTTACATTGTGTTAATTTCTGGTGTACAGTGTAGTGATTCAGCTATACATATATATTCCTTTTTATATTCTTTTTCATTACAGTCCATTACAAGATAGTGACTAAAGTTCCCTGTGCTATATAGTAGGACCCTGTTATTTATTTTATATATAGTAGTTGGTATCTGCAAATACTCAACTCCCAGTTTGTCTCTCCACACTGCCCCTCTTTCCCCTCTGGTAATAATAAATTTGTTTTCTTTCTGTGGGTCTGTTTCTGTTTTGTAAATAAATTCATTTGTGTCATTTTTTTAAAATTCCACGTATAAATGATATATGGTATTTTTCTTTCTCTTTCTTACTTCACTTAGTATGGTAATGTCTAGGTCCTTCCATGTTGCTATAAATGGCATTATTTTATTCTTTTTGATGGCTAAGTAGTATTCCAGTGTATAAATATACCACACTTTCTATATCCAGTCTTCTGTTGATGGACATTGAGATTGTCTCCATATCTTGGCTATTGTAAACAGTGCTTCTATGAACATTGGGGTGCATGTGTCTTTTCAAATTAGAGTTTCCTCCTGATATATGCCCAGGAGTAGGATTGCTGTGACCCAATTATTTTAAATGTTAGTGATGCCAGAGTAACCAGTTATAGATTGAGAAAGGATAAAATTTGTTAGAGTTATGCCAATTTTGTTAGAGTTAACCAACTTCCTCTAAAATGTGTTTTCTTAGTAACAAGTTATATCTTTGCACATTTTGGAGACAGGGATGAGAATGGGAATCTTATCATCCAACAAAATATCTAACCTATAAGCTGCTCTCTTACCTCAGCCCAACTGAAGTCTATCTTGAAATCATAAAGGTTCAGAAGGGCAGAGTCATGGCCCAGCATCCAGGTCAAGAGGAAACAAAAGCTTTGGAATCAAACACACTTAAATAAGAATTCAAATTCAAATGTTTTTGCTTACTAATTATTAGATCTTGTGTGATTGTCTTGCTTCTCCCGACCTCAGTGTTTTCATTTGTAACTTGGGAATGATGATAGATACAAGCAACTGTTACAAAATGTATCCATATGTACCTGAAACCCGTGGTGCCATGAACTCATATAGTGCATTTCCAAAATGGGAGTTACTGCTTTATTATCAACCCTAATGCACTTTTCTGAGAATTGTTTTCTGAAAATGGTGATTATATGTCACAGTTTTCTTTTATAACATGAAATTTGAGTAGCAAAAGGGGATGGTGAGCTCTCTGGGAGTTGTGTCAGGTGAAACCTAACTGAAGAATCTGGTAATGATGGACTTGGAAAATGGACACTAAAGTCAGAAAGCCTCTTTGTGTAAATGCAGAATCCTGTATTTCTGGAGGGTAGATAGAGACAGAAGAATTGGCAAGGAGTCAAACTTTAGTACCCTGTGAGGAATTTGTGATGTGGGTAAGTATCAGATGATGAACTCCCTGTCAATAGAGGTTCATGGATATCCCTGAACTGAGTAAGTGTTAGAAATTGATTTCTAAGCCTTTTACTTTATAGATGACATATAACAAATGTAATGTCAGGACACACTGACAACTAGGTACACCATCCAGAGATCATTAACATTTTAATTTAGACATATATTTTGCAAATTATATAATCAGCCTGTGCATATTTTTATGATCTACTTCTAATTCACTGAGTGTAAGGGACAGTATTAAGGGAAATTAACATTATGTGAATCATTTTAATTCCTTCATATTATATGGATGCATTTCATCCCTGAATGACTATTTAGTTCCTTCTCTTACAACCACCCTGTAGAATAACACAGGCATAGACCCTGCTTTCAAAAAAGCTTATATTCTATTGTGGAAGACTGACTATACTATAAATTTAAAATATTATTTATTTGCTATCAAGTTAATGAAAATAAAACCAAAATGAGATAGCGGTGCATACCCATTCAAGTGGCTATAATCTGAACTACCAAGAGTGGGCAAAACTGTAGAGAAAAGGAAACCTCCATGCTGGTGCAACTGTAAAATGGCCCAGACACTTTGCAAAACATCTTGGCATTTTCTTAGTGGAACATAAGCTTATCATACAAACTAACCATCCCACTCCTAGAAAGCTGCACAGGAGAACTGAAAAAATATATCTATACAAAGACTTGTATGCCAGTGTTCATAATATTATTCATTACAGCCCCAAAATACTGAATAGATACAATGTGGTGTAGCCATATTTTGAAAGACTATTCAGCAATAAATAGAAACAGACCACTGCTAGAAGCTATAACATAAGTTTAGAAGCTAAATGCAAGAAAAAACAAACAAAAACAAAGCAAAACAAAACAAAACAGAAAAACCCAAAACCAAACCAAAAAGAAAAACTGAGACGTTTACATAAACTCTTCAGGAAAAAAAAAGTTACAGAAGTAGAAAGTTGCTTTCCTGGGGCCGGGGATGTGAGCTGGGATTGCTTGCAAATGGGCTCAATGGAAATTTATGGGGTTAATAACATGTTTTCAAATTAATTGATGGTTATGGCAGTCCAACTCTACAACTTGACTTAAAAAAACACTGAATTGTACCCTTACAATGGGTGAAGTTTCTGGTATATGTCAATAAAGCTGTTGAAACTCATTTGAGAAAGAAAAAATACTCAGGTAAATGCAATGAAGGAAATAAGTTCATTATTGTGATAAAGAACAAGGGCAAAGGTCAAGAGGAGAGTCAGACACAGCTCTCAGGAAAGGCTCCCTTACTGCGGAGGTGGCCTTTAAGCTGAGGCTGAGCTCTGGTTCAGAAGGAAAGCCTTATGTGGAACCAGACTGATAGCTTACTGACTAACCACAGATTCTGGGGCATAATCCTTCCCTTGTATCTGTCAGCTATGTGATCCTGGGAAAAGTCCCTAGCATGTCATGTGCCTCTGAAGAGGGAATGATAAGCATTATTACACAGACTAAAATAATGTGCATTTTCTGGCAAAGGGAAAAAAGTGTTAGAGCTTATTAACCAATTATATATTGCCGGTCAGCTGGGATGTTTATGATGTTTCCATGAATATTTTTATAGTTAAATCTGCACATAGTCCTCCTGATTTTTTCCCTCAAGGAAAATTCATAGAGGTAAGACCATAGTTTTAAAAAATACATTATTTTTAAGGTATTTGATACCTCTTGACAAATCAAGAAATGTCAAGTCATGTACCTAAGTATTTGGAGACTGAGAATTACGTTAACACGCTTTGCAACAAAAATTCTGTTTTGATGCATAAGGAAAGGGCTTGAAGCTCATTCACCTTTTTATCCCCAAGACTGTCTACAGTAATGTTTTGCACGCCGTTAAGCAGATGTTCATTGACTGAGTGACTGAATCACCCAGAGAAAAGGTTGCTTTAGCAATTAGGGGATTTCTTGGTGACCAATAGTGTATAGACAGTTTTGTGAAACCCTAAACAGTTTCTTCTTTGAAGATTTCACCCCTGAAGGATGAAGGTCAGACTCTGCAGATAAAATGTTGAGCTAGAAACTCTAGATGAGTGGTTATGTTGAAAGGATATTGTCTCCTTCAACTCTTGGATTCCTTGTGATTTTTTCCCTTTTTTTATTAATCACAAAGAGGGGGCCATCTTATGCTTTTGAGATAGTTTAGCAATAGGAAAGGAACAAAAAAGATGAATCAGTGATAAATAAAATAATAAAATCACCAGTTGAAAATGCATTGGAGCTTCTAATGTTTAGACCCAAATTTGGAGATCAGTGAATTCATTTTGATGTAGTTAGCAGGTCCTCATGGCGTCTACAGAATCATGTAGCCTGAAGCAGAATTATGAAGGCAGCAAACACATCTTTTGTGTTCCAGAGTATGCTTTTAATTACCTTCTCTGTCACCGGTGGCCCCTTTGCTTCTCAGATGTGTGCTGACCTCCCACCCTCCTTTTTCCTAATATTTCCATCATATCTAATCTCAGACAAGCAATTGACATTATTTCTTTGGTATACTACTGAATACCTTGGACAGAAAGTTGATAGTGTGCATATATATGACTATATATTGAACATAGGTACATATATACATATGAATTCGATTACTGAGAAGTATGTATAGTTATATATGCATTACATATTTTGTTATTTCTTACATACACATTAACGTAGAATATATATGAGATTATGTGTATCTGTACAACTCACTTGGTTCGTGTGTTTGCATGTGTGTTCATGTGTGCGTGCATTTGAAGAAAGACATAAATGCAAAAAGATTTTCTTAGATTTCACTTTCCTACGAGCTTAATTGTTTGATGTTCAGAAATATTTCTATGGTGTTGAATGAAAGCTTCAAAATTCATTATAGATGATCAAATAACAGACAGTAATAATATTTTGATGTGATAATATGTAAGTTTACCTATCTTCACACTCTTTAAAATATTTCATAAAATTGAAAAATTGATGAATGAAATACACTTTTACATAGAGCAAGAGAACCAGTGTCAGTATTTCATATGAACCCACGAGTGAGGAGAGCCCTGTGCCCCTCTCCATAAGGAAACCTTCAGATGTGTCATCTGCCTGGAAGGTCAAACTGAACAAGTTTTTAAAAACCTTGATCTGATATATGCTTATATAGAAGAGGATGGCAGTCCTCAGCAGTCATGGCAATAACTTAATTTACTTAGGAGAGAGAAAGATAAGTGACAGGTAGAGAAAATTTCTGCCAAGCCTGGGAGACCTTGAGATGAAAGTGAGATGCTTGTTTATAACACAAAAGTCAGGTCCTTGGTACTTTTAAGAAGCCCTCTTTGATGGTCTCTTTTCATTTCTTGATGTCAAAATGAAATTGGATAAGTCTTGAATTTTCTCTCAGTTTTAATGGAATCAGAACCTCAAGCAGAAGGAGGCAAAAAGACCAAGAAATATGAAACTGAAGAGTTAGGCTCAAATAATGGTTTATGTAAAATGACAAGTTAAATATCTTTGTCTTTATTTTTATTACCTATTTTCAATGCAAAATTTCTATAGTTTTTAAAGGCATAATAGGTTTGACAGGTAATATAACTTTATTAGGGCATATTTATTCATTTTAAACTATGTTATTGACTAATTCGTGTTACTGTCGACCATGATCAGGCTTAGATTTTATCAATATGCAGCAAGCATTCTAAGAATCTCAACAACAATTATGCCCTGTGATACATGTTATGAAAGCTAAATACATGGTATTAAGAATAATTTAGTGGGAGCTGTTGTGTTACAGGCTTCAGGGAAATTAGTTTTAAGAAAATGGACCTCAACAAAAAAGGGTAGTGTCGCTTCAGTGCCATCAAGAAGGGAAGAGGGGAAGAAAATGTGTTGGGGGCTGGCTTGGCACAGACTTGTCGACCATGAGGAGGATTTTACCTTTTATCTTATAGGAAGTCATGAAGGGTTTTAAGCAGTGCATTGACTTTTGACCATGATTTAGTGACATCTTTATGCATTTAAAGAATGGAGACTAATGGGGTAACAGTCTCCCTTGAAGCTCAGGAACTTCACAAAGGAAAATGAAGCTTTAAGCAAAATGAATAATCTCCTGGATGTATGTTAATTACCTCTAATTAAAAAAAAGTTTTGACTTCTGCATATGCCCAACTCTGCCTATTATATTCAAACCTCTATAAGGAACAGTAAAAGAAAGGTAGAGTTAAAGATGGCAAATCATCTCAGGAAATAACCTTACAGCCATTGAGAGGACATAGCAGATCTACAGGAGTGACTGTCCTGAGACATTAATCACCCAGATAAAATTAACATTCTTGAGAGTTTTAATTTGTGTTCAAATGATACCATCACTTAGATTATTTTCTTTCTTTGAAGTTTCCATGCCATATATTGCAATCATAGAAAGTTTGTTTGTCCAGTTCTACTTCAAGACCATTGCTAACGAAGTGACAATTGTGTTATTAGGGGCAGTTGTGATAGCAGGCAAAATTGAAATCTCTTAGCTTTAACAAAACCTCTCACATTTAACTCTCCCTGTGCCTTGCCGCCGTCTTCCCCTCCTGTTACATAGATACCGATGTGAATGGCTAGAAAGGAATGCCGTGTTCACACAGAACTTGGTGAGTTTCTCACCTGTCTTCCACCGTTTGCTCTCAATCTCCCCTTCTCGTGATGTTCTGCTCCACTGCCAGACTCCTTGCCAGTGATAGGGGTGGATTCTACAGACCACTCGCGGTTTCTCCAACAGTACTCTTTCTGTTATGAACACATGCTTGCAAAAGTATGAAACAATGCTGGGTATGCAGTTACAATTTTGAGAATGTATGTTCTTAAGAAGTCAGAAAACGATTGTTGCCTCTTTTTTATTTTTATTTTATTTTTTAACATTTTTTATTGATTTATAATCATTTTACGATCATTGCCTCTTACTCTTGCACATTAAACAATACTTACAACAGCTTTCTATTGGCCAATGGCTACGTCCTAAACTGTGGCTTAGATGCTCCTTTTTAAAATCTCTGTGACATAGTAGTCTCATTGAGCAACAAGAAAATAGAAGTCAGAGTTTATTTTACTTGTCAAGGTAAACTATTTATAGTCTAGATTTGAATCTAGGTCTGTCTGCTTTCATGACGCTGTTCATCCTGCCTTTAACGTAGATTTTGGATTACACCATTCTTTTGTTCCACTTTATTTTTCATCAAGCTTGCGTCTTTAACTCTTTTGCCTTTTCTCGCTATCCTATCCAGTCTTGTTGTTGACTTTCTAACCATGCCCACTATGGCACTGGGTGTGCTTTTCATTGTAGATTATGAAATTGCTGCTTTAACTCCTTGCACATCTTTAGGTATGCTTGGTCATAGATCTACGAATGCCATTAAATACATTTACCCCAAAATGTGTTTCATAGAATGCTGGTCAAATGAAGTGTTTCTTGAAAATGGGATGCCAAAGTCAAATAAGTTGAGAAAATTCTGCCGTTTTATACCTTTCTTCATATTAGATTACTTCCAATACACATCAGCACATGAAATTGTCTTAGACATCGTGCAGCAAAACAATGAATACTTTACCCATCTTAAAAAAAGAAATCTTTGACCATTAGAAAAATGTTCATTTTGGGGAAAAAAAAATGTTTCCTAGACTTCGATCTCTGCTCTCCTTCCTGGAATTCCCTTGAAATATGCTCAGGGTTGACCAAGCTAACTTTGTTACGTGGGTTAGAGGAGACTATGACTTACAGAAAGTTCCTATGTAACCTTGGGAAATTAAACATTTAACATTCCTCACATGTCTCTGCACTCAAATCCTATACACCCAGTTAAATCTGTACTTTTAGAAGTCACATATGGTTTCCAAGTCACTTTCCCAGTTATCTGATGCTCCAAGAATGCAAGGCATAATGATTTTTATTTATCTTTTAGAAGATTCTGTCTTAATCATGTGTGTTTTATAAAAGGGTATCAAATTGCGTGTCATTTTGAAATGTTATAATCCACTTAGGTTGCCACATATGAAACATGAAAAATTATAAAAGGAGGAAAAGGCAGTTACATTTCTCAAATGTAATTGATTTTTGTAAATCATTGACACAAGAGTGAATCTGTCCTGGGAGCATGATCAGAATAATTATCACCTTTTTATATTTTTCTTTTGACAAGTGGAAAAAAGGACTTGAAAATCCATAAACAATGAGACCTGCAATCTAGGTGTTGATTGAATCAAACTATTTACCTCTTTGCATAATTCTACTACCCAAACAATTATTGTCAAAATAAATGCAAACTCAAATTCAAGGTCCCACAGAGTGAATTACTGATTTCCATGAAAAAAAAAGAGTCTGTGCAGCAGTGCATGACCAGCTGGATGTACTTCTTCTGGGCAACTGGTAGGGAGTGATCATTCCCTGTGGGGAACTAAGCAAAGCACTCATTTAAATTTTATTGAATTTGTGACCAGTCACCCATAAAAGATAATTATATATACCTGAATATGCGGTGACCTGACCGTCCTATCAAACATAGCTTAAGAGCCAACCTTAACTACAGTGGAGTTTAGAAAGATGAATAAAAATACACATGAGGTCTTTTCTCAAAGTGTTTGGGAGAGAAATATGAATAATTGAATTTAGGAAGAGAATTGAATTTACCCAGCCTACAGAAAGGCTCAAGACAAGACGTGTTTAGACAGTAATGTTTTTAAGTAAGTCATCTTTGGAAATGATGGTCAAAGAGAAATACGCTGATTCTAAGGGAAAGAAGAAAAAGTTACCTTGTTGGGTTGAAGTGGTTCTATGACTGCTCTCTGCCAAATGTGTTTAATCCAGTAGTTAACATCACCAAGGGTCTGGAGTGAAGAAACACTAAAGATAGAGAGTGTCCATGACACTATTATAGACCCCACCACGTCTTAGCATTTTTATAATAAAAACATCTGCAATTCTTAATCTGTACTGAATATTCTGTTGTTAATCATATATCATCCAGAGATAAGAACAATGTGGTCAGTGATTGATTTGAGCTGGGGGAGATGAATTTCTGGGCTCATCTCCCTGTATTTTGATTTACTATGTCTTCATTATATGTATATATACACACACACACACACTCAATTTATAGATATAACTCACATATATTAATTTCAAATATATATGTATATAATTTACTTGTGTGATATTAATAGTCTGATGTGGTACATCCTGGGTGACATGAAATATCATGAAAAGGTAACACACATAGTTTTAGCAAAATAGTTGAATGTCTAACTAAGATAAGGTGAACTTTTCTAGGAAGAAAACGTTAGCTGTATCTTTTCTTTCTTTTTTTTTCTTTTTTTCCATTACATCCTTACTTATTTTATAAATGGAAGTTTGTACCTGTTGACCCCCTTCATCATTTCACCCCCTCCTCAGCCCACTCTCTTCTGTCAACCACCCATTTGTTTTCTGCATCCATTAGTTGTTTTGTTTGTTTTGCTTGTTCATTTGTTTTGTTTTCTTAGATTCCATGTATAAGTGAGATCTTACATTATTTGTATTTTCTGTCTGGTTTATTTCATTTAGCATATAATACCCTCAGAATCCATCCATATTATTGCAAATGGCAATCTTATATATGGCTGAATAGTATTTCTGTGTGTCTGTGTGTGTATCAAATCCTCTTTATCCATTCATCTGTCAGTGGGCACTTAGATTATTTTCATATCTTGGCTACTGTAAGTAATGCTGCAATGAACATGGGGTACATGTATCTTTTGGGGTTAGTGTTTTAGTATTTTGGGTTGAATATCCAAAAGTGAAAATGCTTGGTCAAATGGTAGTTCTCTTTTTAACTTTTTGAGGAACCTCCACACTGCTTTCCGTAGTGGCTGCAACAATTTACGTACTGACAAACAATGCACATATGTTTACTTTTCTCCATATCCTTGTCAACACCTGTTATTTAATTTCTTTTTGATAATAGCCTTTCTAGCAGATGTCAGATTGTATCTCATGGTGGTTTGATTTGCATTTTTCTGATCATGAGTGACGTGGGTCATTTTTTATGTGCCGCTTGGCCATCTATACATCTTCTTTGGAAAAATGTCTATTCAATCTTCTGCCCATTTTTAAAATCAAAAAAAATTATTATGTTGTATAAGTTCTTCATATATTTGGATGTTAACCTCCTAATGGATACATGATTTGCAAATATCTTATCCATCCTGTAGGTAGCCTTTTCACTTTGTTGATGCTTTTCTTCCCTGTGCAGAAGCTTTTCAGTTTGATGTCCTACTTTTTTGTTTTCTCCTTTGTTGCCCTTGCCTTTGGCGTCAGATCCAAAAAATCACAAAGACCTTTGTCCAGGATCTTACTGTGTATATGTTCTTCTAGGAGTTTTATGGTTTCAGGTCTTACATTCAAACATTTAATCCATTTTGAGTTAATTTTTGTGCATCATGTAAGGTAGTAGTCTAATTTCATTGTCTTTGCATGAAGCTGTCCAGTTTTCTCAACAAAATATATTGGAGACTCTGTATTTTCCTCATTGTATATTCTTGCCTCCTTGTTGTGATTCAATTGGTCATATATGAGTGGGTTTATTTTAGGGCTGTCTATTCTGTTTCATTGTTTCATGCATCTGTTTTTACACAAATATCATACTATTTTGATTACTATAGCTTGGTAATACAGTTTGAAATCAGGGAACACGATGCCTCCAGCATTGTTCTTCTGTCTCAAGATTGCTTTGGCTATTGGGGGTCCTTTGTGATCCCATACAAAATTTAGGATCGTTTGTTCGGTTTCTGTGAAAAATATCATTGGAAATTTGATAGTGATTGACCTGAATCTGTATATTGCTTTGGGTAAAATAACTTTTAACAATACTAATTCTTTCACCCCATGAGCATTGGATATCTTTACATTTATTTGTGTCTTCAATTTTTTCATCACTGTCTTAGAGTTTTCATTCTTTTCGGTTAAATTAATCCCTAAGTATTTTATTATTTTTCATGCATTTTTAAATGGAATTGTTTCTTAATTTATTTTTTGATAGTTTGTTGTTAGTGTATAAAAATGCAGTATATTTTGTATATTGATTTTGTACCCTGCAACTTTACTGAATTTATTTATTGATACTAACAGTTTTTGTGCAGTCTTTTGAATTTCTTCTATATAAAATCAAGTTGTCCATAGATAGTGACAGTTTTATTTCTTCCTTTACAATTTGGATGCCTTTTTGTTTGTTTTTCTCACGTAATGCCTCTGATTAGGACTTGCAAACTATGTTGAATAAGTGACTTAAGTTTTATCTTGAAGAATGGATAGGAGGTAGCTTTATAGGGAAGTCAAACAAATGAAAAAATCACAGGCAGCATATAGCTTGTGGAAGAAAGGAAGCCTCAAACAGAAGGACATGTTTGAAAACTACAGTACAGCACTCTGGCCAGAGTATGGTGGGGAGAATGAGGAGAGAAAATTCGCTGTAACCCGGTAGCAGTGTGAAAGTTGCAAGTTGAAATCTATGAAGTAAAAATACTAGAAAATATTTTGTTCAGCTTCATTTCAGCTTAATGTTTTGCAAACTTTCTATATTAACTGAAACTCTTAGTCCCACCTAATAGACAGGATCAGTCTGCAAGCCTTTACCAGGTCTGTGTGCCCATGATGCTTTTTCTGCAACACCTTCTACCTATACCTACAATTTCTGATCAAATATATACAGCACAGAGATGCACAAAATAGGATACATTGGCTCATTTGACTCAGTAGTGCTCACTGATTTTTCTGTGGATCTTTTTCTGTAGTGAACACAGGGCTGAAAATCCGGAGATCATATCTCTAATTCCAGCCATTCAGTTACCTGACTTGGAGACCTTGAGCCTAGTGTCTTCTTTTTGGCATTATATAAATATGAATAGGTGGTTATCAAAGTTGTTTGTTTGCATTATAGTCCTATATTAAAATAAAATAGCTTGTTGGAATCTAATATATTAAGAAATAAAAGCCAGACATCTCTGTTCAAAGCAGTATTGGATGGTCATGAGATTTGGATACCACCTGCTGTCGCTAGAAGCGACCTCAGATACCACTGTTGTACCTCTGTTTTGTATTGAGTGGAAGTCATATAACCAGGGCTATAAAAATAATTTTGATATATATTCTTGTGTCCACTTGAAAGGTTCCACATAGTAGATGAGGTCAATGCTCAGCATATCTGGTAGAGGAGCAATCATTCCTACAGTGTTTCTATGGCCTTTTTTTTTTAAATCTCTTTGTAAAACTCTCTCCTGTTATTCCCCTGATTCTTCAATGTCTAATATCCAGGACCAACACAAATGGCACTTCCGAGGGTTAAGTTCCCAGGGTTTCTTCTACTTGAAACAGATCATTTCCAACTTTACTAATTATCAAAATCATTATCTAAGTGAATAAAACATTTCTTTTTTTTCACATCTTTATCAACATTGTATATTCCAAGCGTATCATTTGTTGATCTTATGTGTGGAATATTATTTCACTGTTCTTTCAAGTTGTTCCCACATAGGACTATGAAAAAAGAGAAGATTTTCTTATATTTATTGAATACTTGGCTTTCTTTTTTGTAATAACTATTCATGTTTTGGGCTGATTGCTCAGTGTATGTTTTGGATACTCAATCCTTCTTATTCATTTGCATTGTGGCATTATTTTTTGTTTATATTTGTGTCTTTATTATCTTTTAAGAAGTAAATAAATTTAACATCATTAGATTATTTCCTTGTAATGTCTCAAATGTAATATTTGCTTTTCCCATTTTGGTATTTATTAGTCTATCATTTACTACCTGTTTACTGACACAGATTTTATCGTATATCAAATTATTACATATTATAGCATCTATGTGTGTTTCTTTTGAGCTCATTTGTCTATTAGTCTAAGTAAAATATTGCACAGTGTTCATTTCTAAAATTTTATTATAAATCTTGATATCTGGTTAAGAATCCCCCCATCCCTCTTAGGTTTCACAGAAAACCCTGCCTAGATTTGAACTGAAGTTGTATTGACCACCAACAGATATGTAACATCTACTTATTTATTAGCGTTCTTTATATTTTGTTTTGTTTTTTAATAATGTTTTATCCTTTTTTCCCAGGAAATCTATAGATATATTAAAAAAAAAAATTTCCAGTTAACTTAGAGTTATTGTTGACATTGGAAACATGTCCTTTATTTTTCCTAGTATAAGAAAATGTTTCCACTGATTTATAAAATTGTATGTTTGATCGCTTTTATATTTTAATGTTAATAGACTTTTCAGTGTTGATCCATGCTTAAGTAATATGTTTTGTTATACATTATTTTTTATTTTTGATTAAAAATAAAATATGATAATTTTACCACCCCAGGAGTTTCCTTTATACTATCAGTAAACTGCAGAAGTAACGACTATAATTACCAACCTAACTTTTATCATCATATATTGGTTTTGCTGTAGTTGAAATTCAAATAAAATTGTGAATAGTCTATGTAATCTTTTCTGTTTTCCTCTTGTGCAACATGATACATTGTGAATTCATCTATAGTATAACATGTATTGAGAGACTGACCTTTTATTTTTTTGTTTTATAGTAGAATGTCATTATAAATAATATTATAAATTGTCTGTCCTTTTCTTGGTGCATCTGTGTTCTTTCCAGTTTTTTTTTTTCTATATGACTACATTTGCTATAAATATTTGTGCAAATATCTTTTGTTGGAATTTGAATGAATTGTTCATGGGAGTGGTATGGGCTTAGGAAATATGTACATTTAGTTTTACTAGATATTGCTAAGCATTTTTTTCAAAATTGGTCTAATTAATAATCTCTTCAACAGTGTATGAGGGATCTAGTACTACTTTCTGATCAGTACGTCATATTGTCAGTCTTTTCTGAATCTTCGCCTTTCTGATGGGTGTGTTCTGTAATCTCACTGTAGTTTTAATCTTCCCTTCCCTGATGATTATTGAAGTTGAATATTTTTCATATGCTTATCGATCATTTAAATACACTCATTAGTAAACTCATTAGTAACATGCTTCTATAAAACTGTGCTCCATTTAAAAATTTTTATTCTTTGGCTTTTTTTATTGATTCACATCATCCTTCATATATTCTGGTTACAAATCATTTTCAGATGCATATACACAGAATATCTTCTACCTTTCTGCAAATCACTTATTTACTTTAATTTCTTTTGGTGAGCAGAAGTTCTTTATGTTAATAAAGTTGCTATATGAATTACATTCCTTTATGATTAGTATTCATGATTATTAATATTTTAAAAATTGCTACTCCAAGGTCATGAAGACTTTCCCCTCAAAGTTTTATTTTTTAACCCTAGAATGTTGATTTTGTTTTAATATGAATCTGGTTAACCTGATAAAATCTATAATCAACCTCAAGTTAACTTACCTGTATCGTATAAAGTAGGATTAGGGTTCATTCTTTTTCCCATATGGATATCTAATTGCTCCAACATGATTCATAGAAAAAGATTAAAACTTTTTCATAATAAATTTTGGTGGCAACTTTATCATAAATCAAGTATCTATAAACACATGGAGCTACTCCAGACTTTAAATTCTGTTCCATTGACCTACATCATGGATGGGTAGCATCACTCCTGTGGTGGTTGCAGTTACCTTGCCATTGTAGGTCATATGAACAATTTTTCTTGGTTCTTGTGTTGGGAGCTTGAGTCATGGTATTTAAACTCTTTTTGTCTGATATGTGCATTTTAAAGTATTAAATTTATCCCCCAGAATTACTTTATCTATATCCCACAAATTTTGTTACACCATAATTTCATTATTTTCATCTTAGCATGTTTTCTAATATTCATTGTAACTTTACTTTGTCCTATAGATTATTTAGTAGTTTGTTATTTTATTAACAAACACTTATCATTTGTTAATAAATCATTATTGAGTGTTAATTTATTTCTGTAATGGTTAGAGAATATATACTTTATTTTTCCTAACAAAAATTTATTTAAATTTGTTTTATGGCCCAGAATACACTTTATTTTGTTAAATGTGATGTGACCTTTTGAAAAGAATGTATATTTTACAGTTATGTGTGTGGCATGTATCAAATAAGACAATTTGCTTAACAATGTTGTTAAAACCTTTTAATTTCTTATTTTTTTTTTACTATCAAAAGAAGCATATTGAAAATCTCTAATGATAATTTTTATTTTGTGTCTTTCTCTCTTTATTTTAGTTAATTTGACTTTATGTAATTTAAAGTTATATGTTATGTGCTCCCAAATTTAGGATTGTCACATTAGTCTATTGACTATTTTATTATTGTAAAATATTCCACTTTATCATTCATAACACATCTTGTCTTACCTTACCTGACTTTGAGACACTCTACTTCCTTTTTGGTTTATATTTTATCATTATTGTACTTTCCTTTGTCATTTTTGGATCTGAATTTAAAATGTGTTTTGAAGGCCTGGTCATATTTTTGCCCTGTCTTAAAATTTCCTTAATTCACTGTTAACATTATCACACCACCTTCCCTTGGGTTAGTTTTTGCACGGTATTTTTTTTTTTCACCTTATTTTACTTTCAACCCATCTTTTTGAAGTTGTTTCTTACAAAAAGGGTATTAGATTTTTTCTCTCTCCCTTTCTCCCTGTCCTATGTTTGTCTTTTAATTGGAACATTTAATCCATTCATATTTAATGTTATTATTGATGTTGTTGGGTTTAAGTCTACCGTCTTGCTATTTGTTTTCTATTTGTCACATCTGCTCTTCATTCCTTGATTCCATCCTGTGGTCTTTTGTACTAGTCAAGTAGTTTTTGGTTTCTATTTGAGTTATCTCTCTTACCCTTTTGGTAACATATTTTTCTATTACTCTTTAATAGTTTCTCTCATTATTTCAAGCTTTGTTAAATTATTGTTGACTTATCTTAAACTGCTACTTTTATCTCATCCCAAATAATACAAGAAACGTGCAACAATTTAAATCCATTTACATTTAGTTCTTTTCTCCCAACTCTTGTTATGTATTTTATTTCTGAATGTGGTAGAAATGTCTCAGATATTACTGTGATGATTGCTTCATGCATTCAATCGTCTTTTATATTTATTCACTTCGTTGCCCTTTCTTGAGGTGTTCCTTTCTTCTTGCACTCTAGACTCCAATCCAGAATTAATTTTCCGCAACCTAATGAAGTTCAGTATTTCTTGTAGTTTTATTTGCTCACAAGTTCTCTTAGCTTTGTTTTCTTGAGAAGACCTTTGTTCAGCTTCATGTTTGATGAAACTATTTTCACTGGATGCCAAGTTATTTCCCTGAATTTTTTTAACACCTTTATTAAGGTGTGATTCCTATACAGTAAACTACACGTATTTCAGACATACAATCTGATGAATTTTGATAGGTGTATATGCCAGTGAAACTGCCACCACTGTCAAGATAGCTAACATTTCCATCACTCCCCAAGAGGTGCAAATTTCAAATTCCCAATTTGGAATTCCCTGAATTTTAGTATTTTAAATGTGTTATATTGGTGTATATATAGTACTTAAGAAATTATTTGCTTTTTGAAAATTTTATTCCTGTATATTTTAAATACATTTACTTTTATATATGTAGTTTAACTTCTAAATTTAATGAAAATTGCATTGGCAGTAATCTGAAGAGAGATAAAACTGAAAGACCAAGGGAAAGGCTTGCTTGCTCAATACATAAAACATACATTAAAGTAATGAAACATTTCTTAACATAAATTGGTAAAAATATTTGTTAGCAATCTTTGTCGAAAAGAATTCCCTTTGGGGCAATTAGGATGGTATCATAAGCAAGCGGTAGAATAAACAGGCAATCGCAATCATTTAGGAAATACACTCTACAATTAGCCTAAAGAAACTTGAAAGAGCCTCGTTCATTTCCTCTCTAAATATATAATTTAATAATTTTGTAAATTATAACATGTCACCATAAAAATAACTGAAACACATTATCTGAAAATTATGAGTGAACAAAATTTGAAGTAAGTAACTATTAAGGAGCAGACATAAATATCCTTTCAGACGTATTCAGATGTTGTTATGCTTTATTTTCATCTCTACTGACTGTATTTATATTCTCTGGTTAAACTTTCCTCTATAACTGTGGAAATGATGTCAGATAGTGCTACAGAAATTTATGGTAAAGAAAGGGAGGTTTAACAAAATGTCATTTTAATCGGAGAAGCAATTATTGTTTAATGGAGTTGAATTGTTACACTCACTCACACAGAAATCTTTTGCCCAAAAAGGGGGCATAATGTAAAGTGTACAACCAGGGTTTTCTCAGATATTTTCAGTAGGCACTAGATAGTAATATTATTTTCTAAATATATTTTATGTCTTTCATTTGAATTACTCATTCTGCATTTTTGTTTGGAGTTGAGGGAAGCAGGAGAAGAATCAACAAAGCATCATTAAGAAAAGTCAACACTAACTATAAGTCTTTGGAAGAAGGCATTCATGTAAAGGCAGAATTTCAAAACAGTAGGTCTCAGTTTTAGCTCTTCTTCTATCCCTAATGTTAGTTCTTATAGTTATGTTGTTGCTTGCTTTTTTGCTTTTGTTTTTACCAGTTACCATATTTCAAGCGATTTTTTTTTCTTAATGAACATCTGTTTGGGTTACCCTGTCCCATCCGAATTCCTCATTGCATTTTCTTATTCTCAAGATGAAATTCTGTGTCCTTTATAATTTTCTCTACCTCTCTCCCAGTTGGTTCATTTCTCTCTCCCATTCTATGCTGCATGTTATCACTGTTCCCTTTTGCCATTTTGCTAGTGACAAACCATCCTTCAATACCCAGTCCACAAACCACCTCTTCAGCCTCTCTCCCACTCTGGCATTGGTTGTGCCCTATGCACCTTATCCACACTGTGCAACTGTATGAATACTTATACAACTTGTTTGTCTTTCAATTAGACAATTAAGTGGAAATTTTAGCACAGGAACTGTGAGACATATATATATACATGTATACAGCTTTGAGGGCATAACACAATGGGTTCCTTCATTTTTTTCTTAAAGTAACAGCTTTATTAAGATGTAATTCACTTGCCATAAAATTGGAACATTTTCAGTAGTTTTTAGTATATTTACAAATTTATAAAATTATCACTGCTATTTAATTACAGAACCACATCATCACTCCAAAAAGAAACCTCATGCCCATGAGCAGTCACCCCGAATTGTCCTTTCCTCCAGCCCCAGATAATGACTCATCTACTTTCTGTTTCTATGTATTTACCCATTCTGGATATTTAATGCAAATCGAATAATATAATATGTAGCCATTTGTGACCGACTTTCATGTGGCATTAAGTCTTCAAGGTTTAGCCATGCTGTGGTTTGTATCAGTATGTCATTCCTTTTTGTTGCCAAATAATATTTCTTTATAGGAACATGCACATATTGTTTATACATCCATCAGTTGGTGGGCATTTCTGTTGTTTCCAGTTTTATCTGTTATGAATAGCATTCTATGAACATTTGTGTACAAGTTTTGTGTAGGTGTTTTTTCTTTCATTTCTCTTGGGTAGATACCCAGGAGTGTTATTGCTGAGTTATATAGAAACTCTACATTTAACATTTAGAGGAAGTGCCAAACTATTTTCCAAAGTGGTTGTACCATTTTACAGTCTTAAGAACTATGTCTGAGAGTTAAAAAATTAGGTTATTTTTTGTACTGTTGAGTTCTAAATATTCTTTAAAATCCTAGACACGGATTTCTTCCCAGATATAATATTTGTAAATATTTTACCTTACTCCTGTGTTGAATTTGCACTTTCTTAATATCTTTTCAGGTGTAAAAATTCTCAATGTTTATGAAGTAAAATTTTATCTATTTATTTTCTTTTATCATTTGAGCTTTTGGTGTCCTATATAAGACATTTCCCAGTGAAAGATCACAAATATTAACTCATGTTTTCCTCTAAGAGTTTTACAGTTTTAACACTTACGTTAAGGCCTTTAATACATTTTAGTGAGTAATTTTAATTTTGTGTATGCTATGAGGTCAGGGACCAATTGATTCTTGTTTATGCATATATCCAATTATCAAACACCATTTTTTCTCTGAGTTTTATTGAGATGTAATTGACATACAGCACTGTACAAGTTTAAGGTATACAGCATAATGCTTTGGCTTACGTACATCATGCAGTGATGACCACAGTAAGTTTAGTGAACATCCATTATTTCATATAGTTACAAAATGAAAGAAAAAAAATTCCCTGGGATGAGAATGCTTAGGATGTACCCTCTGAACAGTTTTCATATATAACAGACAACAGTGTTAATTACATTAATCATGTTGTACATTATATCTCTAGTACTTATTTTATAACTGAAAGTTTGTACCTTTTGACCACATTTTTCCAATCCCCTCAAGTACTGTTTTTGAAAAGACTACTCATTCCATCATGGAATTGTCTTGCCCTCTTTATGGAAAATAAGTTGATAAACATATGGTGGTTCAGCTAGGACTCTAAATTGTACATGTCTGTCTCTCTGCTGAGTTCCCATGGTCTTGATCACTATAAATTGTAACTAAGTTTTATATCTAAGTAAATTTTGAAATAGTAATATGTGAGTCATCCAAATTTTTTCTTATTTATTTATTTTTTATTTATTGGCTATTCTGGCTCACCTACATTTCTAGATCAGTTTCAGGATCAGCTTGTCAGTTACTGCAAAATAAATTGGGTTTTTGATCGAGATCACATGGGTTCTGTAGATCAACTTTGAGAGGATTGCCACCTTAACAAATGAAATCCTCTCATCCATAAATGTGGAAAGTTTGACAATTCATTTGGGTGTCCATTGATATCTTGCTACAGTGTCCTGTGGCTTTCAGAGTAAAAATTTGACCTTTTTGTTAAATTTATTTATGATTATTTTATTTTAGATGCTGTTTTAAATTGCATTGTTCTACCTTGATTTTCATGTTATAAACATGTAATGTTTATAAATACCATTATAAATACCGTTGATTTCTGAATAATGATCTTGTATGTTGTAGCCTTGTAGAATGTGTTTATTAGAGTTAGTAGGCTGTTTTTAGTGGACCCCTTTATTTTTGTCACCTCTATACATGATGATATCCTTAATGGAAAGAGATAGTTATAATCTTATCTGGATGCTTTTTATTTATTGTTTTTGTCTAATTCCTTCCTTACAACCTTCAATACAATATTTTTTAAAATTTTTTATTGATTTATAATCATTTTACAATGTTCTGTCAAATTCCAGTGTAGGGCATAATTTTTCAGTCATGAATGAATATATATATATATTCATTGAGACATTTTTTTCTCTGTGAGCTACCATAAGATCTTGTGTATATTTCCCTGTGCTATACAGTATAATCTTGCTTATCTACTGTACAATTTTGAAATCTCATCTAACCCTTCCCACCCTCCGCCCCCTTGGTAACCACAAGTTTGTATTCTATGTCTATGAGTCTATTTCTGTTTTGTATTTATTTTTGTTGTTGTTGTTTTTGTTTTTTGTTTTTCTTTAGATTCCACATATGAGTGATGTCATATGGTATATTTCTTTCTCTTTCTGGCTTACTTCATTTAGAATGACATTTTCCAGGTGCATCCATGTTGCTGCAAATGGCGTTATGTTGTCAGTTTTTATGGCCGAGTAGTATTCCATTGTATAAATATACAACTTCTTATTTATCCAATCATCTGTTGATGGACATTTAGGCTGTTTCCATGTCTTGGCTGTTGTAAATAGTGCTGCTATGAACACTGGGGTGCAGGTGTCATTCTGAAGTAGGGTTCCTTCTGGATACAAGCCCAGGAGTGGGATTCCTGGGTCAAAGGGTAAGTCTATTCCTAGTCTTTTGAGGAATCTCCATACTGTTTTCCACAGTGGCTGCACCAAACTGCATTCCCACCAGCAGTGTAGGAGGGTTCCCCTTTCTCCACAGCCTCTCCAGCATTTGTCATTTGTGGATTTTTGTATGATGGCCAATCTGACTGGTGTGAGGTGATACCTCATTGTAGTTTTGATTTGCATTACTCTGATAATTAGTGATATGGAGCATTTTTTTCATGTGCTTATTGATCATTTGTATGTCTTCCTTGGAGAATTGCTTGTGTAGACCTTTTGCCCATTTTTGGATTGGGTTGTTTGGTTGTTTATTAAGTCGTATGAGCTGCTTATATATTCTTGAGATCAAGCCTTTGTCAGTTTCATCTGCAAAAATTTTTTTCCCATTCCGTAAGTTGTCTTCTTGTTTTACTTCTGGTTTCCTTTGCTGTGCAGAAGCTTGTAAGTTTCATTAGGTCCCATTTGTTTATTCTTGCTTTTATTTCTATTGCTTGAGTAGACTCTTCTAGGAGGATATTTTTAAGATGTAAAAGACTTAAACATAAGACAAGATACAGTAAACCTCCTAGAAGAAAATTTAGGCAAAACATTATCTGACACATCTCAAAAATACAATATTGAATAGAGATGGCAAAAAAACCTTCATCCTAGTCTCCCTGGTCTTATGGGAAAAGCATTTCACCATTAAGCATCATATTAGCTGTGGGCTGTTTTGTTTGCTTTAGTAGGTGCTCATGATCAGTTTGAGGAAGTTCCTAATTTTTTCAGCATGTTTATCTTGAAAATATGTTACTTTACTCTAGAGTTCTCTTTCATCCCTTGAGACAATCATGTGTTTTTATGTGTTTTATGTGATTATAACAGAATATTCTATTATAATTCTAATATAATTTGTTATGTTACATTGATGATTTTGAAATGTTAAACCAATCTTTTATACCTGAGATAAATCCTACTTGGTAAGGTTGTATAATCCTTTTTATATTTTACTGGGTTTAGTTTTCTAGTTTCTTTTTGTTTTTTAATTTCTAGCCTTTTCATAAGGAATATTGGTATGCAGTTTTGTTTTGTTTTGTTTTACTCTTGTGATATCTTGTTTTGGTATCAGAGTAATAATGGCCTCACACAGAGTTAGGAAGTATTTCCACTTTTTTTTTTTGAATAGTTCGTGAAGAATTTTTAAATTATTTTAAAGTTTGATAGAATTCACCAATTAAACCATCTGGGTTTTCTTTGTGCAGATCAGCATGAACCACGTGCTGAAAAATAGTTCTCTGCTCCTAGTTGAGAAATGTTAGCAGGAAAATAATACCAACAATAGCTGAGACATTGAATATAATTCTCTATTGCTACATAACCAATTATGCCCTAAACTTAGTTTCTTAAAACAATAAACTTTCATTGTCTCACATTTTCTATCAAGCAGATATTCAAAAACATGTTAGCTGGGAGTATGTATGGCTTTCTCCAATCAGAATATTCGGAGGATGCTTCAGTTCCTTATTGGATGCTGACAGGAGGCTTTACATCATAGCCGTTTGGTCCTGCTACAGGGTTGCCTGATTGTCCTCTTAACACAGCAGCTGGCTTCTCCCATAGAAAGTGACCCAAAAAAGAATGAGATGAAAATTATAGTGCCTCATGACCTAGCCTAAGAAAATAGAAATTGTTATTCCTACAGCCTTACTCACTAGAAGCTGGTCACTGAGTCTGGCCACACTCAAGGGTTGGGGAATTAGGTTCCACCCAATGGTCAAGGGATTATCAAATAATTTGAGTACATATTTTTAAACCACCACTCCTGTATTATGCACCTACTATGAGCCAGGCATATTTCTAGGCACTTTATAGTAACTTATTTACTCTGCAGAAAAAATCCTATAACTAGATGTTAAAACTACTTTAATTTTTCCAATGGGGAACTAATCCTTTGAGAATATACATTAATTTCCAAAGTCACACAGTAACATCAACATTGTTACCCCAGGCAATCTGGCACGTGAACTGATGAGTAACCATGATACTATTCAGCATCTCAAAGGTAACATCACCAAGTTTGCCTTCTCAGGCAAGAAAACTGTTAAGCCTGTCTGTGTACATGGATTGCTGCAGACGGTGGGATGTGAGAGGTCAGAGAGAGCCAGGCTATCGCTCCCTTGCTTGCAGTCACAAAGGATGACTCCGTGCACTGGTTATAAAATCTAGACAGTTCAAGATCATCCATAATTTAATTAAGGAGGATGCTTTTATAATACTCACAGAAACTTGGTTTTCATTGGCCAGCAAAGAGGCAGACCTGAATCTGAGTCTGGCTTCAAGACTTTAGGATCTGTAGCTGAGTAAAACCGATTTGCACAAATTATTAATCATTCTCATGATTGTCCCAGTCGTTTAAGAGGCAATGAGAGATAATTTCATCTCATTTGTAAATGAAAGAGTGTAGAAGCCAAGGTCTTCAGGACATGAAGAAAGCTGAAAAGAGTATTTCTACATAATAGATAATTGAATTTCAAAACATATAAATCTGTGGTCAGAATATGAGCCTCTTAGAAATTTTTTTGTTTGTGGTTTGACTGTCAGCTCAGATGTGTAAAGCATTCTTCTTTGATGACAGGCTTTTTATTGAGATTTTTTTCTTTTCATTCCAAGTCTTTTGGTTGTAGAATTGAAATGAGTCTCTATTATGAAAATGAAGTGTCATAGATTTTAATCAGTGTGGATCACCTCTGGTGCTGATCTAATGAAAGGCTATGAAGAAGACAGGAAGGATAACAAAGGAGCGATCATAAAAACCCAGGTAATACTTTACGGGCTGCAGTTTAAGCTTTGAATAGTGACAATAATCTTTTGATACTTATCATTCCATATTCTGAAAGCATTTGCTTTTGCAAGAGAAGTCAAACTTGCAGCCTTGACAGTTGGGATAATGGTGCATCAGTAACAAATTAGTTCTACTTATTAATCTTCATTAGGCTTTCCATAATCTATTGAATGTTATAATAATAATAATAATAATAATAATAATAATAATAATAATAATAATAATAATAATAATAATAATAATAACAACAACAACAACAACAACAACAACAGCATGGTTAATAGCAAAATTTTCATATCATCAATGCGGAGGAAAGCACAAAATTAACAATATATTATTCATCACTAAGGACCGTATTTCATTTATACTAGAGAAAAATATTTTATTTTTTATAAAAAGGGAACAAAGAGCAGTGAGATTAACGGTTTAAAGCATGAATGTTAGAGTCACATGGACACAGGATAAAATCTCAGTACTATAGCCTTATAATTTTGAAATTTTATAAACTGAATCAAACTGATTCCTAATAAACTACTTGTAAAATGCTTCCCTCACAGATTTGTTGTAAGGATTAAATGATAAAAAACACAAAAACTGCTTAGAAAAGGGCCTGGTATGATATATTGGATACATAGCAACTGTGAATGCCATTGTCACTGGCCAGAAAACTTTAATGAAAATGTCACGTTTACTACCAGGTGTTTTTTAAATTAACAAAAATGATGATATAATATCTTAAACAAGTAATTGTAAGATTAAAACTTATTAACTTGTGTACTTACATCTTGACACAGAGCTTTCAACACATGGTAGACAATATTATAAACAAAATATTTTTCGTTCATAAATCTGGAGATAATGTCTATTTTTTTGGTTGGTTACTTTTGTTTTTCAAATATGTTTCCCATAGGATATATTAGCAAAAGCATTGTAGCAGCATGAAAATAATAGTATACCATGGCCAAGTAGAATTTACACCTGTGATTCAATAATTGTTAAGTGTTTAGAATCTGTATCTATTTTTCAGTTTATTATTTGGTCAAAAGTTAAATTAAAAAAAATCATTTCAACAGATGCCAAACATAGATTTAATACAATTAAATATTTCTTTCGATAAAAATGTTTTTTAAATAAAAATATATGTGGTGATTTATGCAATATTTATCTTGCTGCTACATCTTATATGCTTATCATTTGATTACTTGAAACTAATGGTGCTTGATACACATGCCAATGTCTCGCACTTCCCTTGAGCAGCAGTCAAAACAATTATCACTGATATTGTGTAAAGTTGGTCTGGGTGCTGTAACCAACACAGTTAAATCAGGGAAATGAATGATACAAAATTTGAAATTAATAAAAATAAATCAATATTTGTCAGTGATAGAATGATTATAGCAGTCATGTGAACTATCAAAACATTATGAGAAGTGATGTGAAAAATTGTCAGTATAATTGTAAATTTGATAAATTTCTTATATAAAAATAGAAAGGTTGTATTTACAGTAGAAATTTGTTAAATATCCATATTATGAAATCTTTCAATTCTCCTACTTGTGAATCATGGAAATATGGACTGTCATACCTAAATTTTATGTGGGCAGATTCAGTATTAAAATATTTCACTACCCTAAGAAGTAAATTTAAACTTATTGTGGTTCCATTTGGTGGATAACCTTATTATAAAGTCCAGAATGGTTCTGAAAAAAGAGGAGTATTTAGAGAAAAATAATCATAGATGAGAGAGGAGAGCAGCCTGTTATATGTATAATATAATTAAGAAAAAATATATATTGGTATACATGCATGGTGAAAGAGGACAGTTAATGAAAGAGAATAGAATGCCTAGTTGGACAAACATACTGAATTTTAACATGTAATTGATCTAGCACTTCAATTTAGAGAAGGAAATATGGATTATTTAATAAAGTTTCTTGAGAGAAATTCAGAAGAAAACCAACTAGGTTGGATCAATAC
The DNA here is from genome assembly GCF_048773025.1 of Camelus bactrianus. Classification (NCBI taxonomy): domain Eukaryota; kingdom Metazoa; phylum Chordata; class Mammalia; order Artiodactyla; family Camelidae; genus Camelus; species Camelus bactrianus. The sequence goes on from NC_133542.1 coordinate 100,510,003, forward strand.
TGATATAAAAATATTTTCAAAAAAATCAATTATTTGTATTAAAGTACTGAAGTACATAAATTAAATTGGAATAAATACTTATTAATATTGAGATGACTAAGCAGTTTCTAAGAACACCAGAAGCTCTAAACAGACAGATTGGTATGTTTGACTCCATAAATATAAAAACAAATCTGAGAACTTTGATTCTGGGAAATAGATATACTTTCCCCTATTCCTCCCACTAAGTTAAAAACAAAGCAAAATGCACAAAAACGTGGACAGAGATTCGCTCCCAGAATGAGAGAATGAAGGGCTCTCCAGACCATGCCCTAATGTGACTGGTGAAAATTACTTACATATATATGTTTTATACATATAAATAATTATGTAAGAAAAATAAATATTCAATCAATATAAAAATGTGTACATATACAAAATGTATACTTTATATATTTATATGTTTATGATAATATGTATTTATATATAATAGTATTTTAATTGCTTATATAATATGTAGTAGATAATTATAAATAACAATGTTTATATTTATAGAATTTATATTTACATATACAAATTATATGTAACAATTATATAAATAACAAGTTTATATATATATAAATATGTAAATGTTATATGTATATACATAACAACTATTTATAACCTCTGAAAATGCTCCAAATAGCTTACATCAAGTGAATGAATATTTACTCAAGAAAATACGTAAAAAAATTCAGTAAGAAAAGCAAGAGATTATAGTGTTTGTACTAAGCTTCTCAAAGCAGAAATTCCACTCCAGACTGGGATAGCTAAGAACACAGGTCTCTCCCTCTCTCCCTAGGTCCCTGTCAGAGGGTTATCTTCCCAGAAAGAAATTTCTGGTTCAGAATTTATCATCCTCAACCCAGCTACCTGCTGCATAGGCTCTATTCTGAGTGAGTAAAATTGAGAGTCAGGGGCTACTTCTATGTAGGACCCTTTGTTGAACAGAGGCTCTGTCTTTGACATGAAATCACTGAGACTCCACTTTTGCTCTGACTTGTAAACTAGTGTTCCTACACTAAGCAAAGCAATCTGTCCAGCATGAATTATGGCTTCTGCTTCTCTCCATTAAGTGTTCAGTTCCTAGATCAAGGGTGTTACTCCAAGAGAAGCATCCCATTGTGCCCACCCCCAGAACCTTGGCCTGCAAATTTGCACTGAGAGAGAAGCAAGCAATAAAATACTATGTAGCTCCTAATCTCTTTGCAAAGGAATTGAGTTCATTAACAAAAGAGCATGAAGAAACTAATGTCTGAGGGTGCTCTCAAAAACTGTGAAGACTGTGGTAATGGATAGCAATTAGGACATTTGTAGGTTCAGTGAACTGCTAAACTGTACACGTTAAATACATGTTACATTGTTAAGTTGGTTAGTTTACTGAAGAGAGCTAGAGAGAGGAGAGGGTAAAAAATATACTAGACACATAAAAAACAAAATTTTAAATGGCATATATAAATTCAACTATGTTAATTGTATCATTATATGTGAATGGATTAAACAGTCCAACAAAAGGCTGAAATGTTTAAAATGGAGGAAAACAAGATCCAAGAATATACTGTCTAGAGGAGTCATGCTTTATATTCAAAGATACAAATAGTTTAAAATTAATAGGATGAAAACATTTTTTATGCAAGCAGCAATCACAATAAAGCTGGAGTGGCTATACTGATATCAGACAAAAAGCTTTAAGACAAAAAAAAGATAAAGAGACTTATTTTATAAAGATAAAATGGTAAACCATTAGAAAGCTATAACAATTATATACATATATGCTCCTAACAATAATACCAACATACATGAAAGAAATGAATGGAGAAATACAAAATTCAACAATAATTATATGAGATGTTAATAACCCACATTCAACAATGTATATATGCTAAACAGAGGATTCAACATGAAGATAGGAGACTTGCACAATACTATAAACCAGCTATAACCAGCAGACATTTATAGCACATACCATCCAGTAATGACAGGGTATATATAGTCTACTAAAGTGAGCCTAGAACATTCTTCAGAGGACATAAGAAGCCACAAAACAAACTTCAAGAAAATTTAAATGATGGAAATAATATGCAGTATATTCTCTGACCGCAGCGGTGTGAAGTTGGAAAGCAATAACAAGGGAAAAAGTGGGAACTGACAAATATGTGGAAATTGAATATGCTCCTAATTAACAAATGAATCAAAGATGATATAAAGGGGGAAATCATAAAATAATTTGAAATAAATTTTGAAACTTTGAAAATCAAAGCACAACATAAAGCATATGAGGTAAAGCTAATGCAGCACATAGAGTAAAATTTATGCTGTGAATGCCTATATTAAAAAGGAAAATAGATTTCTAATAAAAACTTAACCTTCCACCTTAAGAGACTGGAAAAATGAAAAGCAAACTCAACCTAAAGCAAGAAGGTGAGATGAAATAGTATACATCAGTACTAAATAATAAAAATAAAAAAAAATAACAGAACAATATAAAAAATAAGTGAAACTGAAAATTGTTTCTTTGAAAAAAATCAGTAAGCTTGATACAATTTTATGTAGATTTCCCAAGAAAAATGAAAGAAGTCTCTAAAAGTAGGTCAGACATAAAAGAGGAAACATTATTATGGTCCTTACAGAAATAACAAGGATTATACAAGAATATATGAAAAATTGTATGCCAGTAAATTTCTCAGGTAAAATGGACCTATTCCTTGAAAGATACAAACTACCAAAAACGCTTAAAGAAATAGACAAAGGGAATGGATCTGTAACATATGAAGAGATTAAAATAGTAATAAAATTGTATTTATTCATATATTTATTTACTATTAGTAATAGTAAAACAATAATTTAAATATTACCCACAAAGCAAAGCCTAGGCCCAGACTTGCTAAATTCTATCAAACTTATAAATAAACATGAATTCCAATTTCACAAACTTTTTCAAAACATAAGAGAGAATGTTTTCCAAATTGTTGTATAAAGTGAATTTTACTCTGATACCAAAGCTATTAAAGACATCCTAAGAGGGGGAATAAAAAACTACAGACAAATATATTTTATGAATATGGTGCAAATATCCTCAACAAAATATTTAAAAACTAAATCTGGCAGCATGCTAAAAAAATTAGATACAAGTAAGATTTATTCCAAAGATGTGAGGTTGGTTGAATATCCAGAAATCAATTAATGTACTGTGTCATGTCAATAGAATAAACAAAAATTACATGATCGTACAGTAGATGCAGAAAGAGCATTTGACAAAATCCAGCAATCATTTATGATAAAAGCTTTCAAAAACTAGATGGAAAATTCCTCAATTTAATAGAGAGAACCTATGAATAACCCAGAGCTAACATTATACTTGATGATAAAATACTGGATACTTTCCCCCTAAGATCAGGAACAGGGCAAGAATGTCAGTTCTCACCTTTTCTATTTAACATTGTACTGGAAATTCTAGTCAGTGCAGTTCCCAAGAAAAATAAAGAAAAGGCCTCCAGCTAGTGTTATACTTAACAGGGAAAGACTGAATGTTGCCTCCTGTAACTGGGAACAGGCCAAGGATGACTGTTCTCTTACTCACCAACCTGCTGGGAGTTCTAGCCAGTGCAAAAACTCAAGAAAAGGAAATAAATGACATACAAATTTAAAATAATAAAATTGTCACTATTTGCAGATGATATAATTATGTGTATACAAAATCTCAAGAAATCAAAAGATTTTTTAAATATTCTTAAAAATAATGAGTTGACAAAGTTTTTAGGGTACAAGATTAACATGTAAAATCATTTTATTTTTATATAATAATGAGGGACACATGGACACTGAATTCTAAAATATATTACCATTTACAGTCACTCAAAAAATGAAATTACTAGGTATAAATCTAACAAAGAATGTGCAAATCTTGAATGCTGAAAACTACAAAACACAGAGCAAAGAATTCAAGGAATGAACATGTGGCCCAAAGCCAAAATATCACTGCTATAACCTCTAGTACATGTACATGTACATGAAGGGATGAAGTTTATTTGCTATCTGATTTTTTTTAACTCACTGCATATGTTAGATAAAATCACAAAGTGAAGACTTGCACATGTAATAGTTTAGATGTTCCTCCAGATGGAATTGTTGACTAAGTTTTATAGTCTACTACTCAACACTGTCAGGGGGTAGCAGTGGGCTGCTGTGTATCAGTATATTTCACGCTGCACCCTAACAGGCAGAGTGGAGGCACTGACAGCCAACAGATGGCAGAGCAACTCTCTGCTTGGTTGGTCCCTTTGGTGACCCAGTAGGAAGAAAATCCCATGGGAGTTAGGATGTTGGGATTCTAGAACTCATCTTAGTAAATCTGGAGACCAGTTGAATGAATTGCCATCTCTGGGTCCATTCTCAATGTTACAAAGACCGAGATAGTGTTTGCATTTTCTTCTGAATCCCATTCCATTATGTTACATGAGCATTTCAAAAGCCACAGAACCCTCCTAAAGCATCCGGTTCACACTAAGACCCTTACTTACCTAACAGCAGTAGTAATAAATACTGTTACCTGAAACATTGCATATTATGATGTCAAATCATAAAAAAAGAAATCAAGGAAGATTGAAACAAAAGGAGAGATATAACATTCATGTATTAAAGACATAATATAGGAAAAATGTCAATTTACCTGGAAGTCATGAAAAGATTTTGACAAAATTGGATTCATAAACCCACAATATTTTTATAAATTATTAAATATTATTCTAAAAGTTACATAAGAAGGCAATAATTGTAACATTAATTTTCACACCGTATGTGAAAGTTGTTAGAATTAACTATCATGGAAAATTCGACAATGGTCAGCTTTGTCCATGGTACCTACAAAATACCCCCAACTTGATGTTCCAGAACTTTAATTTGAAAGGGATGTCCATCTATGTCCACGTGGTAGAGTTTGAAATAGACACCCAGCCAGGAGAGTTGAGAAGTAACAACAGATTTAGAAGAATAGAAACACAGGAAATAATGTTGAAGTCATTTGAATGTCCTTTTATTTATTACCATGTATTTCTGATTAGAAAGATTTAAAACTTTATTATAAATCAGAATTTATGACACACGGTATACACATTCTCATGAAAGCTATAACATAAGCCACTTTAGGGAAAAGAGAAAGCCATTAGCCAGTAATAAGACATTTGACATAATTATATACAAGTATAAATGAAAGATCTAATGATGTATTTTATAGCTACTGTAGTACATTCACCTCCTGGGCTTAACTTCAACAGGGATGAATTATTTTACATGCAGACTAGCCTACATCTACATGGTTGGTGTAGAAATGAAAATCAATAAATCTTTTCTAATGATCTCAAATAAGCAGTGACTCCAGAAGTATTCCCTGACTAGGGAACCGTTTGAAAATAGCATGCAATAAGCAAAACTGAAATGACGCTAGAAGATGTACCGTCATTCACCCATTGCCACTTAGCTCCAAAAAAAGTATGTAGTAAAACAAAATTCCTCTGGTGTCTTTCTTCAGTTAAATCACGTTTCTAAAATGTAAGACCTCGAACAGGAATCATTTAAAAATTATGAACTATGTTAACATTGATATGTGACTATTCTAAGATTCATATTAGAGGAATTTCCCTGTCCTACCTTCCACTATTTATATATTTTTCTTTCTGTTGCAGAACTAAGTTGGTAAATCCTATACAATGTATTGGAGTCCATCTGATATGAACGTATCGAGCTTTTTTCTAAACTTACAATTACTGGTGGGGGGTGAGGGGAAGGAGTTTGGAAGGGGTAAACTGGGAGTATGAGATTTGCAGATACTAACTACTATATATAAAATAGGTAAACAACAAGTTTATACTATATAGCACAGGGAAATGTATTCAATATCTTGTAGTAACCTATAATGAAAAAGAATAGGAAAACAAATATGTGTATGTATATGTGTGACTGAACTATTATGCTGTACACCAGAAATTGACACAACATTGTAAACTGACTATACTTTGATTTTAAAAAAAATTTATTGATAGAGTTAAGGCATGACTCTATCACAACAACATTAAGAAGCAAATTTTAGCCAAATTATGGAGTAAACATTGCAAGAATTATATATGCAATTTTAAACTACAATAAAACTTTAATATATGTGTAAATGTATATACGTACACATATATACACACACAGATCCATATATAAACTGTAGTATATAGTATAAGGACTATGCTATTATTTTTAAAGGTAGGCTAAAACTGATTGAAAATTATATTTCAAGCACCGAGAACAATGCAAAACAAGACACCCTTGTCTAAAATCTCATCAAGATTCAATTAAAATATACATACTCTAATTAGACTTATTTATGGCTAAGAGATAACTGTTCTCAAAACTTTAATATATTTTCTACCAATGAGATCACAGTTTATTATTTGCCATCAGTTACTAGCTATTTTAATACAAACAAAAGTTTGGAAGGACCAACCATTTTTGTTGACATTATTTGCATTTTTAGGTCTAACTCAATTATTTAGAATTTATGAAAATATATAAACTTCACAGAATATATAAAATATTGTTATATGCTAATATATAAAATTGTAATCACTCCTTTTAAAATATTAAAATAAGTGAAAAATCACTGATGAAAAATTTAAAATGGTGATACAATATTTAAAGTAGCATATACCATAGCAGAATTCAATATAATATCAAAATGTGAGTGCATGTTGTGTTCTTTATTAAATTATTTTTATACTCTCCATCATTTATCCAAATTTAACTGAAAAACTAAAGAATGACAAATGGCAACAATTCTTGGCAGAATTAACTAATTCAATATGGAGACTCAAATAATGAAAATTGTCAAACTCATGATTTGCTTATGAGATAATGACCAAAAAAAACATGTGGAAAATTTTGGTCAAAGGGATATTTATTTTGTATGTGTAAGCCTATTTTGTAGTGCTATTTTGTTTTAAACTTGAACTTTATTTACTTTATTCAGTGCATATTTATTTACAAAGTATTATTTGGCTGCCAACATATATATGTATATATACACTTATAAATTATGACTTGCTATATATGAAAAAATGTGTAAGAATAGATGAGATTTTACCAGTTTGTTTATAGTTTTCATTCTCAGATTCCGTTGCATTAGTCAGAACTACTATTTTTATCCTCAAACATATTTATATTTTTTATATTATTTACATTTACAGTTTTTAAATATTCACATTCAAAAAATTTTAAAACACTAAAATTATAAAATAATATAAAAAATGTAGAATGTAGAATTGTAATTTAGAGTTGTTAGGATCACAATCATGGTTTCCAAACTGCAACAAAAGGTACTATGTTCTGTTTCATCTTTTCTAATATGAAGCCAATAATACCTATTTCATAGTTATTCAAAAATTAAACATACATTTTGGCTATTTATAAGGATCATATTAAGTGATCAAAAATATTAGTTCTTTTAGATTTTACTGTTTCCGAGTCAAAACTCGTTCTGCTCGCCACACGACAGGCCAGTAAACCGGGAGACAAGGTATTGGGACAAGGAATAGTGACTTTATTCAGAAAGCCGCCGACCAGGAGGATGGTAGACCAATGTCTTAGAGAATCATCCTGCTCTAGTCAGAATACAGAAAACAAGGGAGGGGGTCTGGTTGGTTTTTGCAAACTCCTTGCTGCAGGCATTCTTTGTTCTTGCAGCCCTCCTGGTGGGCCAGGTCATGGTGTCCCTATAAGCTTCCAACAAAACAAAGGTTGTTCTCTATTTTGCAACTTGCCATCTCTACATAAGTGCAGAATTGCTAGCATCCTTAAAGGTCAGAGCCCCGAGGACAGGCTCTCCTGTATGTTTCAGGCTCAAGGCGACATTGTTTTACAAAAGGTGCAGAGCTGGCAAGACTAAGCCTAGAAAACAGGGCGCAGTGGTTAAAACTAAAGGAACAGATCCAACATAGAGTCAGATTTGTCTCCTCTATTACATTATTTCAATTTAATTTTAAAAAAAATGAATGATAAAACATAAAATAGAAAATGATTAAAACAGGGCAGAGTAAATTCCAAAACTAATACAACTCACATTTGAATATTGCATGGAAAACACTAAAATACAACAGCGTTTTTCATTAAATGTAGATAAATATGATTAACTTTCTACAAACTTGTCTACATTGTTCAAACTTCCTCTAACGAGTAACGTGGCATTGTTAAAGTTGAAATGTATTTATTTTACTTAAACACACTATAATCTGAAGAAAAACCTAGCAAATGAATGAGAAACAAAAGGAAATGGAAGTGTGGAGGAAAGATCTAGGAATAATCTTTGAGATAATTCTCAGACTGGCCTGGAATTACCTGCATGTGCTGTAAACTGAGTGCATTGTCATTTGTGGAAATTACCATAAACATCATATTATAAAAGACTAAAGAAGATATATAAAGTTAAATCAATTAAGAAATTAGGATTTTTTAAAATAAGAATAGATACATAAACAGATAGATGTGAGGGAATAGATTTTAAGATTAAGTTTAGATGGTTAAGTACCAATAATTAATTCCAGGTAGCAAAGGAACAAGAAATGTCGAGACTTTTTAGCTATTTTTAGTATTTGAATAAAGTAAAATTCACTGTTAAAAGTCCAGCAAAGATTTTCTGGTTAGCTTATTCAAAATAATATATTGCATGCTATGATCTTCCCAAATCAAAAAGCCTTTATACAGACAGCCTTTAAAAATAATAGAGTGAGAAAACACAAAGAAAATAATGTAGGCTACTTGAACATATTGCACTTTCTTCTGAGAAGTGACTGCCGTAATATTAGACCCATCCATCCCACATCACACGACTCACCTGCTTTACTATCTTTCAGTTCTTAGCACGAACACACTTCCTTGACATGTCTTCCCCACCCTCCAAGATTAAATTAGGACCTCCGTGAATATTTTTTGTTTATCGGTTCATTTGTCTACGTGCATCACTATGAGCTTTTTGCACATTGCTTTTCTACCACTCATCACACTCTGGATTTGCGTCAGTGCTCCCACTGCACTGTAGACCTGAGGGCATCACCTTAACCTCGCTCACATCTGGTCATCTGTATGTCACGTAATTCCTGGAGCATAATAGGTGAGCCATTGCATGGATTTGATGAATGCATAAATGAAATCATTGTATTTCTCTGTGACTAATTGTTTTGGGCATAATTTTATGAGCTTCTTTAACATTTGCATATCTTCTTTGGTGCAGTATCTGTTTAGATAGTTTGACCACTACTACTGAGCTGTTGGCTTTCTTTTAATTGAGGGTTTTTTTTTTAATTGAAGTACCATCAGTTATAATATGTCAAATGTGTACAGCAATGTCCCAGTCATGCATGTACATACATATATTCATTTTCATATTCTCTTTTAATTGAGTTTTGAGAGTTTTTATTCTGGATACTAGTGTGTTATCAGTTACATAATTTGCAAATATTCGGCCACCCTGAGGTTTGTCTTTTTACTTTTCTATGAGTGTCTTTACAATGAGCACAGATTCCTAATTTTGAGAAGTCCAATATACTTTTTTTTAATATTAATTAAATACCATTAATATTGTTCTGGTGACTTACCTAAGGAATATTTGCTTAATTCAAGATCGTAAATATTTCATTCTGTGTTTTCTTATAGAAACTTTATGATTTAAGTTTTACATTTAGCTTATAATGCTAAATGTCATTTTTAGTTTTTTCCCCCATATATTGTGGGGTTGCATAGATGTCCAATTCTTCCAGAACCATTTGTCGACAAGCCGTTCTCTACTTTCTCCCCTGAATTGCCTTTACACATTTGTGGCTAATCAGCAGAAAATACCCATCTCTGGATCCATTCCTGTATTCTGTGTTCTGTCCCACTGATCTGTATTATCTACCTTCTCGCCAATACCACGCTGCCTTGATTCCTACAGCTTTATCATAAGTCTTAAAGTCAGAGTCAGTCCTCTGACTGTTTTCCTCCTTCGCTCTAGTGTTGGCTGCGTGGGATCCGTTGTATTTTATAAACTTCAGATTCAGTTTATTGACATCCACAAGGTGACTTCCTGGGGTTTTGATTGCTTTGTGTTACATCTATGTATCAGGTTGGGGAAAACTGAAATCTTGGCAATAATGTGTCTTTCTGTGCATAGAACTTAGAGCATCTCTCCTTTCGTTTAGACCTTCTTTGATTTCTTACATCAGAGTTTTATGATTTTCCTCATATTTATCTCATACATATTTTGTTAGTTTTATGCCAAAGTATTTCATATTTTGGTAATAATGTAAATGATATTTTGCCTTTAACTTTAAATGATGATTTTTTATTGCTGGTATATAAAAAAGCAATTAACTTTTGTGTATTAAACTCATATCCTGCAACCTTGCTCTAATTGCTTATTAGTTCCCAGGAATGTTTTTTGTTGGTGGTGATTCTTTAGAATTTTCTACATAGACAGTAGTGTCATCTGTGAACAAAGGCCATTTTATTTCTTCTTTCCTAGTCTGTCTGTTATTTTATTTTAATGTCTGATGCATTATCTAAAACGTTTAGAACAATGTCAAACATTATGTGTGAAAGCACGTATCCTTGCCTTTTTCCTGATCTTATTGGGGAACCATCTAGTTTCTCACATTAAATGCAACTGCCAGCTGTCATGTGTTTTATAGCTGTCCTTTCTGAAGCTGAGGGACTTTCCTCTATTCCCGATTTGCTAAGAGTTTTTATTATGTTTGGTGTTGGGCTTTCTCAAGTGCTATTTTTTGCATTTATGGATATGGTCATGTGATTTTTCTTCTTTGGGCTGTTGATGATGGATAACAGAGAGTAATTTCTGAATGTTAGACCAATCTTGCACACCTAGAATAAATCCCACCTGCTTGTTATTTATACTGATTATACATCATTGGATTCTATTTGCTCTTACTTTGTTAAGGATTTTTACATCTATTTTGATGAATGATACTCATCTGCACTTTTCCTTTTTTGTGATATCTCTGTCCAGTTTTGGTATTAGGGTAATACTGGCTCCTGAAGTGAGTTAGGAAGTATTCCCTCTGCCTCTGTGTTCTAGAAGAGATTGTACAGAATTAGAACAATTTCTTCTTTAAATGTTTGCTAGAATTCACCAGTGAGCACATCTGCGCCTGATACTTTGCTCTTTTAAAAGCATATTTATTATTAATTCCACTTATTTAGTCAGCATGAGCCTCTGCAGTTTATTCTGCCTGTGTAAGTTTTGGTAGCTGTGTCTTTAAAGAAATTGGTCCATTTCATCTGTGCTATTAAACCTGTGGGCACGGAGCTCATCATATTCCTTTATTATCCTTTCTGCGTTCACAGGATCAGGAGTGATGGCTCCTCTTTAATTTTTGTTACTTGTAATTTGTGCCTTCTCTCTTTTCCCTTTTGTATCCTTTTCAGTTAATTTGTCTTTGCGTGCTTCTTTGAGTTGCCATTTATGTCATATTTTATTTGTTTCAAATACCGGCCTTTCTGAAAATTTCCTTAATAAGTGCTGGATGTTTCCATATTGTGTTTAATGTGCTTGAGGTTTATTCTGTGATGAGGTTAAGTTACTTGAAAACAGTTTGCTCTTTGGGGTGTTGACTTTTAAACTGTTGTTATGTGGGATTATCATTGTGTTTAGACTAGATGTTATTTTTCCCCACTGCTGACTACCCTTACAGATGAGGTTTTCCTTCCTGGATTGTGGGACCAAGCGCTAACCTCTTTCCTCTGTGAACTCTGATGATTTTGTTAATCCCTTTCAGGGGTCATTTCCCAGGCCTCTTATGGCTTCCTTATAATATTCATGTATCGGTCAGTACTCAGCTGAATAAACAAGGAGAAACTTCTGTAGGTTTCCAGAGTTTTCTCCAGAATTCTGCCCTGTAAACTCTAAGTGCCTGAGGTTCTCAGCCTCTGATCTGTGTCTTCGCTTCACCGGGTCTGCATGGCTTCGCTTTGATTCCCTTTCCTTTTATGTTGACCTGGAAAATTTCTCTAGACAGTTCATAGTTACAAGCTCATTTTTGCTCTGTATCTTTGGGATCAAACTGATATCCGATGTCTTGTCATTTTTATTTGATACTTTTTTTTTCTTTTCCTAGGCATTCCAAATGGGAAAGTGAATCTGTTTTCTATTTCTCCTTCTTGGCAGAGAACAGGTATCAGTAATAGTAATCAATTACCTTGCTTGTGAAATTTCACTCTAACACATTTAGCTTATGAGGAGATTGAATTGGTTTGTGAAATCCAAAAAGGAATTGAACACAGTGTCAGGTCAGGACATACATTCTCCTGGACATCAGGAACCCTTCAGCTGTGAACAGTTATCTCCGCTTTTTCCAATTTCTGCTTCTCATTCTCTCTCATTGGGGGCCATTTGTCTTCTCACTGTGGACAATTTGGCCACAGAGAACCCTGTAATTTATCTCTATATCTGTTATATGTAATAAGGAAATGTTTTGATGCATTCTGTGGAGACACATTTGGCCCCTCCTGATTTACTTTTCCACACTGAACTTCTTTAACTGTAGCTGGGAAGACCTTGTGGGGCATCACTGTCTGGGGAAGTAGGGGTGGATAGGTAGAGAGATCACCATTAGGAAAAAAGGTTGCTGTTCAAACAGTCCTATAGCTGCTCCTAAAATCTTAATAGTGTCACACCAGTAGTCATTTAGGAAGAATACGGTAATATTATTCCCATCGGTATATGGTGAAATTTTAATTTTTCCAGTTTTCCAGGAAAATAAGATATCTAATGGATCATGTGTTGATTATTCAATTTTGTATCATTTGGTCAAAATTAAGCATGGCTTTTATAAAGTAGACATCTCTCTGAAGTACAATAATGTCTTAGGGACTCCAGTTTGAAGTCTCTTGGACCAAAACCATTTCAACACTCAGAGAAGTTTACCATCAATATTACAGTCTTTCTGATGTTTTTTATTTATAGTTTTTCTATGTACACCTTACAACTTGTCATTGTCACTTTTAATTTCCACCATCCGTACCTGTAAACCTTATTTTTCTTTTGTTATTTTCTAAGACACAGAAGTCCAAATAACACATACTTGGATTGTGACAAAGTGACAACTCTCTAGCAGTACTCTGGAAGTACTCCAACATTACTTAGATCAATGTAGACCTAGGGACTAAAGATTTGTGGGAAAAAACAAAAAAACAAACTTGAAAATCACTGCTAGTGTCAGAGACATTGCAAGAACTTTTATCCCAGTATCATGTTTGGAAGTCAGTGATGTGTTTCTTTTTCTTCATCTGATAGGGATAGAGAGCTGACTATCAAATGAGTCAATCACTAAATCAGAGAGGAGAGTTTTTGATGGAGGAAAGGTGATGATTATCACTTTTTCAAACTGAGCAATTTACTATATTCTTGGCTACATTTCATTCAACTATATGCAAGAAATTCAGCCCCACCACCCTTCTAAAAAACCTTTCTGAAAAACTGAGCGTTTAGTGTTACATTTTGAAAGATATTTTGAAAAGTAAGATGACTGCAAACTTTCACTAGTATTATTTTTTTAGAAGTTAATTTTCTATGTGATCGGATAATGGGTATCTCAGATGTAGTAATGTATCTTTTGTGTGTGTGTATATAAATACACACAAACACAAGGCTTAGGCATTATGAATAGTATGAAGAAGTGGAAGATGATGTTTTTCTTGTACAATCATGACTAATTTAATGCACACCACATTTACCATTCATGGGAGGACCTGTTGGTTGATGAGTTTAGATTAAGCTGGATTAAGACAGAGAAATTAAGCTGGAACCAGACAGAGAAAGAGGTTTGACATAATGATTAATTCTTACATTTAAGCTTTGAATCCACTGAGGACTATAGCAAGATTTATGGAGAGACATAGTATAATTTATAGGATATTATTTCCTCTTAATTAAGGATAAAACACTACTAAATAAAATAATTAATTTTGATCCAGAATGAAAATGCTTTTGCATGTTGATCTCTCTCATGTTATAAATTACTGAGTCATTGACTCCCTATTTCTTTGTATTTCTTACTCAAATTAATAAAAAAAAAAAAGAGATAACAAATGAAAATGGAGTTAGGAGAAACTGAGGCCCCCATAACATTTTACAATTAAATATGAATTTTTTTACTGCTGTGTATTTTGCCAGTTACTCAAGTGCCACTTTGTTTATTTTGTCCTTCAACAACTGAAGGGAACGTGGAAGATTTTTGTTATTTATGCAATCATTTGTTTATTGCCTTTTTAATGGCACTCACTGAGTTTGATTAAACTTTTATCCAACTTCATTTTGCAGTATGTGGAGTTTAATTATCAAAAGGCAAGTTATAACATTTTGTTGTCCTTGTTTTGAAAAGTTGAGAGATACTGTGGGAAGGTCTTCTGAGTTTCTGCTCATTCTGGCTAGCTTTATAAATTCAGTTTTGATTATTAAATTGTATTGTGGTTCCTACTGTTGGAAAACCTCTGAATAGCAGTAGGCCAGATGTTGTTGCCTGATTAGATACTGAGATATTTGAATCCCCAGCTGCAGCATTATAAACCTGCTCTTTTAATACTTGACTCTAAGTTTTCCATCTGCTTTCAGCATCTGATCAGTTCTGTCTAGGTTGTCATTTTATTGCATTTCTTCTTTGTTGCCCCACAAATAAATGAAATTTCTCCATCCTTATGACCAAGTCAGATATGCCATTTTTAAATAGTGAAACATACATTACTTAAGTAATGATTGTCATAATACTCTTATTAATATACAGTTTTCATTTTTTTAACACATCTATGATACATAATGTAGACTAATATGTTACATTTAATATGACAATATTCACTAAGGAAAAGTTAATTTATCAGACTAAGCTGGGGATCCATCTCACTCTTTTTTGAAGGGATGTGTTAATAAAATCACCATGCTAAAATGTTCTTTCACATTTGTCATATTACTGAGGAATGGATTAGAGAACGGAGTTAGAATATATTTCATAATTGGTGTTTAAAATCTTTTCAAATAGGAACAACATACAATTACTAATATTTGAGACCAGATGTGTAAGGACTAAGTCATAGATGGCATTACTGGGGCCCTGTGTGCAGCCACCCTCTCAGTAATCATTCTTTTCCATCATCTCCTCCACATCTGAAGATGTTCGCATTCATACCACGCCACTGGTCTGTCTCTTTAGTCAAATACTACTGCATCTCATTCACAAAAACATCGATCTTAATTATTTCATTTGAAGTTTTACTTAACCAATTGGGTTAAAACTCAATTTAGAGATGATAGCTCTACTTATATATATATATATATATATATACTTTACAAAATTATATACAGTTTTGATGATTTAAACAACAGACAGCAAGTGTGAAGGACTGAGAAAGAGATCATCCACATTATATAGCGTGAGCAACCCAGACGTTGTGAGGATGGTGGACTTTAACATCCAAATGGTTGAGTAAATAAGCCAAAACATTATTATTATTATATTATTATATTATTATTATTAGGCAGTGGAGCAGAAAAACTCAGTTTACAGACATAGAATAAAGTCTAAATTCATTTATTCAAAAATATTTATTCTGTGCCCACTACATACATGCCCGTCACACTTTGATGTCCTTATGTACACCAGAAAACCAAAGAAGCTAACAAATACAGCTGCTTACACATAGTTTATATTCAAATGGAGGCTGGAAGACAATTTTTCTGAACTGCACATCACCTAAAGATCATGCTATGAAGCATAGGAATTTTATAAGATATTTCCTTACAGAAGTATCAAAATAAATGCAATGTTTAATGTTTTAAAAGAACATAAATTCCTTGATTGTGTGTGAAAAACTGCTGTTTGAGGCTACAGTACTTAGGTGAACTTTGATAGAAAAAAAAAGAACAGTAACAACAATGACAAAAAGTAGAGTTGATAAAGAAAGAAAAAACATGACATTTGGGATTTGGCCAATTTTCATAGAGTTGCAACCAGTATATCAATAAAGTGATCACATCAGGACAGACCAGCAGATGCGTCAGACTCATGCCAACAGGTAATGGTAAATGAGATGAAGAAAAAAATTTCATCAGATCAAAAATATTTCTCCAAGTCATTACTTTTGAAATCTTCCTTGTGAGAAGAGGTTTAAGATTAATGCCAGAACCACTGTTTATTTAAATAGTATATTATCTATTTTTGATGGATTTATATCCTTAACCTCATTATGACATTTCAAGAACTCTTACACAGTTCACTCCAGTATGTATTATTTGCATTTACAATCTAATACTTCCACAAGTTAATAATAATCCCAATTAGGGAAGCTCTCATGGTAATTAACATAACAGAAAGATATTTAATGTAACTGAACCCAAGTTAACATTTTTAGCAAGTTCCTCTTATTTAGATTAAGTAGATCATGTTTGGTTGTACTAGTTTTTGATGGCAAAACCATTGCCAAATCTTAAATACTTAAAAGACTATCAATCAATCAATCAAACCATTGCCAAATCTTAAATACTTTAAAGACTATCAATCAATCAATCAAGACAATTTTTATTCATTAGCTTTGCTTTTTAAAAACCAAGATAAATGACTTAATCCTAAAGTGGTATACATAAAAATAAGAAAATTGAAATTTGCCTGTCCTTCAGCAATCCAAAATGATACATTTGAGCATAGTCTCAAACTACTAGTACAGATGGATTTTATTTATCCTCAGATTCTTTAATTTTTTAAATCAAAGACAGGTTTATTCTTTCATCCATCTAGAATTTATTGATTTTAGTTACAGTGAAGACAAAAACACAAAAGCCAAATAATAATGGACTGTAATTATGAAATGATGGATTTAAGATCATGACCTGTGATTTAGGAAAGTTATTTGATTAACTGAGATACTAATCTTACTAATTTACCATTTCAGCATTATGATATTACAGTAGATAAAATAAAGATAACTATTATAATATTCAATATGGGGTAAAAGTGCAAAAACCCGCAAATGAACAACAAGTGAAAAACATTCGAGTAATGATAACTGAATTTTGATGTTGTTTATTGAGAATTCTTACCAGGTTTTATTTTGCTTTTAGGAAATAATACTATGTCCTAAACATTCTTCATATTAAAATTGGCCATTTAACACAAATCAGTGCTTAGAAAGCTCTAGCTACTTACTACTTACTTCAGGAATGTGTCTTTTTCCAGATACTAACTGCTATGCAGAAAATAGATGAACATCAAGGTCCTACTGTATAGCACAGGGAACTAGATTCATTACCTTGTAATAGCCTATAGTGAAAAAGGATCTGAAGTGGAATATATATATATATATATATACCTGAACCACTATGCTGAATACCAGGAATTAACACAACATTGTAAACTGACTATACTTCAGTAAAAAGGTTAAAAAAAAAGTAAATAAAAAGAATGTGCCCTTTTAATTTTGTTTGTGAAATCCACAATAATAAAAACCTAAAACAAAGCTATATTCCACTATTTAATGATTAATACAACAAGTTAAAGATGGGATAATTTTCATCATATATTTTGCAAAAATGCACTCATATCAGTCTCTTGTATGAAAATGAATAAATTCGCAGGTACTTAAATTCTCTATTAACAGCCATAACATTTTATCGAGGTACTGTGAAATCAGTTTGCGGATCATTTGAATAAGCTGAATGGAGAGAAAAAAGAAACAGTGCAATATCTGATTGTGAGTTCTTTAATCTGAACAACTTCTTATTATTTCTAGGTCTAAAATTACTATGTATTTTTATTACATTTCCAGGAACTAAAGATGATTTGCAAACGTAATTGCAAAAAGAGATAATTTTAATATCAGAAGATTGCAAAGGAAACAAAAGAAGGAGGAATTTGACTGAGTGTAACTCTTCTAAGGAAAGACAACACCAGCCTGCAGGCGTACACACATCTAGGACATCCTGTTGATGGTAACATTTTAATTCATGGTAAGCATTATTTTAAGTGCAATTGTTTTGATTGTTTTTGCATTCAGCTCTTGAACTTTTTACACTTAAACTAAAACTTACTTCAGTAGATGATCCATAAGAATTTTCTATATGTGGATATATTACTTTTGACTATCACTCTATACCCTGCATGTCCTTTGCTGAAACTGAAGTAAGAAAGGAGCTATTTCATCATCAGAGAGTTCATTCATCATCAGTGTTACTGGGGATGCAAGATAGATTTCTTGTAGTTTACCAACGAATCTACAGGGCATCTGGCCCAAGCTAGAAAGCGGTGGGACCTGCTGACATTTGCTGAAGGCCTGTGTGGATGAGAGAGCTCATGCGATAACCAGCCTCACAGTTTGTTTAGGTCCATTTGTAAAAACAGTAACATCTGATTGTGTGACACAGGCACACCAAGAGACTGATGCTTTTGATTTAGACTTTCAGTCAAACTAAGAAATTCAAAAAGCTTGACCTTAGGTAATCTAGCTCAAGGCCTCCTGTTTCCAGCAATATTTACTTGACTCTCTTTTTATAAGAAAGTCACCGTTAAACAATGTTTTAAAAATCTATCTTGACAGATATAAATGTTAAAGAAAACATTTTTAAAAATATTTCACTTGATCCCCCGTGGATGCCCATATCCCAAAAGGAGAGGAGACGTCTCTTACAGTAATGAAATCATGCACCACTTCCAGAATGCCCTTCCTATATGTACTTCTTGAATAGTTATTGTCAGAGAAGAATTCTCTCTGTGCAGTTATCACTCATACCCTTGAGAAAAGCCCCAAGAAGGGTATAACTCATGGTTTACCAGGGAAAAAAGAAATACAATTGTATGTGTGTGCACATTGATGTTCGCTTTCCTTGCTCAGTCCCTTGAGAAAAACCAGTAGCGTCATTTTGCTTTAAGTGACTCTGTAGCCATATAAGGTCCTCATCCAAGTAGCCTTTATCCTCAATGAGCCTGTGGGGGACTTTAATTTAATGGTTTTTGGTCATAGACCCCAACTTCCTTCTTACAGCAGTGCTTTTCTCTATATCACATCAGACTCAGTTTTTAAGTTGCCCTAATCAAAAGGACCAGAATTAGATAGACATTGTCCATCAGAAAAAAAAAAGTGGCTTTGCAACAGATAAGTTTCAATAAAACAGCAAGTGGGCTGGGTTGGCCACAGTTGTCCTTAGATAAGGACGCTCAGGGGGTCACATGGGAAATTACCCTGGACAGTTGGGACTGTGGCTTGAGCTGAGTGCTCCCAAGAACCCTGATTCTGGAAGTGATTTTAATTTTTCCATAAATTCATTTTAAAACTTGATAAGCAAAACAAAATGGTGGTGTACGTAATTCCAGTTTCTTTCAAGAAGGCAGCAAAGGGAAGAATTGAAAGTAAGAATAATAATAGTTATTATGATAATTTATACACCTAAGGCTGTAGACCATGGTCTAAAAGGGGACAACTTAAAGATACCAGCTTCTGGGTTCTATTGATATTTTGGTGTTTTTAACATTTCAAAAAAGGGTTTAGATTTATGAAACTTTTTGCGCTGATTTGTAGCGATCAGATTTACAGTGTGTCCCATGTGTCTCCTGTCACCTTACTAATTCTCTCTTCATTTGCTGTTGAATATCTTGCCCTGAATGACTTAAAGGTATAATTCAGGTTTATTCTTATAACAGCTGCATAATATCCCATTGACTATTGTACTATAACTTATGTGCCCAATTTATGACCTGTCCAATTTTCTATGATTACATAATAATGCACTGAGAAATTGGGGACTACACACTTGTTGAGATCAATCTCTCAACACTTAAAGTGGCCCAGGCTTTTAGTAACAGTAGAAATAAATATGAACATACTTCTTGGAATCACATCACCGAACAAGGGTCATCGCTACTGGCTGATATTTTTAGGGGAAAAAAACCCCACTATTTGAGGTCATGGCTTTTTATATCACTCATTATCCTATTGTCTTTGAAATAAATGGTCTCTAGATATCAACAGGACAGGTACGAGGATCCAAAAACAAACACGTTGACTCTTTCTACTACTATACAATTATGGGATACAAATGTGTATATGTAAATACATGCATGAACATAGTTTTAAATCAAGTGCTTTTCTGTCAAGTATAAAAACTTATGGAAACAAAGTATACCTTTAATGGTATTCTCCTGTTAAGCACAAATTCACCTTCCTTCATATGTCTTATGGTCAGTATCTCACCACTTAGACAACATGGGTGGCATCCATGAATTTTCCACATATAACACAAGGGGCTTCCTTCCCTCTGAGAATATGGATCTTTGAGAAGATGTGCTTGTCTTGTGGACTGCCATGTTCCCATCAGGAATATAATTCCTAGTGCTTGTATCAGAAGAGTCTACAGGATTGGTTGTACTTTGTCATTGTTTTCCCCTAAAAATAGCCAACATTAGACCTTTGCTGTGACTGGTATTGCCTCACAGGAAAGTTTGTCTTGGTCTAGAGGAAAAATTGGTTATGACTTTTAGTGCATAGTAGAAACAGTTTTCTGAAAGCCAAGACACATATTTTTTTTAATGATAAAAAGAAGGATGCTTTGAATGTGAAATGAAGGATGCTTGTGTGTATTTTCCTGGACAGAATATTAGAAATTTGCTGGTGTTCCCTCCAAAAGGGGGGGGGGCAAATAGGAGGTAGATTATTAACAGAAAAGTGTGGTGTTAATGTGGGTGGAGTAATGACACACTCAGAATGCTATGGGAAAAATAGCCAAAAGTTGAAAGTGTTTAAAATGTTGTGGAAATTCAGATTCTCACCCCATCCAAACAAACCATATGAAGTCTGTGGTAGGGTTGAGTGTTTGGAACGTTTAGAACAGACAGCAATGGACAGTGGGAGTCAGGGCGTCATGCCAAAAGACCAGAAGGGTGAGTGACACCGCAGTGGATGGCAGGACCCAGCAGCACTCAGAGGCCAAGACCAAGAAACCTTGTCCCAGAGGAGGCCGGTGATGTCATGGTACCATGAGGGCCATAAGTCTTGTCATATAATAGACAACTTCTGTGAGTCTCGTGTTTTATTTTTGATGAACCTTTTTGGGTTTCTAATTCTTGACTAGGTAAGTTATTTCTAGACCATGAGTTACCCTCCAGTGGGAGCAGCCAGAGAAATCTAGCTGCACCAATGAACAATACAGAATTACCACCAGATGATTACTGTTCATTGTGAAGCTAGTATATATCCATTTCCGATCTTCAAGCTGGAGAGCAGGTTGATGTCCATATCCTGCAGTCAAATGTTCTGTCTAGCAAGTATATTCCACATGAAATTTTAGGTCAGTGCGAACACAAAAGGGCTTGTTTTCCTGCAAACATGGTTTTCCTCAGGCAAGAAGTTATGAAGCAACATGTCTGCTTGATTTTTTTTTTCAGTCAGAACAGATGGAGCACCCTCTCCCCACAGATGTCTTTATAACTGTTTGTGCTTTTATTTTTGTCTTTCCATAAAATGTTATACAAAGAGCAAGACAAAGTCCTATCAAGGATACATTAACAAGACTGTGAGGAATCCAAAGACTCAGTAAGTTATCTGAGCAGCCACCTCTCCCATCCCCCACCCCCATTTCCCTTAAGCAGAGGGTTTAGGGTGACTAAAAGCCAGAAGCAACAACTGGACTTTTTAATTCTGGCACGTTGGTGGGAGCGTCCTGCATTATGTATGAAACAGGTGGACGCTCGGAGTAAAAGAAGCCTGTCCAGCCAACACTTTGTAGGTGGAGCTGCTGACCCATTTTGCCCACCCCGTCTCTCAGGATATTATCTGTCTTAGCTCAGCTTCTCGTTTGAAAGCTGAGTATGAGACAAACTTACAGGCAAGTAAGCTTATTTTGGAAAGTTATCTCAAGGAATGAAAGAGAAGGACTGGGAATCATTAAAAAGAAAAGAGGAAAAGCCAGTAGAAGAATGAATTTTCAAAGGTTGCCTTTGTGGGCAACTGTACCCCTTCTGGCCTGGATCTTCTAAGGAACTCCAGAGAGACTGCTTCCAGCGATCTGTGTGAGGACCGGAATGGGGAGCATCCCATCAGCAACTCCTGCCTCCCGTTGCTGATGCAAGGAGATGCCCTCTCCTTTGTACCACTCCGTTGTGCCTGAGCGAGTTCAGGGTGTGCTCCCATTTTCACCTGGGAGATGTGGACATTTTAATACACTGAATGCTCTTTTTGATGAGTTTGTGAGATTGGAGCAGTTCAGCATAACCAAGTGTGAAAATCAATAAATCCCCTAAGGAATTAAAAAAAATACAAAAAAGTTCCCCAAACACCCCCCCCCAAAAAGCCCCTGGCTTTCTGCTTCTGTGCTGGATCAGAAAAAACACAGAAGCAGAAAGCCAGGGCTACACGGAGCAGCTGAAACAATCGCAGGCGTGTTACAGCTGTACGAAGCTGATTGCTGCAGGGACGACCACAGTTGAACATGGGCTAGGAGAAATGGGAGGTAGGGGACAGGAGGTGTGCAGTGTTCTAATTCAAATTGTCTGTGAGGTGGGCTCAATTAGACTCCTCTTCTCAGTAAAACTGGAAGGTATTATTTTAACCCAAGGCTGTATTATGATTAACTGGCAGTGACTAACACACAATATATGTGCCTTGTTTATTTAAAGTAATAAGAAATGTTATACAATATAACAAGCATTTGTGTCAATGGCTCAGGGCTTGTTCTGAGTGACAAATCTTAACACTTGTGCTGACATTTTGGTTCGGTGATGTTTGAGATTTTAATACAAGTAAGTTAAGATGAGGAATAGTCTGGACAACTAATGCAAAGGTTGACTAGTTGGAGTGAAATCGTGACAAAGAGAGATCATGACTCTTCCAATTCACTTTCCATATTTCTCAGCCTTACAGAGAGAGGCAAGACCCTTCTAACTGCCAGGAACTATTAGGATTGGGGGACATTTGATCCAGGAACAGCCAACGGAATAAAATGAGCATCTCTTAAATTAATCTTAGCACTTAAAAAATAATTCTGAGGCAGTAAGGTTTTACAAGGGGAAGGAATGGAAATATGGTAGCAGGTCTGAATCCGATTGATTCACAGCACTCATGAGAGCACGTAGGGTCAACCACATTGGTCTCAGCAAGCTGGCTTCAGAGGAGAATGTTACTTCTACTGTACTTGGTTTCTCCAAATCAGAATTCCATCAGCCCCTGGCCGTGTGCAAGGCTGGCACTGCTTCTCGCACTCATCAGTGAGTCAGTAGTTTTCTCACATATATCCTGAGATTGTCTAGCTTGGAATTTTCCTGTTTCTCTCCATGTGTGTCTGACAAGTTTCATATTCTTTGCATTGGATCTCTGTCTACATAATACACATTTAGTTCACATAGTCCCACAAATCTCTTATTTCTTCAGTACAGAACATTCATTGTTATTTTTCTAGCTGTCTGTATGCTCATTTAGTGTTATACATGCTAAATCTAAGTTAAATAATTTACGCTCACATTTTATCTTAATACTGTTTAATCTCAGATACAAATATTAGATATAAATAGAAAAGCAATGAGAGCTGCTCAGATGACAACTTGTATGAAGATCTTAGCTCATGCTCATTTTATATATTATACATATATATTGATTGATTGATATTTATATAAAGTCAGGTATAAATTATGAGAGCCTTGGGTTAGCACTGAAACCTCATTTAAGTTCATGATATGGAAGATTTTCCCCCATAGCCACTGTGGTTCTATATTAATCAATAATCAATTTGTTCATTTATCATTTTGCCAAACAAAATGTGAGTTTCTAAAAAGGTCACTCTCAGATATTGAAGCCAAGTATGTTTACAGTTCAGAATTTATAGTGATAACCATCTAGGTTCCTATGGTTAAAGATCTTTCTATTACTACTTACTAATGCCAACACATGAATTTGTGGATTATAAAAGGTAAGACTTTCCAAAAGTAAACACCTGCTACAACATTCTTATTTGAAAATGCCTTTCTTTGTGCTGCAGTAGCTTAGATGGAAAAGGAATAATTTGATTGCCAAGCATTGTCTAGGGGCCTTCCCCCAAGATCCTAATTATTTTATATATTAACTTTCTTTTTATGTATAAGTTACTATAAAATATTAAGCAGTGAAAAATGTCTCAGTATTTACATTTGCAGATAAAAGAAGTCTTTTACTCTAAAGAAAGTATTTTATGTAAGTATATTTCAGAAGTCTAAGTGAAACTCACGTTGCTTGACATTAGCAACTAGTTGTAACTGATGAATTTATATTAAATAACATTGGTTTATATATTTAATTTGCAGTTTCCATAATTCTGCTTTGTGAAATACTTTAATTTTTAAAATGTTTTATTATTACCTTTTATTTTGAATTAGACACTGCACATTATATATGTATTCTTATAATGCCTATATTTTTTTAAGAATGGTAATCTTTCATGAGTTCATGGAATTATGATGTCTGTTTTCACCTCATAGCTACATCTACACCTCTGAAACTATAGTCCATAATCTGGAAATTTAAAAATATATATTTCTAACTAATTCAAAGGTCAAAGAAGAAATTATAAAAATGTAAAGATTTTATAGCTTATTGAAATGTGACATTTTTGAAAAAATTCAGACTTCTAATAATGTTCTGTAAGTTATTTAGTATGGTGTTCCTCCATAAAAAAAATGAAGTTATGCAAAATTACTCAAATTTCTTTGAAGGGACCCCCATCTTTAAGTAATGGATTATATATCTAGTGTTCCTCAGAATATACCTTGGGTAATACTTCCCTGAAGAAATATATGACAAATAAAGAAGTGTAGATTTTCACCTTTTTACATTTTATAAAGCACAGATAAAGAAATCTTATATATTACTTTGATAATGGCTTTCACACAGAGAGAATAAAAGATGCCATGATGTAAGAACAGAAAACTGATTTTAAGTTATGTAGCCTTTAGAACTCTATATTTAGGTACGTTTATAGAACAGTTAGGTCACATTTGGTAGCCAATGACAGCAAAATGGTAACAGTGATGAAAACTGCCATTTGAAAGGGGGAATGGAAATGACACTGCAGTTTCTCATCCTTGAACCACCTCGAGTCTTGACTGGGAATAACAGAATCTCTCTCGCCTGCGGTGGAGGGAGTTCCCTGGCTGCACAGGTTCAGTTTGTTCTAGGCAAGGCTCCATGTACAGCAACCCCCCTGATTGTATCTGGGAGGTGCACTGAATAGAGACCACACCTTCCAGGGACTAGCCCACCCCGAACACTCTCACCCTCCCAGTGCGAATGCTAGTGTGAGCATCCTTCAGAGAGGTGAATAATCTCAGGTACTTACTGGCCAGAGTTGGAGTCCCCTTTTCCAAATCACTCCCTTAAAACCTGAACAAGCTTCACAGCTATTTGACCTGAGACAATCAGATGTGCTAGAAGCCAGGGCCAGAAAGAGGTCATTCAGCTGGAACACTGGAGCCTGGATTCAGGCCTGTGAAGTTTGTTAAGCAAAAGAGCTGCCTTAGTCTCCAAGCCCCGCCCACGCCTGCACGGGGGCCCTGCCACTCGCAGTCTCTCTTCCCTCAGTGTCACTGCTAAGGTGAGGAGACATGGCTGAGATTGTCCCCGCCTTCTATACGCACCCCTCAAACAATTCCCTTTCTTTTCTTATTTCTTCCTTCCTTACTTCCTTTTCCTCTCTCTCTCTCTCTCTTTTTTTTTTTTTTTTGTTTATAATCAGGTCAAAGCTTCTACTTAAGGCTGTGGGTTTGTAGGTAGGAGGTAGCGTCAGGCTTTCCTTAGGTTCCCCTAGGCTCTCATCTTACTTGTCTGCCGAATCATCAACCTAACAAATGCTTCCTAACACCACTTTGCCCTAACTTTTGCTTGATGTGTAGGATTTGCCTTTTCCAGCTCAGCGAAGCTACAGATGTTCAGAATTTCGGTCATTTTTTTATTTCAGCCCACAGGCAAAAGGAGCTACTTTTAGCAAAGCTCTATTATTATTATTTTTAACTCTGCTTTCAGATGAACTGACTTCAGAAAAGGCTTTATATCTTTTGGGACCTTAGTTAAAGCTGCAGAATTAGCCAGTACACTCAGACATGACAGTGTTTTCCTGCCTCAGTTCTTAATTTTGCAGGGTCAGTAGACACAAACTCTGAGTCCCAGTGGGCAGTGATCACAGACTCACAACGATCGCCAACTTCCATTGTTGAGGGAGGAGAGGAGGAGTCCTTACCATCCTTTGCCCTGTTTCGTTAGTTCAGTTAGTTCAACTCTCAGTATATGTTCCTATCAGCCCTTATTTCCCTGTACCAAATTCAAAATCAGTTCAGATGCTTTTGATCACAAGCAACGGATGGCTCACATAACTCATGGCTCAGGTAGATTTTCTAACTCATACACAAAGCCCTCAAGTTCACTCTTACTGCCCCGGTGGAAGTCACAATAACAGCCCGAAAGAAATCACTTTGGCCAGGAATTTGCTAACAAATTTAATGAATTTTGCTGACAAATTTAACCAATTCCCATGGGCTAGAATTTGGAGATTGAATAGAGTCAGTTTTCAAAAGAAGTCCCAATGACAATTAGCTACAGTTTGACAAGAAAGGAGGGGACTTGGCAGTTTAGAATTCAACCAGCAGATGTGTACTATCTCTGTAAATCATTCTGAATCTTATAGATGGGGTTTGTATATCGTATTAAACCCTCTGCCTTAGAGTCCAGATGGTATTTCATATCAGTTATCATTAAAATGAACTCCCTCTGGAAGCTAAAGTGACAATAAGTAACCCTAATAAGAACAATTTGTAAATATTACATGGCTACCATATCTAAATTAAAAAAATAAAAACAGCCAGATTACCTAGAGGCCATGCAAATTAAATTGGCAATTAGTTTACTTTCCTTGTCTCCTTGTGTATAAGATCTTTGAACTGTAAATTAAGTGCATTTGTAACATAAACAAGGCAAAATACAAAATCTTTGACTAAATGAGCTTAGAAAGTGCCCAAAGACCCATTAGGGAGCTCGTTGTGAAAAGATGGTTCTCCTTACAGAGGTCACTGAGCTGTCAGGGCTACAATTATAGATCCCAACAGCACATTTGTAAGAAAGCCCTGGCTCTGAGATAAGAAATCTGGGTTCAAAACCCTCAACCATTATTTGATAATGCAAAGACATAGGTGGGTTACAGCATTGTATTAAGCTGCCATAGTATCAGTAGTTGGCCAGAAGAATTGTTGTGAAGATCAACCGATAAAACATAAATGAATTAACTTAGCAAACAACCTAACACATAAGTAGGTCCTCAAAAACTAGAAGTAACTCAGTTACTTACTTTTGTTAAATACTAATTTTTGTTAGAAATAAAAAGAATGAGTGGCATTTAATTGATTCACTACCTCTCTTACCGCACCTTTGTTTTTTATGATTCTTACAAAGCCGCTTCTATTGTCTCTGAATCTACACCCTCATCCACGACTGTGGTGTCAGAAGAGAGCAAGTAATATTCCCAGCTGAGTCACATTTAAAACTCTTCCTTTGTGGAGAATTTCAGGCTATTATATGTGGTATTGCCTTTAGAAGATCCCTGTATACCGTTGATCATCATAGCGGCCCCGGCTTTCATTAATAACCCATGTATGACTCAACTATGCTATTACATTCATACCTTTGATTTTGCACATCAGCATACTTTTTTTTTTCAGAACTCAAAACCGCTGTCAGTTTTACATCTCCAGCTCATACCCTAGGGGGAGCCGTAAGATAGATGCTGAGATCCCAGTCCAGAATGTTCCGTGTGTTATTCCTGTGTGTCTCAGAAATTCACAGAAAAAAATATGTTTGCTTTGTCAAATAAATCATACTTGCTTCTGCTTTCACACTCAGGAAGCTTCCTGTCAACAGGCTTGGTCCAGGAGCCGTAATTATAAATAAAGCTCCAGAGAGAATGAGTGGATTCTTCAAAGTCACTGCTTTCCCTCACCACATTTATTTTAACCATCTCTCTCATTTCTTCTGTTTGCTTATTTATTTATTCAACAGATTTTATTAGATATCTCCTGTTCCCCTGAGTACAGACTAAGTACTGGGGACGTGATGGGCCAGCACAAACCTGATAAGTAGTCTTACTGAATTCACAGAGATGGAAAGCATGGATCACTTCAAAGAGGCTTTTTGGCATGTGTATCTGATTTAATAGCCCTGAAATGTTTAGGGGTGGGGCATTCTATTAATTCTTCATGGATTCTTAATGGGAGCTCTCAAATACATACTTTTACGTGTAAACATGATTAATGGAGCATAGATTTGGTCTTGCTAAACACCAACATATCCAATTGCATTGCCTTCTGATTCTCCATCTGTCAGTCCTTTAGAGACTCCCTTCCAACTCTCCTGATGCCTCTCTGGTTCCTCCACTTAAACGTTGCTTATACAACCCAGTCATACTGAATAACTTAGGTTTGCAAACCGGGAAAGCAATCACCTTGCTGTTTTGAAAATACATACATATGTGAGGGGGTTTTGCCAAAGAAAGGACAATTCTGGATATTCAATAATGAAAATTATTTACAGCAGTGTTCATAGCCACCAGAAGTCACTGTGCGACTGTACGTAAGGCTTTGCACAGGGCGAAACCTCTGTTTTGACTCCCTTCCAGTATGTTTGAATGATGATCATGGTAAGTGTGGACTCAAGCCATGAATTCTAGAGAGTGTCTGCCATGATTTGTTTAAAAAACCATGTTGATGTTATAATAATATCTTCCAGGACTCTGCCTGGATAAAGGGGTACTTCTGAAGAAGAAACAAAATGAACAGAATCAGTCGTAATTTTTTTTTTTTTAAAATACGCAAGTCAGTTCTGGGTTGGGGGCCATGGATAGCCTGTGGGATAGCTGGAATGAAGACAAGTCAGGGAAGAGGTCATGGCTACCAGGAAATCAATAAGAATAAAATGCGGTGTATCTGTTTTTTTCTGTCTCAGGAATCATCACCTGTCCTGACTTCTCTTCTTTATCTTTTTTTTTAATAGTACACCACACTCTCCAGTCCATTTACACAGTTGATCGAATTTGTAGGGGGCATATTCCTGATTCAAATTTAACCAATTATTTTTTTTTCTTTTGGTTTCTGTTTTTGTAATTTAAAATGGTCAGTGACCATCTCTCTTGACATGTGGTCTCGAAAAATAAAGAAGGCGAGAAGAATATAATTTGACACAGAGAGAGGGAAGGAGGCAGGTGATAGAAAGCAAGTTCTGACTCAACTTGGAGTCAGTTTGCATGCCCACCTGTCTGCATCCTTGCTCTTGATTTCCGCAAGACATTTGGATACCCTTATAAAAATTTCTGATTTTTCCTATTCTACTTTTAGACTGTCTTTGCTAAGATTTCAAACTTTGTATTCATGTTATGGAATGCTTTCCTTCAAATAATAGGTTGTTATTTTTTAAATAGCCCTTAATGTTGTCCTGTACATCTACTCAGCTGATCAGAAGCTAATCATGTGATGGCACTTAGGGTCATTTCTTCCAAACTCAGGGTGGGTCCATCTGATGAGAGTTTCTCTTTTGGACTTTGGTATGATACTGTTGGTAATATTCCTGTGTAACAGATTTTCAACCTTGAAACTTCTGAAATCTCAAATAAAATGACTATCAGATTTAATGTGAAAATTTTGTTGACAGAGAGATCATTAGCAAATGTAAGAAAAGAATAGTTTTGCCTTAACCGTGTTCTTGGTTCAACTATTCATTTACCCTGACTGTTAACCATTTCCTGAATGATTCGAGCTTCAAGTGAGTTCAGAACAAGCAGGCCGTGGCCAGGTGTGTGCCCTGTGGCAGAATCAATGCCCACCCAGCTCCTGTCCTGTCACAGAGCGTCCTGAAACATTCAGACCATAGGGAGCTGATGTTTTGTTTCTGATGGGTCAGATTTGGAGGTCGGTACCATCAAAAACCATAGGAGGCACATTTAGCCATGTTTTTCTCTTTGTTCTGTTAATGTCCAGAAGCAGGGATGGGAGTCTCCTACAGAACAGGCTTTGTTGATTATTTGCTCTGGATCCTTGCCGTGAAGCAACGCACTGACTCCCTGTGTACGGGGGTAGAAAAGTTGAGCGTGAGGCTGTGGTGAGCTGTGGTCAGGCCAGGCCGCAGAAAACCGACAGGCAGACTTAAAAGAGAAACTTGTAGTCTGCGGCCTGAATGTAGTTGAGGAGTGACCCTGTGCAGGCAAGGCAAGAAACTCAGGGCCTATAACCCTAATATTAAGTCTGGTGTCCATGACCTGGTAAAAGCTTTATTTCCAATTATTGTGTAAGTAATTTCTATCAGCTGGTGTGGGTCCACAGATTTTCTGACTTCATGGACTGAGACTGCTACAGCTGAGCTGTGGACAGCACCACGTTTACAAAACCTGATGAGACATGAGGGAGGAAACAGTAGGCAGGCCCAGCCACCTACATGCTATTTGTAACTGCCCTTCTTATTATTCGCTTTCCTGAATAAGCCAGCATGAAAACAAATTTGAAACAAATCCAAATTGTCACGGTTTTCTATCCGTTTATGCATACCAACTCTGAAGATCTGGCCAGATGTCAGTGATTGATCTTTTCTTTTCTTTTCTTTTCTTTTTTCTTTTCTTCTCTTCTCTTCTCTTCTCTTCTCTTCTCTTCTCTTCTCTTCTCTTTTCTTTCTTTCTCTCTTTCTCTTTCTTTCTTTCTTTCTTTCTCTCTTTCTCTCTTTCTTTCTCTCTTTCTTTCTCTCTTTCTTTCTTTCTTTCTTTCTTTCTTTCTTTCTTTCTTTCTTTCTTTTTTTTCCTACCTTCCTTCCTTCCCTCCCTTCATTCCTTCCTTCCTTCCTTTCTCTCTCTCTCTTTCTTACTCATTACACACACAAAGAAAAAAAGATAAACACACATAAATGTTGGAAAAGTGCCAAGCAGGAAGAGAATTAACATTTATCGAGTACTTAGTGTCATGCCCTGCTTTAAGTACTTTTTAGTTATTAACTCACTCAGTGACTATTATCCCCAATTGACAAATGAGGAAATTAGGTACTAGAGCAGACATCTGTATGGTGATCACAGAGTTAGAAGTCATCAGAGAGAAGATGTTCACCTAGTGACTTGTACAAGCTCAAAGTAATAAAAGCTGGAACCAGAATTTGACCAAAGGATGTCTGTCTCCAAGATTCCAGCTCTTAATCTGTTTTTGACATTGTCATTAAACACATATCCTGTTTTTCAAGCAAAATATTTTATCTCCCCTTTACAAGTAAGGAAACTTGAATCCTAAGAAATGGTATCAGTTCCCCTTTGTTGCTAAGTTATGGAATGGTACAACTGGAATTCAAACCCAGGTTTGTCTCCTTTAAATGAGACAGCAGAGCCCTGTCTATCTGCTAGTTTGCTAACTGATAATGAGCTATTTCTGTTTGTTTAGTTATTCAGATACTGTTAGATTTTCCCCAGCTTGTTTTTGCTCTTCCTGAGACATGCAGATAATAATGGGACTAATGTGGATGAATAAAAATGTATAGAAGGAAACCACTGCTTATACAAAGATGCCATATAACTTGAGTTTAAATAATAAGGTTAATCACAATATTAATGATTTCCTGAAAGACTTCCATGCAATGACAGCAAAGAAAAAAAATGAAAGGAAATTTGCCCCCCTCGATGTTATGATATAATAAAAAAGGCAGATTAAATCTGTGTGGAAGTGGAGCAAAAATAAGCATAGAGATCAATATGGACAAAAAAGAATCATACAGAACTCCAAGAAAGAAACCACATTACACAAGATACTTTGGTATCTAGTGAGGCTGGCATTGAAATCAATGGAACTCATACAACCTAGTGAATGAAGTGAGTCAGTAGTTCATAGGAATAAAAATAGCCAATCAACATATGAAAAGGATCTCAACTTCATTCACCATTAAGTAAATACAGAATAAATCAGAAGCTATTTCCAACTCTCATATGGGTGTGTTTTGTAGTAATAGTGAGGGTATGAAGAAATAGGTAGGTAATGTTATTATACTGTTGATTGGGAATGGATTTTTACCATTATTTATAAAAGGCCCTTATAAAACATAGTTCTAATTTTAAAATTCCCATGTCCTTTGACCAAGAATTTCATTTCTAGAAATTTTAATATTTATGTATATTTGTGATACCTACAAAAAAAGGTGAATGAAGTTGTTAACTTCAGCTCTCTAACAAGGTTTTATGGGGAAAAAACATCTTTCAGTGAAACAATATACAGTGAATTAGGATAGATTGACAATCCAATGTTAGTTACTCTTTATAAAGAAAAAGATTGAATCTGTATTTATTTGCAGCGATCTACATACTGTTCAATTATGAATGAAAACACTTAGCAAAATACATAAAAATATGTTTCCTTTTTATTTGTGTGCACACACACACACACACACATAGAGTCCAGAATCAAGGAAGCACAGGTAAAAGTCTAAGGCAAATCTAGTTTCAGAAATTTAGTTTAAAAAGAAAAAAGCCAAATGGACTTAAATATATAACAGAAACAGACTCACAGACATAGAATACAAACTGTGGTTGCCAGGGGGAGAGGGGTGGTAAGGGACAGACTGGGAGTTTGAGATTGGTAGATACTGACAGGTGTATATATAGAATAGATAGACAAGTTTATACTGCATAGCACAGGGAAATATATTCAAGATCTTGTAGTAGCTTAAGGTGAAAAAATGGGAAAACGAATATATGTATATTCATGTATGACTGAAAAATTATGCTGTATACCAGAAATTGACACAACATTGTAAAATGATTTCAACTCAATAAAAAAGACAAATAAAAAATATAAATATTCTAAAAATAGAAAAAAAAGAAATTTAGTTAATGGTAAAAGTGGTGATGGAATGGAGAAGTTATGAGCCTCAAGAAGCAGCAGGAGAGTACTCCAGTGTC
Organism: Camelus bactrianus; assembly: GCF_048773025.1. NCBI lineage: Eukaryota > Metazoa > Chordata > Mammalia > Artiodactyla > Camelidae > Camelus > Camelus bactrianus. Next base: position 100,543,001 of record NC_133542.1, read on the forward strand.
TCTGCTAGGACGTGTTTTACTTAGGCTGCAGTAAGATTCCTCACCTGGCTATCTGCAAGGTATTTTTAATGATAACTTTAATCAGTGTATACTTATATACCTAAAAAAATTATACGCCACTACTGCTGCAAGGCTCAACGAGATCAGCAAGCTCCTATCCATCAGCTCCACCCTGCTCCATAGAGGCAATTCTCGTAACAATGTTATTTATTATTTTTCATAGTTTTCTCCATATTTTAATGTGCATACACTGAAATTTTGGGTGTCAGTTTTAGACATTATATTTTTAATTTATAATTGTCAAGAATTTTAAATCCCTTAAACCTATTTTTCTTACATTGCTTCCCCCTTCTCTCTTTCCTCCTTTATCCTCCCAATATGATAGTGTGCCTATTGAGGAAGTAGATATAATAATTTGACAAATTTTGATCACTACTGAAAAGAAAAATGGTTCTTTTGATTATGCTTGCTTTTGATTATCGGTTTTATGGATGCCATTAGTTCCCATTTTTCTCCATAATTTTTTTCTCAGTCCTACAGTTTTCTACTCTCTAACAGCTTTGTTAAATGTTTCTCTGTGTAATTTTCCACATGGAGACATATCTTAGATAATCTGCTGATTCCTTGTTTTCTGCTTTCTTCTGCTACACCTTGCACTGCAGACTCTCTATAGTTGCTGGACATTTGGCAATATGGCCATTTAATCAGACTGGATGATGTGTTGTGTTATTGTTTCTGGAATCTTTCTCTTCTTTCCTGATTTACTTTGTCATTTTGATGGCCCGTGTTCTACAAAAGCATCTCAAACAAGTTACATGCTAAGTACGTTCTTTGTGAACATAATGGAACATATCTTCATTCCACTTGACTACTTGACTGAAAGTTATGCAATACATACATAGTTTTCTCAGCTATTTAGAGAGAGAAACAAAGAGAGAGAAATAAAACAGGGAAAGAGGCGAATGTTAAATACACAAAAGAGCAGAATGAAAACATCTCAGGAGAAACTCTTGCAAACAGGTGACAATGGGCAACCGGCTGATACATTTTTATTAAATTTTTAAAACTCAGAGCTGGACAAAGGGAATTCCATTTTCTGGCGTGGCCTGAAAGGACGTTGAAAGTTCCACTGTCCTAATTAAAGTAGAAAGTGGGACAAACTGAACTGAACAATCGACAGCTTCTTAGATTCATAAGAGAAGTGAGGTCACAGGGCAAATGGCTGCCTCTAACTTGGGGAGAACTACAGGCAAATAAATAGTGAGCACCCCAACTTCCAGGGGTGGTGACCCATGAGGAGAACCCTCTGCAGGAACCAGTGCCAGGATGAGGAAGTCTGGACTGTAATTGAGAAATTGCTGGAGGCTCACAATGGATGTCTCTGAGAGTTAAAAACCCCAGGGAACCTAGTTTGGGGAGAGGTTCTCCTCATTTTTGTGAGTTTTTACCTCTAAGAGCTGGACTTAGTTCTCACAGTGAATATTACAGAAAAATCTCCTTGTGTTTCTGGTAGGTGGAGGGAAAAAAAGAATAAATTAGTCAAGACTGAATCCCAAATATCTGTTCAAATAGTTGCTTTCTTTTATCAAGTCATATTTTTTTCTGGAGTTTTGCAATATGTCCCTCTAAAACCACCAATATTGATTATTTAATCAATGGCATTGATTTAAGAATAATGTGGATTTTAGGGATATGAAACAGATATGTTTCTGTTTCTTAATTAAATCACATTTCTTTCAGCCTTTTATATTCAAAAAATAAGAAGTTATAAGTCTTATCAAAATAGGAAATGTAATTAGTTCTGAATGCAAAAAAATTGGTTTTCATCTGTTTTGAATCTCAAATATTTCAGGACATTTTTTGGCTGGCATTGCAGGCTAAGGAAAGAACTTAGCCCATAACCAGAAAAGAGTTTTGAAATAGATGCTTTGTGTGAGAAGTACAGGTTTTCTAAATTCATTTAGTTTCCATTAACATATTAATTTCCAATTAACATATTAAGAATTTAACTTGGCATATTAAGTCATGATTATGGAAAAAAAATCAAAGGGCTTGATGAGATAAAGAGAAAAATCACAAACTGTATAAAAATAATGTAATTACATGTATGCATAAACTTATAATCTATTTTTTAAGTAATAGTGGGATTGTAATTTTAGCATTTAATGCAGCATTAAGCCTAAAAGATGAAAATGTTCAGTTTTAAGAAACACGTTTAATGATTGCTTTCCATGGTTAATATTCTATGAATAACTGCTTCAATTAAACATAATGGAAATATTTGTTGATTAAATAAAAAGGGGGTGTTGCCTTTATACCCCTCAGAAAACAGTATAATAATGATTTCCCTATAGCTGGGGTGAAAATTATAATAGTTGTACAATAAAGTAAGTAAATCATTATATTACTATTCTTTCTAATATTTACAATTTTACTGATATTTTTAATTGTATTATTAAAGATTTCCCAGAAAATCTGATTTAATAGCTTGAGATTCCAATTAGGAAATATTATATCAGGGTTTGTTTTTTCTTTTATTATTTCATTTTGCTTCTTTTTTCTCTTAATCATTGAGTGTTAGTGGTCTTGGGTATAAGAGGCTATATTAAATAAAATAGTTGGTAATCACAGATACATTTTTCCTCTTGACTGATATTTGAATTATTTAGTTTTGCTGGACTTAACAGGAGAGGAAAAACCTGCAAAAGCTTGAGTCTCCAAAGATATTTGTGTTTATTGTCAGTACACTCATAGGAAATAAATCTAGCAAATAATTGAGAAAGAAAAAAAAAACTGTAAATAAGTTAGGGTGCGTTGTCACAGCACAAAATTCTCCATCAGGGTCCGTTTGCTAAATTTCTTACCTTCACAGCAGGAAATGTAAATGTCTGTCTTGGGAACTGAGCTCAACTAAGAGTATACATTTTGGTTTCTACTAGAGACTGCAAATCACTTTCTTCCCACCGTACAGAAATGTGATTTCTCACTGCCTATTGATCTAACCATACTCTGGAATCATTTATTCACTTTCTCATTCATTCACTTGCTCTTCTTTCGAATGTTAAGGAGGCAGCTCCTTTGTGCCAGGAATCAGGGCTGGGACTGGAAATGCAAGCCAGTTGCCCTTTTTAAGACGGAATGATAACCAATGATAACCAGAAGGGTTTGATGTGGAAAGTATAGTGATGGAGAACTCTGCACGGCATCTCAGGAGCTCCAAGAGGAGTGTTTGCCTTGGTGAGGATGTGGAGGGAAGCACCTTGTAGGAGGCAATGTCTGAGTTGAATTGTAGAGGATGGCTAAGTGTGCTGGAAGCAGCAGAGGTGGGAGGTCCAGTCTGCTTAGCACAGCATAGGAAGATAAAGGCCCACACAGGCCCCTAATAGAGGAGTGTGTGCATAATAGAAATTAATTTAAATCCATTATTACTTTCATATGAAGTGCCAGGAGCAGATAGGGGAACTGTGAGCTAAAAAGTAAATGAATATTGGTTTGTCAAGAGTCTTATATGATCTGATCCAGAAGCTGTATTTCCTTCTATAAAAAGGAATATCCTCTGTATGTGTGAGTTTATCTATCTATCTATCTTGTGCATGTGTGTATTAATCTTGCATATAAATCATGAATATATATATTAAATACATATATAATATATATTTTCCTACATATTTATATTTTATTTATATTTATATATCTTGCACAACAAAACCAACATCCAAAACCCTAAATTTCTCCCACTCAATACTTACTGATGACAAGGAGCTAGAAAGAACCTTTAAATTTTTTTCCTGATATTACTTTAAATAATGGCATCTCCATTAATAAAGAAAGGAAGAAAGGAAGCAATTATGGAGTGAAAAAGTCCATCAATGTTTTGATAATTTTCTTAAGCTTCCTAAGAGAGAACAGAATAAAAGCTGTTTCACAGTCTCATTATCTACAAAGCACATGCTGCCCTTGATTTGCCGGCCCCTAATCATTCCCTTTCATTCTCTTCCCTACTCGCTAACCTGAGACACTTGATACACACCATACTCGGCCCTTTCTGAAGGAACTGTGCATTCGCTTTTCTTGTGTTTGGAAGTCTTGTCCCTCCTCTTTTAAAGCCGTCCCTCACTTCTAACAGCACCCCCACCGAGGTCTCTCATGACCGCCCATCCAGTGATTCTGCATAATATCGTTCTACTTCACTTCCACAGCATTAGTTAATGCTTCACATTGTTTTCTTTATTCATCTATTTATTGTCTCTGTTCACAATAAATGAAACATGAATATAAACATTTCAGGGTATGGCCTCTTTATATTCTGCTCTTAAGTATCTAGAATGAGGTCTGATGCATAAGAGAATTTCACAAACGTAGCTGGGTAACTTCAGGTCCCATTGGGTTTCCTGGCAGAGAAACGGAGAGGAGGGGAAGGTGAAAGCGGAAAACAGTGTGAAAGGTTGCTACCCACTTGGAGTTCAAGGATGACTCTGTTTTGCTATTACCTCTGCACATGATTTATATTTTGGCTATCACAAGTTTTGTAGACTTTACATTTTAGGGATACCATTGTTTTCTCACATATTTTAAATATTTTCCTATGATGCTATTTTTTAAAATTCATGTTTATGGTACCATTTGTTTTATTCATCTGTATTTGTTTTTGTTTGAGTCTTTCAGTCATTTTTAGCCAATTTTTTGAGATATAATTTATAAGCCTCTAAATTCACCCATTGGAAGTGCATGATTTAGTTATTTTTAGTAAATGTACTGAGCTATGCAGTCATCACCACAGCAAGTTTTAGAACACTTCCTTTGCCCCCCAAAGTTCCCTTGTACCCATTTACAGACAGTTTCTTTCTCCACCCCCAGTCACAGGCAATTACAGATCTGATCTCTCTCACAGATTTGCCATTACTGGACATTTCATGTACATTGGATGTAGAATCCTTCACTTATACCCATTCAGTAGCATGTAACAATATTTCATTCATTTATAGCACTGAATAGCATTTCATTTTACGTATACAAACATTTTCCCCCATCTCCAGTAACAACTCGATTGTTTTCAGCTTGTAGTTATACTGAAAAAATGCTGCTATGAAAATTTCTTTGTGTGGACATAGGTTTCTGTTTTTCTTAGGTAGATTCCTTAAGTGGAATTGCTATGTTCTAGGGTAAGTTTCTGTTTAGCTTTTAAAGAAACTGCCCAAGTTATTTCCCAAATGAAAGTACTATTTACATTACCAAGCAGTGTGAGAGGATTGCTGTTTCACCACATTTTTGTAGACCCTTGGTGTCACCTGTCATTTGATTATAGCCATTCTACTGGGTTTGGCATGTTATCTCATTGTGGCTTAATTATTATTTTTTCTAATGATTAGTGATGTTGGGAATATGTCCATGTTTTTATTGTCAATTAATATATCAACGAAATATTTTTTCATGTACTTGCCTATTTTATATTGAATTGTCAGTTTATTATTGAGTAATAACTGTTCTTTATATAATCTATATATAGTTCTTTATCCAATATGTTCGTTGAGAATATTCCACTGGTATTTGATTTATCTTTTCATTTTTATCAGTGTTTCCTTTGAAGGGAATTTAAAGTGTTTTCAAAACGAGGTCCAAATTTTTATGGATCTGTCATTTATTTTTCTTTTTGGTTTATGTTTTTGAATCATGTTAAAGACTCTGCCTTATCCAGCATCAAAAGATTTCCTCTTATGTTTTCTTCTTAAAAAAATCATAGTTTTAGCTCTTACAATTAAGTGGTGTGATCCAGTATGAGTTAATATTTTGCGTATGCTCTGAGTTCATTTTTTGTATATAGATGTTTAATTTTCCCAGTTCCATTTATTGAAAAGACCTTCCTTTCTCACTGATTTGCATTGCCACCTTTGTTAAAATTCAGCTGACTTTAAATATAAAGACTTATTTCTGAACTCTCAATTTTGTTCCATTGATTTATATGATTATTTTTATGCCAGTAAGTTGGAAATCATGTGGTATTTGTTTGTTTGGTCCAAAAGTATTTTGGTTATTCCAGGTCCTTTGCCTTCCCATATAAGTTTTTATTAGATTTTTTTTAAGAGCAGTTTTAGGTTCACAATAAATCTGACCAGAAAGTACAGAGGTTTCCCATGTAAGTCCTGCCCCAATACATTTATAGTCCTGTCCATTATCAATGTCCCCCGCCAGAGAGGAATGAATGTTATAACTGATGAACTTATACTGACACATCATTCTGACCTGGAGTCCAGAGTATATAGTGAGGTTCACTTTTGGTGTTATGTATCCTGGGGGGTTGGAAAAATGGATAATGACATGTATCTGTGTTACTGTATCATACAGAGTAGTTTCCTTGCCATGGAATTTCTGTGTGCTCTGCCTACTCACATCTCCCTGTTCTGTTAACCCCTGGCAACCTCTGACCTTTTTATCATCTTCATAGTTTTGCCTTTCCCAGAATCTCATCGATTTGGAATCATGTGCTATGTAGTCTTTTCAGACTAGCTTCTTCCACTTGGTAATATACGTTTAAGGTTCCACCATGTCTTTTCATGGTCTGATAGCTCATTTCTTTTTAGTGCTGAATAATGGTCTGTTGTCTGGATGTACTCACAGTTTATGCATTAACTAACTAAAGAACATCTTGGTTGCTTCCAAATTTTGGCAGTAATTAATAAAGCTACTATAATCATCTGTGTACAGGGATTTGTGTAGACATACATTTTCAACTCCTTTGAGTAAACACCAAGAAGCATGACTGTGCCAGTGTACGGTGAGGGTATGGTTTGTCTTGCAAGAAGCCACCAAACTGCCTACCAAAGCAGCTGTCATCATTTTGCATTTCCGCCAGAGATGAATGAGAGTTCCTGTTGCTCCATGTCCTCACCGGCACTTGATACTGTTAATGTTGTAGATGTTGGTCATTATTAGCTGCCGAGTAGTAATATCACGTTGGTGTTTTAAACCATATAAACTTTGGTCCAGCTTGTCAACCTCAGTAACAGCAACGACAACAAAAGCCCTGCTGTGGTTTTGAGATACACTGTGCTGAACGTAGTGACCAACGGAGGAGAGTTGTTGACATAATAACACTGAGTCTTCCACCCTTTCTTCTGGCAGACAATTTTTAAAATACTCTGAATTTGTGCTCAGAGACATTCAGCCAGTCAGCTCCCCCTTTTCAAAAATCACAGATATGCTTTCATCTCAAGGAGAGCACATCTCCAAGCAAAGGCTCCTCTATTCTGGTCGTCCTGAACCTGGTGGGTGACTGTTTCAGGGGTTTTCTCTTTTGCCAGAACTCCAGCTATTAAAGTTCTGAGAGGATGAAAAAAGAAATCCCTCCATTAATTTAAATTCAATTTCTTTTTTTTTTTAATTGAAGTATAGTCAGTTATAATGAGTCAATTTCTGGTGTACAGCATGTTTTAGTCATACGTATATATACATACATTTGTTTTCATATTCTTTTTCATTATAGGTTACTACAAGATATTGAGTATAGTTCTCTGTGCTATACAGAAAAAAATTTTAATCTATTTTATGTATAGTAGTTAATATTATCAATTCTCGAACTCCTGATTTATCCCTTCCCACCCCCTTTTCCCCCGGTAAATATAGATTTGTTCACTATGTCTGAGTCTGTTTCTGTTTTGTCCAGTCTCATATTCCATGTATAAGTGATATCATATGATATTTTTCTTTCTCTTTCTGGCTTACTTCACTTAGAATGATGATCTCCAGGTCCATCCATGTTGCTGCAGATGACATTATTTTATCACTTTTTATGGCTGAGTAGTATTCCATAGTGTAAATATATCACAGCTTCTTTATCCAGTCATCTGTCAATGGACATTTAGGTTGTTTCCATGTCTTGGCTATTGTATATAGTGCTTCTATGAACTAAATCATCTTCAGTTTCTCTCAGCATATTTTGTAGTTTTCAATATAGAAAGCTTGTACTCCTTTTGTTAAATTTATTCTTAAGTAATTGATTATTTTAAATGTGATTTTGAATTTTCAAATGTTCACTCCTTTTATTTAGGATGAAAGTTTATTTTTTGTACATGAATTTCTTCCTGCAACCTTGAGACTCTCGCTTGTTTGTTCTAGCAGTCGTGTGTGTGCATGTGCGTCTGTGTTCACGTGTGTGAACTTCTTCAGATTTTCTAAATGCAGGATCATGTCTTAAGTGTTTAAAGATAGACTTATATCTTCCTTTGCAATTGGTATGCCTGTAATTTCTCATTTAGTTTTTTATTTGTTCATTTATTTCTTTACTGGATAGAACTTTCATTTACAATGCTGAATAGACAGACACTCCAAAACACATGGTCTTTTTAAGAAATTAGAAATGGGAATGCAAAATATAAATGAATAGCAATAAGGAAACACAGGGCATTTATATCATATCTACTGTCTGGGATTTTTTTTCAAAAGTACAGAAAGTAAGGTTTATGCTTAGAAAAGGAGTGACAGAATTAATTCCTGACAAAAGTTGTTCAGACAGACTTAGAGTCCATTTTTAAAATTAAATTAAGAAAACACAAGGGATACTTTAAGGATGGTGGCAAAAAAGAAATAAAATTGCAACAGGTGGTATCATCACTTTGTCATTTTACTCCAAATAGATTTAAACAAGAAGTCTTTTAAATGAGCTCTTAATTAATAGATGTTGATAAAGAATTCCTAAATGAATATATAAACAAGTAAACTTTGTCTATGTGCTTTACATTTCCAATTTCATTGTTAATCATATACAAGTAAGTGAAAAATAACCAGTTAAATAGGAGGAGGCATAAAGGCATCTCTGCTCAGCAAGGGTATCCTATCCTGTGCAGATCTCCATGGGGTTTAAGGGTGAGGGTCTGTGTTCTCAGCTCCACTGATTGCATATCCGGCTGCTGGCACAGTGAGTAGGAAAGAGACATACTGTTGGCACTCTGAGAGCCTGGTAATGATGCTCATACACCAGCAGGCAGAGCCGCGGCCAGGGCACAGGATGGAAATGACTAGTCACATTCAATTGTGACCTACACGCTCATAAACTCTGAGGTTAATATATTTGTCTTCTCAAAACATTAAATAAGCTGAAGAAAATCTGTATTTAGTTATTTTTCAAGAACAAAGAAGTAATCAAAAGGTTCTTCTGTCTATGATAAATCCCCATTGCAAAGTGTGCAATATTCTTTGTAGCTTTATGATGATTTCCCCTTTATACACATAGATAGTGTATACAGTTGTAATAAGAGGAACACATGCCATGATAGGTTGAATTTCATAATAGTGTAGAGAATTGTATCAAGGAACTGCTTTATATCATGGATGTCACTTCCTAACAGGAAACAGATGTCTAGCTGGCCAAAAAAATACAAATTCCTTGTCCAGATTTTGTTTAGGTCTCCACTTTTTCAAAGTAAGTGTTTTGCAACTGAGTTGGCAAGAATTAAATAGGCTATTAGGGCTTGCTCAGTGAGCACCCAGTGACCCGCAGCAAAGCTGGCTGAGGGGGACGGGGGTCTCTTTCACAGCACCCAACCCCCAGCTCTGACCCTTGTTCCTGTCACACCAGCCAGCTCACAACAAGGCAGGGGGCAAACTTTCACTCAGCCAGTGCCCTGTTCATAGCAGTTCAGTAAGGTAGATGCTAGTATTTTGATTTTAACTAATCAAGAAGATGAAGGTAAGAAGGGTTAAGGAGTGTAACATTACATAATTAGAGGAAATACAGGGGGAGGGAAGAAGGAAGGAAGGTAGGCAGGCAAGAAGAAAAAGAAAACAGGTCTTTGCATGAGCCACGTTTTTGATGCAGAAAAGATTATGATTAGTTCAATGCTGCAACCTCAGGGTAGTATAAAAGAAAGAGAGGAGGGTTGAAAAAAAGAAGGAAGGAAGGAAAGAAGAAAAAAAAACCCTAGTAAGTAATGGACTTTTTGTCCAACTTTAAACATAACTTAGCTGAGAGTTTCACCTCAAACCATCTAATTCCAAAGTATATATTCAGTCCAAAGCATTAAGTTCTAAGTTTGATGAAAATCCTTCCAGAATTGCCTTTCTTTTAAAATAGTTCCAAGTTCAATGTTAGCCAAGGCTTCAGAATCTACTTGGTTTTTCTACACAACTCCCGTGACTGCTTTCATTCTCCCTTCCACATTAATCATATTTAATGGTAGCAATGTCATATGTATATGCATTTTTACTTAAAAAATTTTACAGTAATATTGTCTATTCTTACTTGCTGAATTTTTTTTGAAAAATAAATGACCCAGGCAAATTTTCACAGAATGTTTAGTGCATTATTCACATAAGAATCAATATACACAAAATGACAGGGTTTTTTTCCCCCATAATTTTAAATAAATAATAGTCCCCTTCATCCTCCAGGACTCATGCATCTTCTTTGCAAGCAGCTTGATTTACACAAGAAATCCAGAAATGACACATCCAGTGACAAGGCCAAATCTGTGATTCCAGCTGGAAGCCAGTGCTCGTTTCAGTCAAAGAGGCCAAATCGGGGTGTGACTCAAGGAGTTGGACGTCAGAGCAGCGACCAGAATGATGTCGATTTTGATCAGGTGTGCGCAGGAGCATTGTTAAGAGGCAATGATTCTGGAAAATCTTCCAAAAGTGCCAAATGGGGGAAAAAGCTCTCATGTGTTGGCACATAATTGGGTAGATTGGTGAGATTTTCCAAAAGAATTATTTAAAAATGTTTTAGGAATTTCTAAAGAGTTATTTCTTCTTACATCTTTGAAAACAGACATTCTAATAATTACATTTGTCAACAACTCTCCTATTAAAAATAAAATCCATTATGTCATGCCAAAGGGCATGATTGTCTCAGTAAAAAGAAAAATCGAAGAAATGGAGAAAAGTTTACCTTTTTACATGTACTTGTTAGCCAGAGGCATCTGTTTGCTGTTTTTACCCATCTGTTCCAACTTGATATAAAATTATTCATTCAATTCCAGAATAGGATTACTGTGTTTTAATACCAGAGAGATTTGGCTTTTGATAATTGTCACTGGTATTCAGAAGATGATTCTGGTTAAGTCTATGTGTCCACAAAACACCACAAAAATAAATAGTGGGATTCCTTCAGATAAAAAATGTATTGAGGAGTATTTCAGAGAGGCTGGGGTCCCTATAAAGCACTGAAATGTTCTGAAAATTTGGCTGCATACAAATGGTCATATACACATTTTATTTTTCTTTGTTTTACAGTGGGAAATTTCACTGGCCTTAAATATTACTGAGAATACCTATATTAGTTTGTGAGTGCTTGTTTAAGATCCTACTAGAGTTATAATGAAGTTAATTATTATCAGTAATAATAGCATTTATGGAAGATCCACTGTGTGTAGTTTTATTGGTTTAGGATCTAATTATAACGAATATACACCTGCTCTGACACCACTACTCTCTGATGCTTATAAGTTAAATTGTGTGTGTGTGTGTGTGTGTGTGTAATACTAGAAAGGTGTTTGACTCTGGTAGATATATTCATGAAAAAGAATCAAGATTATATCACTCTGTCAGAGAAAGACAATGATATGATATTTATATGTGGAATCTGAAAAAAAAGATACAAGTAAACTTATTTAAAAACCAGAAATAGATGCACAAACATAGAAAACAAATTGTGGTTATTGAAGGGGGAAAGGGTGGAGGAGAGGGATTAATTAGGAGTTTGGGATTTGCAGGTACAAACTACTATATATAAAGTAAACAATAAGGACCTACTGTATGGCATGAGGAACTATATTCAATATATTTTAATAACCTATAATGGAAAAGAATCTGAAAAGGAATATATATATGTGTGTGTGTGTGTTTGTGTGTCTGTATAACTGAATCATTTTGCTGTACAGCTGAAACTAACACAACATTATAAATCAACTATACTTAAGTAAAAAATTAAAAAAAAGAATCTCTCTGTGATGAAATAGACCCCTAAGCTACCGTTGTTTTAAAGGCATGATTGAATTGTGTCATCATACTTGAGGAGAACTTCACTGAGCAGGTCTTCTAATACTAGGCTTTGGGCATGGGTACATTGGATCAGAAGGGTACGTGGTGCAGGCTAGGGGTAGCGCTGGTGTGAGCATCATGATGCAGGCAAGAGGAGTGGTGCAGGTGACAGGAGAGAGAAGAGAATGAGCACACTACATGAGAAAGATACTAGCAAGAACAGGCATTATTTGAATAACACAGAAGAATTGGTGTGCACGTGTGTGTGTTGCTGAGGAGTATGGAGCAAGGAATAAGCTTGGATTGGCAAAAAAGGACCTCCGTGTAGAAATACTTAAATGGCCACTTGAGGACTCTAAGCTTAAACATTGTAGATTTCTGTTCAGGGCACTAGCCTGCAGGAAGTAGTATTTTCAGAAGGTACCTAGTGCTGGATGTGTAGGAGACCAGGGGAAATTAAAAATAAGAAATCAAACATTTAGATCCGTTGTCTTTTACACTACATTACATTCCCACAGGTGCATATTTCAATTCATTAGGATCAGAATTTACTTTATCTACATTTTATTCTCATACTGTTAGTAATTACCTTTATTTGGAATGTGTTAACTATTATTTAATTAGCACACACTTGTATTTTATAAATAAATATATGTATACAAAATGGTTGATCAATTAAGTATTTAGTAATAGTGCTGTGGGTTCATAAATTTGTACGTGACATTTAGGTGAAGCCTGGCTAATGTGGTAGCATTGATATTTAATCAGGGAACATAAAACTAAAATCAGGAGCTTGGAAAAGCCAAATTGGACAAATATCATAAAACAAAGTACAAAGGAATTTAGTGACATGTTGGGAATGGATGAAGAGGATGACATAGGGAAAACTAAAGGTAAGATTTTGTGCCTGGAGAACTAACATCATGATGTCACGTACTAAAATTTAGAATTTAGAGGATAAACTCTGCCTTTAAATGGTCAGTTTAATTTGCAATATTTTTTATCACCCTATTTATTAACAAATGTATGCAAAACACCTACCCTTCTTTTTTGTTTCATATTAAATCCAAAAACTGTCATCTGAACACCAAGTATGTGCTGAATGTGCTGAGAATACAGAAAAGGAAAAAAGTGTCTCTAAACCCTAAAATACTCCCAATATTGGGTGAAAACATATGCTAATGTGTATATTTGCTAAACAACCTAGTTAGCGTCATATTTAAGTCCTGTATAAACTGTTACAGGAATGCAGATGTTAGAGTTATTGATTCTGTCTGAGGGCATCAGAAAAGAGCTGGCCTCTGTACATAGAATTCAGATCCTTCATATATTTGTCATTTGGATATTTACCACTTTTGCCAAATTGATTAAAAAGAATAATTGCCAGTTGCCTCACGGAAATAGAATAGTGTCTTCTTTATTTACTAACACAGAATGTCGAGCTATTCTAACTGTCATAGCAGTGGGTCATGACCTTGGAAATGATGTACTTTTAAAAAACAAGTGATATTATGGAGGTACGTGATCCTATAAGTACTTAAGCATAGTCAACTAATTAGATAATATTAACAAGCTCCTGTTTAAGGATACATGGAAAAGAAACTAACTGTCATAACATTTTATTAGAGATTCACACTATATTTATAGCTGTTCCTAGTAGCACTGCAATGCCAAACGTTGCCATGAAACGATTCTTGTCACCTTTACAACACTGTTACCATCTTCATGTGTTGTTTACAGAATGAAATAAAAAATCCAACTCTTAGGTTTCTCTCTTGCATGCTCTGTATGTGTGTGTATATCCAGTGCATCTATCGATCGATCGATCGATCTATCTATCTTATGTGTGCATATATATGCAGAGGGTGTATACAAATACACACACACAGAGTACCCAAGAGAGAATCTTAATACCTGGATTTCTTATATCTGTGTGTCTGTATTTGAAAAAAAATCTGAAGTTTGTAAAGGGAGTCATTCTATGATTTTTTTTTGTTATTCATATCAGAATTTCTTTGATTTGCATTTTATTTGGAATGTATTCTAACAACTCAAGTTTTGTCAATTTAGGGCAAATATGATGTTTAGTGAAATAATGATACTTTAAATGGTAGGAGAGAAACGTCATTCCTTCTTCATTGTTATCTTCTTAGGTATTGAGGTTGCAATGAAGCTGAAGCATTTCAATTTTCAAATATATTCTTCTAAGTCTAATTCTTTCTTATTAAACATGTCTTTAGTGAACTTATGAAAAATTCTAAATACTTTTATTTTCATGCAATTTTTAAGGGTTATTTTCCATGTACAGGTATTACAAGGTATGGGCTGTATTCCCCAGATTGTACAATACATCCTTGTAGCTTATCTCACACACAGGAGTTTCACCTCCTACTCCTCCACTCCTACATTGCTTTTCCACCTGCCCTCTGGTAACCACTAGTTTGCTCTCTCTATCCTTGAGTCTGCTTCTTTTTTGTTACATTCACTAGCAGTGAATGACATTTTAACATGTTAAAATCAGAAAGTTAAACTGTATGGATGTGCATGGTAATACAAGCCTTTATGCAGTTTTACAAGTTGTGCAGCAATTCAAATATTATCCATAAATAATTTTCTATCACATGAGATAATTTTTTCTTCCTTTATATGTGCAGCTCTGTTTCTTTGTTTAGTCACATATCATCGGAGATAAAAAATTGTTTCCAATTTTTGCCTGCGTCTTTCTGACACTTGGGTCTTTAACATCTGAATGCTTCTATTCTTTAACTGAAAATTCAATCTTAAATTGAAGATGTTAAGGCAGGTGTAATAGAGAGTAGACCGGACTGCTTGCTATGCATCTAGAAATAGAGGTATGAAGATAATTAATTATCCTGAGAGGTGGAAAAGTCAAAAATATAAGTAGACTCAAGAAGGTTTTAGGTACATTTGAAGGTGAAAGATTAAAAATGAGTTATCAACACATCCTCCAGGCTTTATCCACAGTCATTAAGAATATTATCATGTATGGCATAACAAAGGGTATAATATAAATTTTCTCTGATGAACTGCAAGCTATTTCCTGGAGAGTAAGTTGAAATAGATTGTGAGTGCAGGAGATGGGTCCAAGATTAATAAAAATGTCTGCCATGGATGGATGTGGGCTAGTAGTAGCCTGGATGCCAGTTTTTGCCACTGCAGATGTAATAGTTAGATCTCTTCACATGGCTGTTCAACACTCAAACACTCTTGCCCTGGTAAACAGTATGCAGATTATTTTGTGGCTACCAATTCATCCTTCAAATTTAATTCTTGAGTTTTAAGTAGAGCTGACTCTACTTCCAAACTCCAGAAATAGACAAGGATCATGGAGTTGATAAGACAAACAAAAAGTGATTTCCTCTGGCCCTAAAAATTGGATTCAGGAATGAACATTTGACCTTACCTGATGCCAGTAAGACCTACTTAGATTTTGGCTAGGTCTTTTATTTTTATTTTTATTTTTTATTGAAGTATAGTTGATTTATAATGTTAGTTTCAGGTATACAGCAAAGTGATTCATTTGTACATATACATAAATATTATATTTTCTTTCAGATTCTTTTCCATGGTATGTTATTATAAAAAATTGGATTGAGTTCCCTGTGCTATACAGTAGGTTCTTGTTTATCTACTTTATATGCAGTAGTGTGCTTATGTTAATCCCCATTCTCCCTGCCTTTCCCCTTTGTAACCATAGTTTGTTTTCTATGCCCATGAGTCTGTTTTTGGTTTGTAAGTAGAATTTGTATCACTTTTCTTTAGATTCCACATATAAGTGATATCATGTGATATTTGTCTTTCTCTGTCTGACTCACTTGGCTGGGTCTTTTAAAAGAGAGGCTTCTTGTCTTTTTGGCCAAGGTCAATGCCTATCATTGTAGAAAATGATCCACTGAATCCTTGAATAAAGCCAGTGGTGAGGAGTGAAAAATGGAGCAAAACTAATTCCTAACTACATAAATTGGAATAAACTAAACATGAAGGTAGATACCGAAATAAATCTCAGTCATTTGAATAAATAAGTTCAATTTGACATAGGTCATTTTGGGTTGAGTCTTCCATCACTTGTAAATCTTGATGTAACTGACATGTCTCATCTGTTCGATCACCATCAATGTAAGTTCCAGTATTTTTGCTCATTGGACACCTGATAGCTGTTGCTTTAACAGTGGCCTGTGCGCGTACCACATCATGGCAAAGTTTGATGGGTGTCTATAATTTCATGAGTGCAAGAAATGTGGACATGTTGTGTTGGGATATGAAGCTAGTTATGGAGCAGATACACAGGACAGCACACTCACACTCAAAGAGGAAACTGCTGTAAGGAGAGGCTGGGGCGAGTGCGTTGCCTAAAAAGTTGTCTGGTTTGTTTTCCTTCCATACTGCACACGTTCTTCAAGTGTGGCCATTCAAAACGTGCATGTTCTGCAACAGTAACGGTGGTCCCTCTCCTCCCAGCAGGAAGTAAGCTAATAGCCGACAGAGAAGAAGCAGAAACGGGCACCAAGGTGGAGGGGGGAGGGAACACAAACGTGCCACTTGTCTTTGAGAGAGCATGAGTGTAGGAGTTGATGCTGACAGAACAGTAAACCGCCCGGTTCATAGCTTGCTACAGCTCTGTCATGTTGTCCTCTCATTTCTGTGGGTTATGATAATTAGGTCTTAGGTTTCTTGTCCTTGATAGGTACCAAGATATTCAACTAGCATGTATTTGTTTAATGGAATACAGGAATACGCTATTGAGAAACTATTGCTCTGTACACATATCCATGTCTACGTGTGATCCCTCTGCTGTGGATTTACAAGGGAAAACTGAGCACATATCCTTTTCCACCTAATTGTTTTTATTCTCCACACTCATCAGCCTCACAAGATATAATAAGTACTGTGTGTCTGGGTGTGTGAACGTGGGTTTCAAAAAGATTGAGGAGAATTTTCTGAGTTGGGGGTGGGAGAGGTTGGCAAAGGACACCAGCCTGAGAAAATATTTGGACATTTTAGGTTTGAGGTCCATCAAATGGAGTGGACTAGGTTGCCTGACATGCAGGAGAGCATGGATCTTCTGTGTTTGAGGATTACAGAAGTGTGCACGAGTGCCTCTCTGTCAGGAGGTAAGTGGGTATTGGATGGGTTCTTTGGAGATACACAAGGTAGACCAAAAGCTGTCATTTCTACTGATGGTTAATATCTGAAACTGCTCAAACTCTGTGCCCAGGAGGAGACAGGTCCTTAGAGAAGGAGAGCTGTATGCATGTCTATAAAAACTTGTTAATATGTACTGGTGCCTTTGGAGTGGACATGAAACTAAGTGACAGTTAGGACTAAATACCCAGCCAACTTAAGTAAGGGAAAATAAACAAATTCACTATTTAGCAAATTCTAATCCATATGCTGGGATCGAATGTTCATGAGCGCTCCCATCTCAAAGTGCCCAGAGCTCTCACCGCATGTACGCAGGCTCTTTTTTTCTATGATCCTTTTTTATTTCCTAAAAGAAATTCTTGAGGAAAAGACAGTGAAAGAGAGTAGTTCTCAGGAAAAAGAAAACCTCCATTACCACACAATTAATAAATCCACATAAAGGGATATAAAAATGAGTTTCCATGGAGACTGGGAAGCTGAGCCCTGGTGATACTCATCTTCCCCTCCCATTTCTTCTTTCCACAGGCAGGCTAGCAATGAACAGAAATGCCTCCTTTTGAAAATTTACTCTTTTCTCTGTAGTTCCACATTTGCTATGTAACCTGGGGATGGATGGATACATATATATATATAATATATATATTTTGAATTCAGATTTCCAAGTTCCATTTCTATGATTTTGACTCAGAAATTACAGTTGGCTGTTTGGGACACTGATGGGCAGACAGACTTAGAAACTATTGACTTCATACATGGATTTCTAGGGAAACCAAATACAAAAGTGTAGACTGTTGTAATTAATAGGCCAATTGGAGATGAAGGAGAGAATAAAGAACATCCTGTTTGAAGGATATTTTTTCTACAGTAGAAAAATTATACACAGATGTAAAATTTTTTTTAGAAAAAAATATGATTCCTCACTTTAAATGATGTTTCAATCTATCAACATGCTTACAAATGACGTTTTTAAATTCAGCTCCTCATTGTCACTCTTCCAAGTTTTATAAATTCCCGTGAAATTTATAATAGGCAAAAGAATTAACGGATTAATTTTTGATGTATTTACATGGGCTCTCCATTAGAATTTTGAATCCATTCCATCTGTGATATTTTACATCACAATTAAAAAGGACCATAATTTTAATATGTGCATTTCTGAGATTATCAGGGGGCTTGTTTTTGTTTGTTCAATTTAGGATCGATAGGTCCACAGGTTCTGCTTTGAATAGTACTGAAACTACTGCTCACAGGACCATTTGATTTCACTCAATTGTTTCTTGACTTCATAGTCAACTCACAGGCTTGGTTCAAATGAATTGGGAGAATAATGAACACTTTCCTATTGATTCATCATTCTGGGAAACCTATCACAAGAGATGAAGATGAAGGGCCCCTGTTTTATGGGGCTGATGAAAGATAGCATTCTCTACTCCTTTGTAATAGTCACTTCCTTCTGGCTTCTATAAAATAATGAATGTATTTTCTTTTCATGAACAGCTCTGTGTTTATTAAAAGAAAAAAATTAAGAAATTAAGTCGATAATGTATTCATAAAGTCTCATGTGTGAGTTCCATATTTCTAAATGAAGCCATAGGTATAATAAAAATGCAACCATTTTTGAAATTAACTTTTGTGTCATGTATATTTCTTTTCTGTTCCACATGGAGGCTTTTCATCAGCTGATTAAAGGATGAAAATGGAATTAAAACCATGTGTTCATGTCTGCCTAGCATTTTATAGTTGATAAACGCTATTCATAGAAATAGATGCTTAAAAGTAAATAACTCTGCAAATCTGTTCCCAGCTACACAATCAAGTTTAATTAATTGTTAACCTATTGCTAAATAGTTAAAAATTACAGGACAACATTCAAGCCTCCAGAGCCAGGTAGTCAAGGAGTGACTTCTGGACGGCAACCTCAAACACAGGGCATCAGATATAAAAAACAGGGGCAACAGGTGTGTGTAACAGTGCCCCTCCAAGGATGCTGGTTCTCTTGTGAGTGAGCCAGAGGGAAGATACAGAGATGGTGCCTACCAGAAGAAAGAGAAAAACAAAACAAAACCACAAATGCCTAGAGTTAAAAAAAAATTTAAAGATGATACCAACAGGCTGGAACAAGGCAGAGGGAAAGCATGGAGACAGTGGCTTCTAAATGCAAGCCAAACCTGATGCCTGCCCCTGGGTCCAAAACTTCGAGACCAGCAAATGAACTCTCTTCAAATAAAGAATGGTCACCTCTCTATCTGCTGCCTCTGTGCTGAGCCCTGGGATGGGCGAGTCCCTGCTTGAGCCCTTTAAGAGCTGTTTCTTAGTTGCATATAATCTTATGGGTCTCATGGGTGTCAGCCATGTTGGTTTTCAAACCTAAATGTTTTCAGCGTCCATCTCCAGGGCTCATGATTCAGATCTTAAAATTTGGGGTGCCCAATGTGGGAATCAAACCCTTCACTCTTGGGGGAGACCTCTGGGTTTTGAGTTTCTTCCCGATTGTGGGTCTCTACACAAGGAGTGCAGTTAATGACCAGATTGTGTCCCAGCTCTCCTACCTGCTTTGATGTGGGCTTCTCTCCTTCACCTGATACATTGGAGGAACTCAGTCAGGTTTTCAGAGGAAGGTGTTCCATATGTAGCTGCTGATTCAGTGTGACTGCAGGAGGAGGTGAGTTTGGGATCCTCCTAGGTTGCTATCTGGAACTGGAACTCCCCTTCTAAATTCTTAAACCCTGTCAATCACCAATTTATTCTTCACTCTGTAATTTTGTCTTCTCAAAATAGCTATTTAAATTGAATCCTACTGTATGTAATCTTTTGAGATTCACTTTTTCCATTAATCATTATTCCCTGGGGATCTACAGTGGTCATTGGCATTATTTTATTATTTTCATGGCTGAATAGTATTCCATCGTGTATATATACCACAACTTCTTTATCCAATCATCTGTCAGTGGATATTTAGGTTGTTTCCATGTCTTGGCTATTGTAAATAGTGCTGCTATGAACATTGGGTGCATGTGCCTTTTTAAATTAGAGTTCCCTCTGGATATATGCCCAGGAGCGGGATTGCTGGATCATTTGGTAAGTCTACTTTTAGTCTTTTGAGGACTATCCATACTGTTTTCCGTAACGGCTATACCAAACTACATTCCCATCAACAGTGTAGGAGGGTTTCCTTTTCTCCACACCCTCTCCAAAATTTATTGTTTCTGGACTTTTTAATGATGGCCATTCTGACTGGTGTGAGGTGATACCTTGTTATAGTTTTGATTTACATTTCCCTGATAATTAGTGATATTAAGCATTTTTTCATGTACCTATTGGCCATTTGTATGTCTTCATTGGAGAATTGCTTGTTTATGTCTTCTGCCCATGTTTGGATTGGGTTGTTTGGTTTTTTTGCTGTTGTTGTTGTTAAGTTGTATGAGCTGTTTATATATTCTGGAAATTAAGCCCTTGTCAGTCTCATCTTTTGCAAATATTTTTTTTCCATTCTGTAGGTTTTCTTTTTGTTTTGCTTATGGTTTTCTTTGCTGTGCAAAAGATTATAAGTTTAATTAGGTCCCATTTGTTTATTTTTGCTTTTATTTTTATTGCTTGTGTAGATTGCCCTAAGAGAACATTGCTGAGATTTATGTTGGATAATGTTTTTCCTATGTTTTCTTCTAAGAGGCTTATAGTGTCTTCTTTTATGTTTAAGTCTTTAAGCCATTTTGAGTTTATTTTTGTGTATAGTGTGAGGGAGTATTCTAACTTCATTGATTTACATGCAGCTGTCCAGTTTTCCCAACACCGTTTGCTGAGGAGACTGTCTTTATTCCATCATAAGTTCTTGCCTCCTCTGTCAAAGATTAATTGGCCAAAAGTTTGTGGGTTTATTTCTGGACTCTCTCTTCTGTTCCATTGGTCCATATGTCTGTTTTTGTACCAATACAATGCTGTTTTGATTACTGTAGCCCTATTGTATTGTCTGAAGCCTGGGAGGGTTAATCCTCCAGCTTCATTCTTTCTTCTCAGTTTTTGCTTTGGCAATTCTTGGTCTTTTGTGATTCCATATAAATCTTAGGATTATTGGTTCTAGTTCTGTGAAAAATGTCCTGGATAATTTGATAGGGATTGCATTAAATCTGTAGATTGCTTTGGGTAGTATGGCTATTTTAATAATATTAATTCTTCTAATCCAAGAGCATGGGATATTTTTCCATTTCTTTAAATCATCTTTAATTTCCTTAGTCAGTGTTTTGTAGTTCTCCACATATAAGTCTTTCACTTCCTTGGTTCTGTGCTCTTATTCAGAGTGACTGCACCATTTAACATTTCCACCCAGAAGGCATGAGTGATCTAGTTTCTCTGTATCATTGCCAGCATTTAGTTTTGTCCCTGTTTTTGTAATTTTAGACATTCTGGTAGATGTGTACTGATATTTTATTTTAATTTTAATTCACATATCCTTAACAACAAATACTTTTGGACATGTCCTCTATTGGATATTTGACACCTGGCTGACTTCTGTGAAATATCTTTTGCCATTTTTCTAATTGGATTGTTTTTTGTTAGTTTTGTTCAGACATGTAGTTTACAAATATTTTTCTCCCAGTGTTTAGCTTGTCTTTTCTCCTCAACAGAGCACCTCTCAGAGCAGAAGTTTTTAATTTTCATGAAATACAGTTTATACTTCCTTATTTTATCGATCATGCTTTTGGTGTCAAGTCTAGAAAACCTTTGCCTACTCTGAGGTCCCAATGAATTTCTCTGATGGCCCTTTTTGTAAAATTTTTATCATTTTATATTTTACATCAATATGCATAATCTGTGGCCTCCTTAATGCCAGCTAGGGCTGGAAGTTCGGGTTCCCCATGCTGTCTCCATTGACACCACAGATGGAACAGGACTTGTTACTAACTGATCAACCCTCAGGTCTGACTCCCTCCTTGGCCTTCTCTGACCATCTTGGTAGAGAAGGTTGAGGTTGCGATGTCCAGAGACAACCTGCCAATCATGGAAGTCTCACTAAGTCTTTGCTGACCACGGTGGGTTGGAACCACAGTTTTTTCTTTAGCTTGGTGAGGATCAAGCAGTTATTGTCTAAAACTTTTCTCTCCTAAAACTACACAGTCTTTTTCCTAGTCCTTTTGCTAGAAGGAGAAAAATTTGTTAAGGTTCTTTTGACTGTGCCATTTATTGTTTCCAGGTTACTGTTTTTCTGCACCATGTCTGAGATATGTGAGGCAAAAAAGAACACCTAGAAAACTCAGTGCTGGGTTGTTTCTTGGGTTCCAAGGTCCCTAGCCAGTCTGCCTTTTTCTCTCCAAGCTTGAGTCTACATATGAATGTCTTCTTTTTACTATCTAGGGTTTTTAGTTGTATTTATTAGGAGGAATAGGAAAAAGTGTATCTACTCTGTGTTCTTAGAAGCAGAAGTCTACTTTACATTTTAAAAGGACTCAGTAGTATCATGCTATTAGAAGTATTCTTAATTCATTTTCAACACCTAATATAACAAAAGATATTCAATCATTTTACCTTCCTTAAAAGTAGTACTTTCTATTTTTAACATAGTTAAATCAATACTCAATGGCAGGAATTTTTAATGCTGTGTAAATCTCTGAGTCAATGAAATGTTTTTGTAAAACATGTTTACTTGTTCTTTGGTTGTCATTGTGAGAATAATAAGCTTTATGCAACTACTTACTGATTCAGTGATGTCAGTTTTAGCAATTTTTGAATTTTTAGCATTATAGCAATTTTTGAAATTTATTTTTAAAGTCATAGTTCACTTTGTACATAAGCCTCAACACAAGTATTAAATTATGATTTATTTCAGTATCATCATAAATCTACTTATTTAATATGATGGTTATTTCTAACTTGATAATAAACTGACACATTTGTGGACTATATACAATGCCTCTTAATAAGCTAATACTCTTAGTTTTTTGGTATGAGGATCTTTAACTTACTAAGCAAAACTTTGCATAATAACTGGTGGATTTTATTTTCATTTGGGCTTAGATCCAAGTATACATTTTCAATCATTTCTACGTCCATCACAAAGGTCTTTGATAGTTCAAACTATTTTGTAGAAATAACTACTAGTTTTGAAATCCAATCATATAATAAATGCAGTTCCTTTTACATGTCTCAAAAATAATATTTAAACCCATTACAAATATTTTACATTTTTCAGTGTCTTGCTTGCTTGACCTCTATTCCAAGCAGCAGTTGATTTTTATTGGTACTTCTGACTTGAATACGTAATCATAAAATCAAACCAAGGAAGCTTCTGAGGATTTATGGTAATCAGAAGAGCTCTTTGGAATTTAAGACTCTGTTATTTCCACTGATATGTATGTGGAAAAATCTACAATAATGAAACAGACAGTAGGAAATCAGGCATAAAACACAACAAGAGGGAATATGGAAGAGTTTTTAAAATATTGCAATTGCAGTTATCAGAAATTTTTCTTAATTCTGTGGAAAGAGAAGGGGATTTTGAGAGGGAAATATAGGGAGAAGAAGAGATGGTGTGAACTGAATTTCACTAATATCAGTTACATTTCCATTCACTTGGTGGGAACTATGTGGGTCATTAAATTAAGGTGCTCCTTTGTTTCACCAGCTTCTGTAGTGCATATAACATGCTTTTAAGTTAAAATCATTCTGTTTCAGAAGTTTATTAATTTTTCTTCTTGTGACATTTCTGGTAAGAGAAAACACTACATATAGTCTTTCTGTGTAATGGAATTCTCAGTAACTTAATTTTGCTGGAAATTAAAATTTGTAAGATAATGCTTTCCATAGGATTCAGAGTTAAAATTGTACAAAAAGTTTGGCAAAATCCAAAATATTCAAAGACATCTTAAAATCTAAGCATTAAGAAAACAAGCAACCCAATCAGAAAAATAGCAAAATATCTGAACAGGCATGTCACCAAAGAAGATGCATAGATGACAAATAAGTGTATGAAAATATATTAAGCATTTTTGTTCATTAGAGATTAGAAAATTAAAACAAAGAGATACCACTATAAATGTTAGATTGGCTAAAATTTTAAAAAGTGTAACAATGTAAAATTTTTTGTGAGAATGTGGAGCAACAGGAACGCTCATTCAAAGCTGGTGGGAATGCACAGTGGTACAGCCACTTTGGAAGACGATATGGCAGTTTCTTATAAAGTTAAATGTGGTCTTTCAGTACAATAAGACAACCGTGTTTCTGAATATATATGCAATTCATTTGCAAACTATATTTACACAAAAATAAACCCATGAATGTTTTTAATAGCTTTATTCATAATCACTCAAAAACAAGAAGCAACCAAATAAGTTTCAATAGGTGAAGGAATAAACAAATTTTGGTAAGTCAATAAAATTGAACCTCAGTCAGAAATAAAATAGTTATTGAATGATGAAAATGCATAGATGAATCATAAATGCATAATGCTAAGTGAAACAGGGCAGTCTGAAGAGTGCATTTTAACAATGTATGACATTCTGCAAAGATAAAATTAGGGAGGCAGTAAAAGTACCAGTGGTTGCCAAGGGTTCAGGTGGGCAAATCAAGGGTTGACTAGGCAAACCAATGGGAAATTTTTAGGGTGATGAAACTATTCTGTATGATAGCATAATTTTAGGTACAAGGCACTAGTCATTTGTTCTAACCTATTGAACTTTACATCACAAGGAGTAAATCTTATCGTATGCAAAATTTATAAAATAATTTAAAAGCTCGTGGGAACTACAGAATTTAGCACATGCCATGGCAAAACAATCTAACAGTATTACAAGTATATGAAACAGACTGGAGGGAAAGGTGTTGACCTTAAAATTTTGGAAATGAAAATTAATATTTGCAAATCACAAACTCTCAATTTATCCCTCCATATCCCTTTTCCCCACTGCTAACCAGAATTCTGTTTTCTGTGTCTGTGAGTCTGTGTGTTTTGTAAATAAGTTCATTTGTCTCATATTTTTAGATTCCACATATAAGTGATATCATATGGTACTTTTCTTTTTCCTTCTGGCTTACTTCACTCAGTATTATAATCTCCAGGTCCATCCATGTTGCTACAAATGGCATTATTTTAATTATTTTTTAAGGCTGAGTAGTATTCCATTGTGTAAATATACCACAACTTCTTTATCCAGTTGTCTGTTGATGGGTGTTTAGGTGGTTTCTATATCTTGGATATTATAAATAATGCTGCTATGAATACTGAGGTACATGTATCTTTTTGAATTAAAGTTCCCTCTGGATATATGCCCAGGAGTGGGATTGCTGGATCATATGGTAAGTCTATTTTTATTCTTTTAAGTAATATCCATACTGTTTTCCGTTAACGGCTATACCAAACTACATTCCCACCAGCAGTGTAGGAGGGTTCCCTTTTCTCCACATCCTCTCCAGGATTTATTGTTTGTGGACTTTCAAATGATGGCCTTTCTAACTGGTGTGAGGTGATACCTCACTGTAGTTTTGACTTGCATTTCTCTGATAATTAGCGGTACTGAGTATCTTGTCATGTGCCTATTGGCCATTTGTATGTCTTCACTGGAGAATTGCTTGTTTAGTTCTTCTGCCCATGTTTGGATTGGATTGTTGTTTTGTTGTTGTTGTTAAGTTGTATGAGCTGTTTATGTATTTTTGGAAATTAAGCCCTTGTCAGTCACATTATTTGCAAGTATTTTCTTCCATTCCGTAGGTTGTCTTTTTGTTTTGCTCATGATTACTTGTAAGTTTAATTAGGCCCCATTTATTTATTTTTGCTTTTATTTTTATTGTCTGCGTAGACTGCCCTAGGAGAACATTACAGATTTATGTCAGAAAATATTTTGCCTCTGTTTTCTTCTAGAGGTTTATAGTGTCTTCTCTTAAGTTTAATGTCTTTAAGCCATTTTGAGTTTATTTTTGTGTGTGATATGAGGAAGTGTTCTAACTTCATTGATTTACACACAGTCCTCCAGTTTTCGTATTCCATAGGCTTTTTGGTTTTCTATATAAACTCAAGTTTAGATTAAGATAATACTGATGGTTATATTTATAGATGTACACAGGTTCACACACATGCATCTATTTCTTTGTCCCGTCAGCTGGAAAGACCTAACAAGGACACCCTAGTAGCTATGAGCACACTTTGCACCCAGATCTTGGTTTCTGATATCATTTTCCAGTGAAACAGATTGGGTTTCCTTGGGTAAATGGCTGATTCTAAGACTGAGACAGGACATATACAAGTGAGTGTGTATGACTGTACAGCCTAGGATGCAAGAAAGCCCTCAGAACTAGGCGAAGACGCAGCGGCGAGGATGGACCAGTGGGCCCAGGAGCCAACTGAAAGAGCGCCCAATGGCCAAGCAGCGACAATTCGAGCAACAAGAACCACAAAATAAAGCGGTGCCAGACTGTAGTCAAAAGTATAAGATGAATATCAGTGAGTCTGTGCTGATAAAAATATATGAATGAATAAATAAGCAAATGCTTAGGAGAGGCAAAATTTCCATGCAGAAAAACTTTAAATGATTTATGGAGACACTCCGCCCGTGATGAGGTGGAGTATCGCCCCCCTCACCAATCCTTAAGTGTGGATTGTACCTAGTGACTTCCAAAGAATGCAGTGTAGAAAAGGGGATGGGGGTATCGTTACTTTACAATGACGAACTCTGACAGACTCTGCCCCAGTCAGGCGGTCAACGTTAATATCAACAGTGATAAGTCATATTTTTATTTATCTTGACATGATGTGATGAGAATGGTACTTTTCCTCTGTGGTCTTCCTTCCCAAATCCTAGAATCCTCTTCTTATAGTGAGGAAAAACACTGGAAAAAATCCCAAAAGGAAGACATTCTTCAAAATATCCCACAAGTACTCCTCAAAACCGTCCAGGTCATCAAAAACAAGGAAAGCAAGAGGAACAAATAGTAAGGAGGAGCGTAAAAGAGACATGACAACTAGATAGAATGTGGAACTTGGAATCCTGGAAGATAAAAAAGACATCAGGCAAAAACTAAGACAATATGAAGAATAGTATAATGATGTATCAATATCGGCTGATTTACTCTAACAAAGCTAGGCTAGTAATAGAAAGTGATAATAATGGGGGAAACTGAATGTTGGGTATATGGGAGCTCCCTTCACTACTTTCACCATCTTCCTATTAACCTAAAACTGTTGTAGAAAATAAAATTTAATTGTTTAAAAGGAATGGCAAGAAATTCAAAACTAGTATCTATTTGAATTCTCTCTGATATCTTTTTTCTGTAGTATCTCTCTTAGGCAATATCATATTGACTTTGCAACATAAATAAACCTTTCAAAATCTGTTTCCATCTCCTCTCCTGACCAGTGGGTCAGTAATTAGGTGAATTCTCCTCACAGTTATATCTCACAAAGTTTACGACAGTACATGGACTTCAAGATAAATGAGAATCTGGCTGAGGACCATGTACTGAGGCAGGCAGCCTTGCCTCATTGTGGGGATCATTTATCCAGTGTAGAGTAGCCAGGATGGTTGTGACATGGCAGCAGAGAATGGGTGCTAGTCATGTCTTCCTGCGAACCCCTGAGCTCCGGGCTCTTCTGAGCTGAGGCGGTCCTTGCTCACTCAGTCTCATGTGCCATGACCATTGTCCTGAGTGCGGAGGGGCTGGGATGCCAGAAACTGCACCCAGGAGTCCTGATCATCACTGTGCAGGTATCATCAATGCTGAGTTGAGCAAACCTGATGCTCCTTGAATCGTCTTACGTCATGATTTTTATTATAAGTTTCAACACCGCGGCTGATGTTTGATCAAAATGAGCATTGCCATGCCTCGATCCTGAAATGACTGAGAAAATTATTCTTAAGCATTTCGTGTTACTAGACTGCTTTGATAATTTGATTAAAGCTAAGAATTCTCTCCATCAAAAATTTCAAATGCACGCAAGCACATAAAATATATGCCATTTCAAAGTTACACACAGACTTCAAATAAAAATTCTTAGTTTGATTTAAAGTGACTTAACTTTTAGTATACTTAATATCTCAAATTCCTATTTAATCTTTTGAAAGCGTGTTTATAGAGTATTAGAGAGGCACTGGAATAGACATATTGGGGATCAGACTCATATTCTTTTGTTTGAAGGACGTGTTTCAGTGGTGGGATTTGTTTCTGTGATATTAAAGAGGTGATAATGTCATTATACTGCTGTCAGAAAAGATGATTTACTTACTTGAACAATAAGAGAATGTGATTAGTGTAATTTTTCAGAATGGTTAGGGTGTTCCACTTAAGGTCTGTTTCCCACACCATGCTTTAACATTTGAACAAAGGTTAATAACCGAGAGGATGAAAATGAGATATGATGAGATTTTTCAGCAGTCTGTTAAAAAGAAGAGTATTTGTTATACTCAATTACCAGTTTCTTGATTTTATTATTTCAAGACCACAAAGCATCATAGTTCATTCATTTCAAATTATACACATTGCAGTGAACTTTTCATTGTAAAGACATTTTATGAAGGAACTTGACCTGTATTATTATATGATGTCTTTTTTTAAAATAGTTTAACAAACATTGACTTCCTGGGTTGAAATAACCCAATTAAGATCAGTTTAAAAATGCATAAGTTTCCCTAGGTTGCTATCAATTTTAAATAAGAACAGTAATATAATATCTTGCAGCTTAGTTCTTCTATCTGAAGATATAGCTAATCTCCCCACAATTATAGTTCTCTGTCACATATCCCAGTTGAACTGACATTTCAGGTCTTCTGTGATCTAAGTTGGTTTGCTAAGGAGGTAAGCCGCCCTTATGAATTCCATCTTCTAGTAAATTTGAAAAGCTCTGAATCAAATTCACTCATGGCTTTCATTTTTATTTCTTTTCTATCATATAGGTAGGGAAGCAAAAACAGAACTAGAGCAAATAGTCATCTTTAGTCTAATGGGCATAATGTCAAAAAAGATTCCAGCTTCAGTAGATCTCAGAAATTGACACCGAACTTGGAAATAAAAATGCCCTGAGAAAACTGGCAGAAAATGCTTCCCAAAGGAAGAGTTAATTGATAAGTCTGATCCAATAATTAAACTGTGCTTCTAAAAGAGAACTAAGAACTTTTACTCGGGCAATTGAAAATATAAAGCATATCTAACTTTCGGAACCTGCCTAATTCCTGGGAACCCTAAAAGGTGAGCTGTGAAATCTCCAAAGCCTAGATGTCTGTTTCATTCCTCCCACTGTCAATATATTAGTAGAGAGACAGAATTATGAATATTAAAATACCTAGGCAGGATTTTTTTCTGGTTCCTCCTTTTTCTGGGAGCTGATAGGAAAACAGGACTCAATCACATGATCCAGCCCAGAAGGTAAGTTTAGTGTGGTTTGGGGATTTGAAGATTGAAAATTTCAGACTCAAGTTAACATTCTATTATCTGTCTTGTACCAGCTTCTGCGAAGTTTGAAAAGACAAGTAGGGTATTTTCCTAAAATGAGAAGGTTCATAGATTTCATTTCTGAAGACATAGGGAAGAACAATTCAGTGAAAGGCCCTGCCTGACCAACAGTCCCCGATGGGCAGGCAACAGAGCCACGCTTTGCCTTCCAATGCCTGCTGCATGTTACTACGTGAACTGGGTCACTTCTGAACATCCAACACTGATCTGCCTCTTGCTTACCTTCCAATGAACACGTCTCTATGCCTTGAGAAGCAACTCAAGGTTTAGAAGGATTTCTTTGTTAATTGAGGAAATATAGTCTCACTAATGTTGGTTACAGGGAAGTTCTGTTATGTTTCTCCCTCATGGGAAGTAAAACAAACTTACAACAGTGGGATGGGGAGACAAAGCTATTCAACCACCTCGCTGTCGCACACAGCAGAGCCACAGGACAGCAGGGTTGGCAGGAGGTCATAGACAGAGGCCAAGGACAAGCAGCAGGGCAGCAGAAAAGATGTTTGGTGGAGGGAACTGGGGGGGATGGTGTTGCTTGAGGAAGTGACATTACTGAGAATAAACAGCAAGACAAACGGATGAGCTGAACTGAGCAGACACAGTAAAAGTACCGTGTCTTTCACTGAGTCTGGCAGTTCTTGAAGGATGCAAATACGTTTGCTAAGTACATTACTGTGTCTCCTCAGTTCAGGCTGTCCTCCAAGGGCTGCCAGATCCAGGGAGAGGCACAGAGGTTTCCAGCAGCAGTGGTGGTGGTCCCTAGGGAGTGCAGGGCTGTGTGACAACCTGAAAAGCAGAGGTCAACTGAAGCAGGAAATTAGGGTGAGGAGAACATACAACAGCCACACTGAAGAGTCTCTGGTCTCCTTGACTAGGCATCATCAGACTATCGAAATTTCCTGGGTTGTCATTTCTGCAATATATTGATTCTGACTGCTTTCTCACAGTCAGTTCCCTTTCTCAGGCAAATCTCTCTAAAGTACAATGAATACAATGACCCTGTTATTGTTATTCTTGTATTATGGATTCTATTTAGATTATGCACATGTGCTATGGTGTGAATGCTTGTGTCCCCTGCCCCCAAAATCATGTGCTGAAATCCTGACGGCAAAGATGACGGTGTAAGGTGGTGGAACTGTCATGAGCCGTGAGGGTGGGGTCGTCAGTCATGGGATCAGTGCCCTTAAAAAGAAGATCCCAAGAGATCTCTGGCCCCATCTCCTCCTGTAAGGCCACAGTGAGAAGACACCATCTGTGAACCAGAAAGCTAGCCCTCATCAGATATGGAGCCTGCTGGTACCCTGATCTTGGAATTCCCGAATCCAGAACTATGAGAAATAAATTTCTGCTTGTTTATAAACCACCCCACCTGTTATATGTTGTTTTAGCATCTCACATGGACTTAGACAACATACAAAAGCCCTCAGATGTTTCAGGAGTGTAAAAAATAAGTGCATAAGACAGGATAGTTCTGCTAACGGATGTGGCAACAATCCTCCATGTGTCTCACTTAAAATGATCCATTTCCTGTTCTCTAAACTAAGTGCTTAGATTTTTCTCCAGATTGACTGGGGAGAATTGTTTATAATTCATAAAAGCATCCTGGTTACATAAAACAGGCTAACTTAAGTGCCAACCTTTAATTTTATGTGTTTGAGAATGTTCCACTAGGTCCTATAACTAAGTTTCAACTTTGATTGGACATTTGCAGCATTAGGAAGCACTGAGTTTTTGCACATGTTAAAAGAAAAAAATACCAGTGGTCATAAAATATATTAATATCCATATTTCATACTTGAGAGAACAAATTATTCAAAGACCTTAGGTAATGTGAAACTGAAAAAAATGTATGTAATAATTTGGTACCAAATAAACAGTATATATGAATATATATATATATATATATAGTATATCTATATATAAATATTTCTCATAATTTCCTCAAATTTCCTTCAATAGTGAAGCTTCACTATTTAGCTTCAATAGTGAAAGTCTGGCTTATCTCAGTTTGTACATGTCTCAGTCTTTTCATAACTCTGCATTGCACTTGGACGTCGCTAAGCCATGTTAGCTGTCGATGATCAGAACAGAGCTCTGTGTGAATTATTCATTGGGATGAGTGGGGAAGTGTTCACCCCAGAAACAGGGCTTCTGCTACCTCAGACAGGACTTCATGGCAGCTGGCCACCTCCACAGGCATTTGTTCAATCTGGCTACAGCCATTTTTATTAATGAGCTTTCTAAAAGCTAAAACTAGCTCACCTCTTTACATTTTAAAATTTCCTTTGTAATCACCTCACTTGGAAAAGTGTCCTGCAATTGTATCACTTTGCAGGACCTTCACTGAAATGGGGGGGGGCAACAGTTTGATTTAATCTTCAAGTATAAGCCTGGATAATTCATGGTTCATAGGGGGGCATCTTGTGAAAGCAGTAATGTGTTACTATGTAATATGACCACATTTACTCGTTTGCCTTATTAGCTATTATAACTTAAACATTTTATTCAATCTCTTTCTTTTTTTTTCTTTGAAATTATGCAAACACATTAACTTTCACGTTTAATTTTAAAATTTGATGTCGGGAGGCCTTTTCCAATGTCAATAAGCGATGTCCTTAATCAAGGTACAAGGTCTTTACTTCAGCCACTCTGCAGGAGAGTCACTATCTCTGTTCTTAAAAATATCTCATTAAAAGCTCTGTCCCTTTACCACATACTCTGGGCATTCTGAATTTTTACCCTGTCTTAGAATGCTGTTGTCTCTACCCCAGTGCAATTACTCAGCCTTTGTGCTACTGGTGTTTTGGGCCAGATAAGGGGCTGTCCTGGTCTCTACTCTCTAGATGCCATTAGCACCTTCCCCCTCCCCCAAGTTATGACAATCAAAGTTGCCTCCGGACTTTGTAAGTGTCCTCTGGCTGGGCAACCCCCACTCCCCTGAGCTGAGAACCACTCTCTTAGTGGTCTGGATTACAAGCACTTATCTGCTTATCTTGTGCAATAGATAGGTGTTCTTTGTTCCTGTGATTCTTTAATCTGCATTTTATTTTCAATTTAAAAATTAGCCTTGTGATTTTATAACAAATGCCATTTGTTATGTATTTCGAATATTATTGTTTTTCTATTATTTTGTGCTAGGGAATTACATCATTAGATGATATTCATTGCAAAATATTCAAGATGTTATTGGAATCTAATTCAGAAAGGCCTTTGAAAAGAAAATGTGTCTGGAATAACACATTGTCTCAGGGAGTCACTAAAAGAAATATTTGTCCAGTGTCAACTATCTAGCTGGTATTATGCTAGACCTTATATACAAAGCAAAAACAAACATGGATTATTATCTAATTGAGATTATTTAATGAGCAACTTTAAGTATTAACATAAGGAAACAATAATGTGAAATGTGATGACTTATTACCTACAATTAACCTAAGTGGGCCATGAAAGTGTTCCGAGAGATCAGCACATGGGACTGAGCACTCAAAGGGTGTGAGTCTCTCTGAGTCGGCAAGTCACTGTCGGGAGATGGCGATGATGAAGGGAACACAGATTTTTATGGAATTTATACAGAGCCATTTGCCGAGCACTTAAATGGCATTGGGTCTAATCTTTGTGCTTTCTGATTAATCTTTCTAGTTAGATCTAATCATCAACAACTCTTTGAAGTAATTTTTTATCATGCAGTCATTTTAGAAATGCAGATAGTGCAATATAGGGAGGTCAATAACTTGCTGGAAGTCACACAGCTTAAGTTAGGTGTGAACCCCAGATGTGACAGCCTCGTGAGTCAAGGTTCTTAAACATTGCACTACAGTGTATTATGTTTCTATCTTACATTGCTTCGTAAAAGAGAAAAAAAATGTTTATAATATCTGTAACAAAGAAGGAGATGCAAGGAGGGGATGAGGGTGTATGGGACCAGGAGAAGACTCAGAATAGCCTTGAAAGGTAATGGGGACTAGATCATGAAAAGCCACCTGAGAGAGACTGGACATTATGTTCAATGTAGTGGAATCTCCATACTGTTTTCCACAGTGGCTGCACCAAACTGCACTCCCACCAGCAGTGCAGGAGAGCTCCCTTTTCTCCACACCCTCTCTAGCATTTATTCTTTGTAACTTTTTAATGATGGCAATTCGTTGATCAGCTGTAGTAGTTTTTGTGTTGAGTCGAGTCTTTAGGCTTTTCTAAATGTAGTATTTATGTTATCTGCGATAGATCCAGCAATTCCACTCCTGGGCGTATATCCAGAGAAGATTCTAACTTGAAAAGACACCTGCACCCCAATGTTCATAGCAGCACTATTTACAATAGCCAGGACATGGAAACAACCTAAATGTCTATTGACAGATGGTTGGATAAAGAATTTATCCCACACAATGGGATTTTACTCAGCCATAAAAAAAGAGTAAAATAATGTCATTTTCAGCAATATGGGTGGACCAGGAGAAAATCATTTTTAGTGAAGTAAGCCAGAAAGAGAAAGAAAAATACCATATGATATTACTTATATGTGGAATATAAAATAATGAGGCAAATGAACTTATTTACAAAACAGAAACAGACTGGTAGACATAGAAAACAAACTTGTGGTTACCAGTGGAGAAAGGTGGGTGTGGTGGGATAAATTGGGAGTTTGGGATTTCAAAATACATACTACTATATAAAAACCAGATAAATAGCAAGTTTCCACTGTATAGCACAGGGAACTATATTCAATACCTTGTAATAGCCTATAATGAAAAAGAATATGAAAAGAAATATATATATATATTTATTTAACTCAATCTTTATGCTGAAATTAACACATTGTAAACCAACTATACTTCAATTTAAAAAATCAAATAAATAAAATGGGCAAGAATAAAAAAATGCAATGAGAAGCTAAAAGCATATTTAATAGAGCCAGCATTTTGAAGGTCTTTTTTGTCTGAAGAAAGGAGCACTGATTGGAGGCAGGTGGGATGTGATGGCAAGGAAGAGACCCATTTGAGAGATGACTGCGATGTACTTGGGTGATGAAGGCGGTTTTGGAGTTATTTGCTCACACCTGAAACTTGGTTGAGACCTTGAATTGGAAGGTGTTGCGGATTGGCTCTTTCGGGAGGCTGACTCTGAGACGGCAAGGAACATTCAGGAACGTGATTAGGGAGTGCTCTGAGAATAAACAACACCTGTGGGGTAAGAGAAAGACTCCAGATTGAGCACAGGGTGAAGTTAGACTGCAGGGCAGCATCAAGAAATGATTTAGCTGTAACCGAGTTGGGCATTCAAAGCTGTCCTGAGCTGGAGTGAGAGAGCCCGGACTTTGTATCTCTGCGTGGAGTAGCCGCTGGACGCCGGCTGCTCCGGCAAGGGGTGAGCTTGGGAGAGCGCTTCAGCCTGGAGCGATCCCGGAACAGCATTGCCAGCCAGTGACTGTCAGCTGGCTGCTCTATTAGATGCTAGATCCTTCAGTCCTAGAGAGCAAACTGGACGGTGCGTTTCAATATCCAGAATGGAAGAGTCTCCTGCAAAGGCTGGGAGGTGCAGACAGGGAGGTGTTAGAGTTGTGCCCTGGTTAACGGATTCAGCACCATACTGACTGGCCTTTCCGAACGCCGAGAGCATCATCAAAAATTATCAGGTATGTGGAGAAAAATGACTAACTTGATTTTGGACAGATTTGAAAGTATGATCCTTATTAGGAGCCCACGTGAAAAATTCCAGTAGCCACTCATACATGGGTCTGAGAGATATGATAAAGATTTGAGGTTCATCCATATGCAGATGTAATTGCCTACGTGGAATGAATAAAACTACCCAGGGGAATGTTGAGAGGAAAGAAGGGTGTCCCAAAATGCCAACTGAGCACAATTTCATTTGGTGTTATTTACTTTTAAATTGCAGAGTTATTTCAAGTTTTGTCCTTATTTCAGTCACATGTTTTATTCATAACCAATTATAGGAGAAAAAGGGAATACCATTTCTCAGAAATATAATTTAATTATCTAAGAAAGAATAGATAGTCGATAAATTAAAATACAAAGTAGAACCATGAAACAGATCAAGTCTTCCGGAAGGGAGAGCACCTGCGGCTGATGACATAGGGTGGTTTTGGTGGGCGCTGAAGGAACGTCGGGGCACACGGCTTCTTGTTTTCTGACTGGATTCCTGTGTTTGGGGTCCTGATTTCTGTTGCTTAACCTGAAAATTCCTAGAATCGTAGGTGAGTTTCCTGTATAAATTTTTTTTTAAACACTTGGTGCATTTTTATCTTTTTTTTTTTTTTTTTTGCTTATCTCTTCATTTTGAAATAGCGCCGTGTCAGAACAAAATACGGTCATCTCTAAAGCAGTTTGGGGAAAGGTAAAACTGCAAAAATTGAATTATGTGTGTATTTTTGGCCATTTCCTCCTCAGTTTCTTTGCTCTTAGGTTTTTCTATGCTCGTTTTTCCCTTTGTGCGTCTACCTAGACCTTTGGAAACTGAAGCTTCTGAATTGGGTGTTATAATTACTGAGGATTAATATAGCATCCCATTAAGCTTATTAAGTCTGTTCATTTTCTTCTCACTAAAATGATTCAATTGTCAAACAAATAACGATAAGGTTACTAGGTCTTTTTATTATGAAAGTTTGAAAGTCATTATTCTAATACACATACATCAGCTGTTATGTGCTGGAAGGGTAATGTAAATGAAGTCTGCTATTTGGTTTTTTTTTTTATTTACTCTTACCCTTGGACAATGTATGTTTCATATTTTCAAATAAAGCTGTTCCTCCAAAAGGTAAAGACCCCAGTTCTTGTCATACCCAAAAGACAAGTTTGCAGTCAGGAGACGGCGTTGTGTAATGAAAGATTTAAAAAGATTTGCTCAAAAGGAAAGGAAAAGTACACCGCCAGGAATGGGAGGTGGGCTGATCGCTTAAAGGTGGTGTTTTGATTGATTCACAGCTCTTGTCCCTGGAATGCTTAGTCGTGTTTGGCCCCTTCTGCGCATGTCCTTACCCATGGCGTCCACAGAAAAACCCATGGGGAGGCAGGGAGCTAAACCGCAATGTTAATTATAATACAGTGAGCAGTGGCCATGTCTGGTTAAGTCCCTTCTGCTACCATGCAGTCGTGGATGTCAGGTTTTAACCAGGTTTTTTTTTCTTTTTTCTTTTTTTCTGGCACTCATTTAGAAGAAGCAAAGCCCCTTTATGCTGGAGGTGGGCATAACACCACCTTCCCGAACACCCTCCCTCTCCTCCACCTGCCCACCTGGTGTCCCCACTTATCTAACTGCCTAATAGAACTTGTGTGGAAATATATTTCAGAATTCAATATATTTCAGAAATATTTAACATCTTCATTTATGTTCAGAATTATCCTGGTCTTATATAGTGACTTCATTTAAATCTTAGTAGCTTTAAAATCAGGTCAGTCATTTTCTTAACTTAGACAGATGTTAATGTCAAAACTAAAATGATTTTGGCTGAATAAACCATATTGTTATTCCATGCTGATAAGATGCTTCAACGTTAATTGTTTATTGATAACCCAAGGGCCATGCCTTAAGGGTACACGTGTTAGCAAAGAGATGGTATCCAAGTAGAAGGTACCAGTCAGTACAAAAGACTGTAATTCAGAATGAGAGCATCAAAATTAAACTATGTAAGGCCAGGAGGCTTTTTTTTTTTTTAAGTATCAAAGTACTCATTCTAAAACACAGACCCTTGGTAATGTGGGAAAGAAAGAACAGAAAGAACATCTAAAGGAAAATGTAAGCCAGGAACTAGGACAGCTCCCATGAGAGTAAAATAATTCACAAGCCCGTGGGTTTGAATATCTGGCAAATTATCTTAATCACATCGCTTGTGTTTGAGGTCATAATTCCTCAGTCAAGTAGGTCAAGGAGGAGAGGAGGTTTAAAGCAAATATGAGAGCAGCTAGACAAATGATGTGGCACTAGCACCAGGGAATCAGCCTGAAGGGGAAATTCAGGGAGACGTCTGCCAGTAGAAACGCCCGAATCAGGACAATGCATTACTGAACTGATGTCAGTGGTTTGAAATTTTGAAGAGGATAGAATTGGGAGTTACAGAAAGGCTTCTCAACACTGACATGACTGAGAATATTAGCCAAGGAGGAGTCTGGCTCCAAATTAGAGTAATTTTTTAAGATTGTATAGTAACCCATACGATTGAGCATTTGTCATATATGCATATACGTACATATATATGTGCATGTATACAGTGAAACATAATTAGGTAAGCAAACCCCACTCCCACTGTAGAACAGAATATAATGAAACCCACTGAAAATATTCATGTGTTCCTCCTCACTGTGAGTTTTATTTATCATGTCCTTTCTTTTTCTTATCATTTCCTTTTTTTTTTTTTTGTATGTGTACTTTATCACATGTAAGAATAATTTAAAATAACACATGCCAATTTTGCTGTTGGGAGTTTAGAAAAAAGTAATCATATACTCTGTAGTTTTCCAAAACTTTTGTCTATATTTAACCCACTTATTAGGCATTCAAAACACTGTATTGTTAATTATGCTGTTTTGAGCTTTATAAAAACGGGATTATTCTACCTAGTTTTCTGATCATTGCATTTCCTTTATTCATACTCATCCACATTGTGGCTATTGTCAATTCATTTTCACTACAGTAGTATGGCATGAGATGGAAAGACTGAAAATTAAAAAAACTCTTTTTTCTACTCTAAAGGCATTCAAGGTTTTATTCTTTTTAAAACATTTTATCATGAACATTGCTGTTCAGTTTTACAAGATAATTTTCATCTGTTTCTATTGTGATGTGATATGATTAACCAATTTACATTCCCCCTAACAATATACGAGTTTCTTTTAATTTATATAAATTTCAAATTTTGATGCTGTCATATTTCATTAATTTCACTAGTCTAGTGGGGGGTAATCTACAACTTGTTTTGATGGTCTTAATTTATATTTTCTTAGTTGCTAATGAAGTCAAATATCTCTTTATATTATTTTCACCATTACAGCTTTTTTTTTTTCTTGTGGGAAGTGTAGGTTCTTTGTCAATGTTGATATTAGTTTGTTTTTCATTTTCTTACTATTGTAGCACTAAAAAAATATATATCCAGTATTCTAATTCTACTATTTTCCAATTATATGGATTTCAAATATATTCTGATATGTTGTGGCTTTTGATTTGTCAAAACCCTGCAGCGAGGGACCACCAGGAAGACAACAATAGTTAAATAACATTTGCTTAATCATTGCTCACTGAAGTGAAGGACAGTCCCTAGCATAGGAACCAGGGATATGTTGGAAGGAGAGTGATAGAAAAGTCTTACTCCAGGATTTGGGCTTTTGTTAGGTGATTTGGAGAGAGTTTAAGGAAGTGAGTGTTGCTCCGGATGGATTCTGTTGGGAAGTACAGTTAACTCTGTGACTGGGTAACTCCATAAACCTTATCTAGAAGGAGGGTAGAAAAATGTGAGTGAGGCTAAAGATACCATTGGTGAGAAGCAGCAGTCATATTACTCAGCTTAGGGGGATGTTTGGTTGGATCTGTGATCTGGACAGTGTTTGTATTATTTCGACTGTGTTTTGATATGACTCTGGAGTGACAGTAGTCTAAATAAGGTTCCCAAATATCTCCAGATTCTAATGTCCACACCCTGTGCATGTGACAAAAGAAACTTGTCAAATGTAATGAAGTTCATCTTGAGGCAGGGGGATTATACTGGCTCTCTGGGTGGCTCCTGATTGTAATCACAAATGTCCTCGTAAGAGGGAGGCAGAGGAAGATTGGATTTTAGAAGAGAAGACAGTGTGGACCAGAGACAGGAGTGATGTGGATCAAGCCAAAGGAAGCTGGCAGTCACTAGAAGCTGGAAGAAGAAAGAAACAGTTTTTCCCCTGGAACCTCCAGAAGGCACCATTTCTGCCCACCTTGATCTTAGCCCTGTGACTCTCTCTGGACCATTACACATCACATATCATTAACTTCTGTTGAGTAGTAGAGCGGGTGTCTTAACTACATAGTCAGCAGGGGTGAGGTTCATTCTCATGATTCCAAATGTGGCTGCACAGATGAAAAACTGCATGCTTGTTTTAGTTCTTTTTGTCTTTATCAATTATTCCTAGCAGTATCTCTGCAACACTGCAGAAGTATTTGAGCTATTTTTTTTAAAATCACAAAATCTGTGAAATTTGTTATCTATTCACTTTTAGATTGAAAGACTTGTATTAATTTTGCAGGTAATGATTTTTTGACCTACTGTATGCTGTTAGAATGGTTTGAGCCTTAATAACCACTGAGATCTTCAAATGGGTAATGTAATAAATATCCATGGAAACCCACTTGGTGTAAAATATTTGAGCTTAATCCCAGCCTTCCTTACAGCCTTAGATAACAGAAGTTACCTCAAATCAGGCAAAAGATACACTTAAACTATCTCTTCCATAAAAGACTGTGTTTATACAATGAATCGACAACATTTACTAATAACTAGTAATGAAATTAGTTTCAAAAATGGAAAAAAAGTCACTCAGAAGAATAGCTAAATCATTTTTACTTCCTCTGTATTCACTGTTGTCATGACATGACCTATGAAGACCAGTGCCGTCGATGGTTCCTTTAATGGCCCCAATGACTCACAGGATCCAGTATCCAGGCTCCTAGGAAGGTTCCCATTACACAGCTCTGCTCTTCGCTCTGCATCTTTGCTTTGGCCAATGAGCCATCAGAAAAGATGACACAAGAAAAATTTAATAAGCTCCTGAGCTTTGGGATTTCTCCACCTGAACTGTTCCTGTAACCGTGTAAAGACCCATGGTGTGACTGCAACAGGGAGACACTAGCTGCAGAGAAAGACACTAGTTAACAGCCACCATCCAGACCTGTGCATGTGAGTGGGGTCATCTCAAACCCTCTGTCCACAGTACCTCAGTTCTCTAGAAGAACTTTTCATCATCTTATCATCAAGAAGATGTTTCATTAGAAAATCAAAATATTATGATCAGTACAATAAACCCTTCAGTGCAAAATAAGTTTTGTATTATCAGTTTGAATTGGGTGAAATTTTCCACAATCATGTTTGCTTAAACTATCTTTTGTTATATTTACCCACTTACTTGTGTATCAGGCACCCCCCTAGTTACCCCCATGAAATGCACAAACACCTGGTGGGTGATTCTAGTATTTAATTGTCCCTTGTCGTGACCAAGCAAGTCAGCTTTTATTCATCACTAATTTCCTCACCCTCAGAAAAAAAAGTCAGTGTAAATATCCCTACATTTTTTGTACTTTCTAGGGTAAACTATCAAAGCCTTAACACAATGTATTGAATAATCTATTGTTTTCTACAGTATGACGTGAACACCATTAACTGTGGTCAAAATAAATACGTTCAAAATTACTCTAGAAAGTACCCACTTTCTTAACAGAAAGTAATATTGAGTTATAGTCAAGAAGTAGAAAATAAGAACAAAAATACTAAAACAATCACTTTAGAAGGAAATAAAATTATATCCATTTTCATAGTATACACATATTGATTTCAATATGGTAGATTACTGAAAATAAGATAATATGAAATTATACAGCAGAGAATGACTAGAATCTAGTGGACAGGTAAGGCTGTCTCTCTACTTGGCATGAAACCAAGAAGCCTTAAAGATAAATGTTAACTTTATCATATTACCAAATGCTTCACCACAGATTAATTTAAAAAAACAGAACATATTTATGACATGCATTTCATGTAAAAATAAAGCAGTTCCTAAGAAAAACATTTAAAAGATTCTAACCTGATATCTCAAAGAAGCTTCAATGACTAATGAACATTCACAATTAGTATCAATTAATAACACAACAGAAAATTACAACAATGAGTTATCATTCATGTAAGACCAAGAAATTTGAGTACTTACCGTTTATTAAATTTATAGATGGCAGTGATAAACAGATTCCACTGAGGGAAATTTTACCTGAATAAACTTTTTGAGACAGTTTGTCAATATCTATCAAACTGAAATGGTCGTAGGTTATGACAATAACCACTTTACCTCACCCTAAGGAGTAAGGCTATGACCAGTGGAGTCAGGGATACCAGCTCACAAAAGCCAAAGTCTTGCATTTGCAGGAATTTTGTGAGGCAGCTGATAAACCAACTCATTTTTAAAAAAATAAATAACATAAACTTAGACTTAAATTATATTTAAAACAAAAGCAAGCACTCAAAATTCACAATTTCCCAATACCTCCCCTACATCTTACTATAATCTATGCTCTTAAATTATTTATGTTGATTCTCTTGTTTCTGTGAAGTGGAAATACTCTGTATTATGGTCTACAACTGCTTGTCTCTTCTCAATTCCATTTATGATGCTAGGCTGGTAGCTTGATCTGAGCCATGGGGGGAGGATTTGTACCATGGAAATTATATTTGTTTCTATATGTGTTTGCATATATAAATTGTGGAATCTTCCGAAATGCATAAATAGTTCCCCATGGACAGGATATGGGAATAGGTTAGATGGGACTAGAGGTGGGAGTGAGTTATTTGACTTTACACCTTGGCCTGTGTTTTTTTTAAATTTTTGTTAACCATGTCAATGAAAAGAAGCAGTTTATAATATTCAAGACCACTAGAAACTAAGACTTTGGAAGCAAACACTAATTCCCATAAAAAGCATGAATATGTACATTAGATAAGACCTACCAAATTCTAAATATTTTGTCTAAGGAGAATATTATTTTAGGTTTGGGAGAGGAAAGCATTTTGTAAGTTCTTCAAATATCAGATAAAGTAGTTACGGTAATCAAAATTAAAGTAATTCCTTTGTTGTTGAAAACGTTGCCTACTGGAGCGCTTCCTTTGACATATTTTAGGCTGAAAAAGTATTCTACTCTCTTGTGATGAATCTGGCCAAATCTGAACTCTAATAGTGGACTGACGTTACTTTTCTTTCATGTTTTGAGTCATCACATGTTCTTTGACTTCAATTCAGATTACTTCAGTTTTTTATATTACATGGGTTTGTAAAACACCGTAGATTCCAGCTGAACATTGACATTCATGGAACAAACCTCCTTGCATTGTATTACTCTGAATAAAGTCAAATATTTAATAGGAAACCCAGTTGCGAAGTCATGTATCTCCTCACATGAAATTAAACAGCTCTGGAGGGACCAACTTGACCCCCGGTACTTGGAGCTCTCCTTTCCCCATTGCTTCATTTGCAATCTAATGTTAAAATTTTAACGTAAGAAAAATATCAGAATCGTGAACCATTTAGTAGTTCTTTTTATCAATACTTTGTACAGAAAATAGAAAGTGAAATAGTGAGTCAAGCAGAATTTACTCCCTGAAACCCATTTGTATTTATCTATTTATTATATTCCCTACTCAGCAGAGAGAATTTTGAGTAAAATAAGTCTCATATTGCCATTTTTTATTTTATCTTAATTCTAGGAGCTAGAACATACTCAACATTTTTTTGGGTGTTGTTCAGAAATCAGAATTCAACAGCCTGTGGGGGCCTAATTAGAACTAATGTTGAATTCTTTCAACTTCATTGGCTGTATATAAGCTGATCTTCAAGCTCCAGGGTGTAATTCATATTTTTTCTTGAGCTACACATCTAATACTTCAGAAGATCAAGCCTTACTCTCAGTCTAAGGAGAGGCAGCCAGGATGATTGACCAAAATCAAAAGATTGGTGGAGAGACTAAAAGAAACACACACACAATACATATATATAATATAATAATATATATTATGTATATATATTTCTTGTTTTTGATTTATGGTTAGATCAGGGCCTTTGGGGGCTGCATTTATAGTTGTCTTAAGGCCCACAGATTTGAGACTGGTTATTGATTTAACTTATATGGATTTTCCTTTTCTTATCAGCTTTTGCATTTTCAGAGAGCAGATCAAGTTTGTCATCTTGAGTTCCACATTCATCATATTGAAACATTCATCTTGGCTTAGAAATTTAGAATGCCTTTCCATTCTTCCAACAAGTCAACATGATATTAATAGCATAACTACTGTATTTCCTACATATACTACCGATGAGGGGCTAGTAGGAAACCTTATGAAAATGAGAAATAAAGCTTGCAGCGTTTTGTAGATTGGTGTCACCCATTCATCATCTTTCAAATATGTTCAAAAGAAGCAGATCAGCCATTGTCACACGGCTGAGGGCCAGGAAATTGACTCATTCTTTTAGCAAACGTTTTTACATGCATATCATTATGACACTTGTGAATATAAGAGTTCAAGATGAAGTCATTCTTATATGAACTTTATTTAGCTTTTTCTTTTTCAGAAAAGAGGATTTGAAAAGTTTTTTTTCCCAATGAGAATTTCCTTGCAGTCTTCTCAAAGCGTGTGAGTTTCTGCCCTCACGGCCTTCATGCGATGGAGCTTGAAGATGTCTGCTTTGCTCCTTGTGTTGGCTTCTAAGTCGCAGTTCATGGTTTCTCTTTCAGAAACCCTATTTTTAATGGATACATTAGATTTCTGTATTTGCTGCCCATCTTTGTTGCAATAGTTACTGACCTCACAGTTACATGCCCTCTCGTTTGAATACTTTAACTCTTTAAGTACTGTCTTCCTCTTCCTGATACCCCTGCTGGTGGCTCTCATAACACCATATACAATGCATGCCTCGTCTATTGACCTTGACCACCTCACAGCCAAGAACCCTCCCTCCCATTTAATCCCCTGCTTTTATAGCTTTAAACCACTTCTCACCAACACCAACTCCACATATGAAGCCTTGATTTTTAAACATCTCACTTCCTGACCATTATCTCCTCCTTCAGGGTGTTGTAAACAGATGTAGAAAATCTTTCTCCAGTGAAGTAACAGTTCCCAGCCCAAGTCTCCCATCTGTGAAGAGCCTCTCTCTTTTTACTATGTGTACTTTGCCTCTGCAATTAACTTCTTTTTGACCTGTATCAGAAATATTTACTCTCTCATGGTTAATTACCATCACAATAAAAATGCATTGTCTCCCACAATAAAGCTAAGAATTGTCTTGCCTTCACGTTCTCCTCTAGCTACTGCTTAATTCTCTGCCAACTTCACGTGACAGTTCCCCCCAAATAGTGTCTACACTAAATGTGTCTGCTTCCCACATTTCAGTCTCTCTGGCTCAATCTAATAAGCTATCATTTTTGTCACTGAAACTAATATGACCAAAGTTATCAAAAACCTCCCACTTGACAACTTCAAAAGTCAATCTCATTTTTTTTTTAAATCTTATTTTTTTTTTTTAGCAGAATCTCCCCCTTAACTCTTTTCCTTTGGATTTCGGGTTCCCACACTCTTTATATTTTTATCTTACCTCAAGGCCACTCCTTCTTAATCTCTTTTTCTGGACTTTCTTGTCCAAAACATTTGGGATATTGGTGGGAACATTCCTCTGCCCTCTTCTCTATCTACATCA
The DNA here is from genome assembly GCF_048773025.1 of Camelus bactrianus. NCBI lineage: Eukaryota > Metazoa > Chordata > Mammalia > Artiodactyla > Camelidae > Camelus > Camelus bactrianus. Next base: position 100,587,991 of record NC_133542.1, read on the forward strand.
TTCATTAGATGATTTCATCAAGGATGGGATTTTGAAAAATCGCAAAATTTAGACCTGGGGTGCTTTCTTCTCAAATGAGCTCCAAATCCATGTGAGTGCCTTTTAAGCGCCTGTACTTGTACATCTCATAGAATCATCCTCGGTCTTTTTCTTTTTTCCCCAACTCACATCTACCTCATCAGTAGGTCATGCTTTCACTACCTACAGGAAATTTCTCAAAGTCAGTGGCTGTAAGCCTACTTCACGTCATCATCATCATCAATTTCCTGTAATACTGCAATGTCTTCCTGGTTGATTTCCCAGCCTCCACTTCTACGTTCATTCTGCCTTTTACCACCATCCATCTAGACAGAGAATGTCAAAGTGAGTCTGATGATCCTGTTTCCTTGCTGAAGCTGGAAGACCCTTACCACAACCTGGGGGAACAGCCATGCCTAGCTATGTGCGGATGTCATGCCCTAATCTCGTCCTTTGTGCTCATTCTGCTGTAGCCACGTTGGCCTTCTTGCTATTCTGAAGCCTGCCAGCTAGTTCTTGTCTTAATGTCTTTGCTGTTGTGGGTTCTGTTGTCACAAGTGTTCCCACAGGTCTGTAGCCATTGGTGTCCTCAAATGTCACCTCCATACATAGGTGTTTCCTAGTCACCTTGTGTAAACTTGTTACTCTGCGCTGTCCCACTAGCCTTCATTTTCTCATAGAATGTATCACCAGAGGAAATTATAGTAACAATTCATTGATCTAATTTCTAAATTATCTTTCCTCCTCCCACCACTTGCAGTTTAAATTCCATAATAGTAGGTCCTGATTTTTTTCACGTCTCTTTTCCCAGCTTCTGGGACAGAGCTACATACATAAAAAGTGCTTGATAAACATTTGATGACTAAATAAATCCTTATCCTAAATTCACCCAATTATCTGATCCAAGGTGAGTTGAGTAAGTGTTGAGAAGGAAGCTTTTGAAAACAACAAGTGAAAACTCCCAACTTTTCTTGGTTTTCTATGTTTCTGTACGTAGAGCAGAGTTTATTAATTCTTTTCATTCTAGAAACCAGGTACACATTTTTTAAAAATCTACAGCAAGTCACCAAATGCAAAGAAGCATTACTGATAAACATCAGTCTCTAATAATTATTTCTTCAAGTATGGAATTACAGTATTTGAGTATAGAGTTGGTCTTTCCCAGAATGCCTTTCTCCATCAAAATGGACATTCTTTTCCTACTTTATAGGAAACTATCAATTATAATTTGTGATACTACTTAAATCATTCACCTTTTAAAATATGTTAGAATTTAGATTGGCTGTGGATACTTATATCTAATAAATCATTTATTAACTTGCTAAACCTTACCTACTTGCCTAATTTGATTAACTTATTTTAAAATACTAATACATTCATTCTAACAAGGCAACATGTCTATGTGGTAATGCCCTTGCTGAAAGAAAATACTTCTAATCTCTGAAAGCAGAGGCTCTGTTTGTGTCTCTGAATCTACTGATCACAGTAAAATTGTCTTAGTGATTCAAAATAAGCATCTCAAGTAAGACCCTGCTACTTTCCATGTATGCTTAAATTTAAAATTGCCACTTTGTAAAATTATTACCACCTCCTAGATTTCCCATGGTTCTAATGATAAGCGGACTAGCTCCCCTCGGCAAGAAAGAAATTGAGTTCTATTTGGGGAAAGTCAAAGTGTTGACCTCCATCACAGGGTGTGTGTCAGTGTTAGTCCTCTGTGTATTCAGAATTATTCCTCATCTGTAAATCAGCCTCCTGAGGGAATATTAAAGCACCAAAGTGGTTTAAAAGAAAATTGGTTCATTATTTCTATGACAAAGTTATTTTCTCGCTAAGGAGCTCTGTGTAGTTTAGGTCAATAAACTCTTACTTGAGTAAGTTCTGCGTAACAAGAACGGGGTTACACGCTGTGAAACAAAGAAAAAGAAAGGTCTCCTGCTTTTAAGGAACTTAAAATCTAGAAAGTGGTGTCAGTGTCAGACATGGAAACATGCAGATTGAGTTCAATGCGATGATTTATGATTCATAAGAGAAAACATTTTACCATATAATAGATTTTTCTGCTCAAATCTCTGTAGAGCCTTGGAGTAACATAATGAGGACAAGTAGTAATCCAGGTAGCAGTGACTTGAGAGATTTTATCTTCCTCATGAAATTGTTCAGGGACAGAGATAAGGACGCCTTCAAGCTTTCCTTAAAATCATTCACAAAAATTTTACAGATGAGACCCTGACAACATGTATTTTCCAATATTATCGTACAGATTATTTTGAAATGGTTATTTTTAACAAATATTATTTATTAAAATTGTTTATTTTTGAACATTTTTTAATTGAGTTATGGTCATTTTGTTTTTGTTATTGCAAAGATTGCTTGTCAAAATGAATACAGAAGCCAGTGGAAGTGTTTACTATGGTTTCTTCCCAGGGCATGGGGATTGGTGTAATTCACATTCTTATCTTCATCTTGCTAACTCTTGACATGCAATGTCAACAGCTCCATCAGGCAACATAGCCCCCAAATCCTTCTGGCCCTGACGGCATTAGGGACTATAGGTTAGGCAGAGACTGGTGATGGAAAGAGAACTTGTGATGCTTTACAGTACATTTCATGTGTGTGTGTGTGTGTGTGTGTGTGTGTGTAGTGCATCATCTACTAAAAATGTGATGTAAACCACCAGATATATAACTTCTCTATTTCTCAGTTATAAATATTTCTCAGTTAAATATAATTTAAAATATCTACCTCATAGGGTTAGAATGAGGATAAAGTCAGACAACATGCGTAGGACCCAATTCGTTCATGGTGGATGTCATTAGCCTGCCCTTCCCCCCTTGGTTGTATCCCATACTTCGGGTGCAAGCACATGCTCGCTGTTTGGGAGTAAACAATGACATGTGAAGTAAGCTGGCGTACTTGCAAAACCAAATCTGCACTCTCAAGCAGATAGTGATACAATCCAAGTGAAAAGAAATGCCCTGCTTTCCACTGGAAAATATAATTTACTCTATTTAAAAATTATAGGACATCATCTTTTAACACTCTTCCTCTTTTGGTTAATTTTTCTTTATATTTAAGAGCAACACTGAATTCACTTTAAATTAATTGCTATTAATACATGGTAAAAAAAAAATCACCTTACTTGGCACTTGAAGCAGACTTAGGATCTATCATTAAAAGACAAAACTCTACCTTGGAAGTGTTAGTTCTGAATTTGAGTGTCATCTTGGCCTCTCAGTTTATATTTTCTGGACTTTGATCATTTATCATTTATGCGTTTGAATATCTATAGCATTGAGTTTCATCTTTATTTTTCACTTTCAAGCACTTTACTTTGTTACAGAGAGATTTAAACTTCCCAGATGTAGTAGTATTTTTGTCCCAAGTGTTTCTCTAATTTTATTTAATTTATGAATTGTGGACATGAGTGAAACTGGCATGAAAACATAATACAATAAAAAAAGCATTTGATATAAACTTCAAGCAATGCCAATTAATGCTGGTACTATATTTGCTCATCAGCTTCTTAATTATTATTTTCTATATGGAGATAGTGTATAAAAATATCCTGACCAAAAAAAAAAAAAAAAGATAGACCTGGTTTTAAATTCTGATAAAGCTACTTTTAAATTGAGGTAGAGTTACTTTATGATCCTGGTTGTTTTGTTTTTGATTTCTTCTTGTACGTTCTGAACTTTAGCTTCCTCATCTGTAGCCAGGAATACATACATCATAGATCATTGTGAAGATTTAATAAAGACATATTTATGATTACTAGCCCATATCTTCTAATGGTAAATATTCCACTGTATATTTTCATGACTTAAAACTATTACTTAGAAAAAGAAAAACCAGTACAAAATCATAATTTAAATAAGTTTTCTATCTCTATACAAGTATTACATAGTGATACGTATAAAACACAACATATTGACTGCTTGGCTATCCTAAAGGTAGTAGAAGACGGTCTTACGGTTCTGTTATGGAGCTATGTATTAAAAACAGAAATATGGACAAAAGATAAATAAAAATCTAATTATAAGCAATAATGAATATTGACCATTTTTATTGCACCCATCTACACAGCCAGCCTTGCATGGAACTGTGCATTAGTCATTCAGATAATGCCTTACTGGGCGGCTGTCCCATTTGAAATTACAACTAAGTAGGGTACACTAATCTATAGATTCTGATCACAAAGTACGTCCACTAAGGCTCTTTTTTTTGCCCAGTTTTATCCCTTTATTGAACTTGCTTCAGAATTCTCTTTATATTCTGCCTAGCGCTCATCTTGCTTTCGCCCTTGTCTGCTGTGGCCAGTTCTTGCACCTCCAGTGATTTTGGGAAATAACCTCCAGAAAGCCACACAGCTCTGAGAACACTGTGAGATGGGCTGAACAGAGGCCAGCCCTGGCTCCTGTCCCTTGCGTGGCCACTAGACAGGTCAACATGAACAAGCACATGTCCTTGGGAGTAGAGTCTGGGTTGCTAGCTGCGGCACCAGCCACAGGCACCAGAGGCACCAGGAGTAGTGTGGGCTGCCATGCTGGTGGCTGTGGCCAAGAGGAGGGCTGGGGACGGCAGTGTCACAAAGCAGCAGCTTCTGTTTTCACCTAGTCTTTCCCTGGTGAGCTTCCGTTTTTGGCCAATTGCAGAGTAAAAGCTAACTCTTGGTTTTTGCCACCAGTTCCTTTCACAGAGGGACAAGCCTTGGGGTGCCCTACTGCACCATTTTTGGTGATGCCACACTCCTGAGTTTTCTTTTAAGCAGCCAACACAGAGTAGCAGAGGGGGTTGAAGTCCTGTCTTTCCTGTCTTGTCCTAGGAGAGAGTAAATATACAAACACACAGCTGTTCCCATGTCGTCCATGAATGAACACTTCTGACCCACATCCTCACCCATTCCTCTTTCTTTTTTCCAAAGAAAAGCTTTGTCTATGGCGATGGTACATATGGTTTCTGTCTTCCTGCCCTAAGCTCCATTTTCCATCCGTGCAGGCTGAACACACACAAGAGGAAAGACATCGTCCTCCCCTCCCCTGAGTCTCCATGCTACCTCTCATTGGGACTGAGGTCTGTGTTCTTGAATACTGGAGCTTGGCTGGCTTAAACCATAAGCCTTTTCCATTAAGCGCTCAGCACTTTAGATTGCTGTGTAATTACCTCCTTCAGGTGATGTATTGAAACACTCTGCCATGAAGAATGGTGGCAACATTAAGAAACCCAACTGGAAACATAAATTTAATTTTTTTAATTCAGTTTGTAAAATACTAAAGCTAATATGTTTATTTATCTTTTATGATTCTGTGTCAGTACGTGTGTGCACGTTCCTCCATTAGCACAAGCACTATCAGTGGTTGAAAACACGATCAGTTATTCACCACAAATGATGCTTTATCTGGAAAGTGATAAGAAATAGAGTGGGACATATATTTAGCAAGCAGAGCAAATGGAGTGATATGTATATAGATCAAAATGTAGCCATTAATGAAGGAAACATCTGTGAGCTCAAGCTTTTACTTGACAAGATAAAACCACTTTGTCTGTGGCTGTTCCCCATCATCATGTGGTTATTTTTTTGGTTGGTACGATATTCCGGGGCCTTGGTACCTAACAGCCGCCTTGGTTGTTGGCATTCGCCTACCTACAAGTAGCACAGGGTTAAACAGTCTACAAAAGCTGTCTGTTAATCCCTAATTTCTGTGCTGAGTTGTGCTTTTCCACTTGGAATGTAGGCCAGCAACTTGTACGTGAGATACAGATGAACAGTGTGTGATAATGTAGCTGTAAATTTCCAGTGGTAGCATTTGCAGATGGTATCAGTTTAACAGCTAATTTTCTTCCTCTTATATTATTTCAAACTCTATCTGAGATCAAGAGAATATGGATATCTTATTTTAAGGGAGAAAGTTGTATGTCTTAAAACCATTGATCATCCACTCATATCCAGCCAGTATGTGATGGTTTTTTAATGCAGAAGTTCTGAGCATGGCTTTGAATTGAAAGGATCCACAGAAAACTCATAAAGAGAAACAATATAATGGCCAATTTTTTTTTTTTAAGCTACAGATAGGGAATCACTACCATAAGCAGTTGGGAAGTGTTCTCGCTAAAGTTTTGAAAGCTATGTGAAGTGCAGAGACAAAATTTCGAGAGAACTGAGGGAGTGTATGAGAGGGTTATTAACTGAGTTTCCAGGTAACACAGTTACTACAGGAGGTGACGCTGGCACAAAGAGACCATGGTCAGGAGCAGAAAGGAGCTGGAGCACTGAGGGGAGGAGTCACTGCCAAAGTGAGGTGCGCTGCAGGAGCCCCGGAGATGCTACTGACACATTAAATCCAGGCCTGTGTGTGACCTCGGGTCTGCTGTGTTTCCTCGGTGGAGCTACAAAAATCAGGGGAGTTGAATGCATTTGAAAAATGGATAATGTCAGTAAACTCTACATCCTCTGACTTCTAGAAAATTACGCTAGGGAAAAAAAATCTGGATGAATAAAAGGACAAGGAAAGGGGAAACAAATGACTACTTAGATCCAGTCAACAGAAGCAGCCCTACACTTAGTAGAAAAGAAAAGAGACTGAATTAAGGAGTTTACAAAATTTAGAAACACAACTGAGTTTTCTAGACAGAGGTGTGGGTAGAACAGAAGGAGAATGGAAAATGGGAGGACAGTGCATTTTGGGCAGTAAAAATGTTTCTGCTGTCATTGAAGTTAGCCAGAGCTACCCAACTCTGGAAAAACTGAAGATTTTAAGGAAACTTGCTTTTTTCTGGAGTAGGGGGGTGAGGCACATAGCAGAGGTGTCTGTCCTCACTAGAACCCCAGGGAAGCCATCTTCAAAATGTTTAATAAAGAAGCTTCAGTTGAGGATTCTATGACGGGTAATTCTCTACCAGAAGGAAATGTCAGCACAATGAGAAAACCACACCAAAGCCTTTCTGAGTTTTAAAATATTTCAAGACAAGTGGCAGATGATAGCAAAACTCAAAGTCAAAAGCACGCCTCCCCAAATTCTGCTCATTAGAGAGAGGAGATGGCGTCAGGGAAAGCCCTCTTTTCATGCAGAATTGGAATGTCCACAAAACGGTTCAAATGAGGAAGATGAAGGAAGAGATTTTAAATAGGTGGCACGAGGAAGATTCTACCTATAAGCAGTTGAAAATTGCAATTTTCTAGAATTTTCTGAGAAGAGAGAAATGTGTTGGATGTTACTTTCTATGAAAGAAGGCAGAAAGCACAGGCAGATTTTCTCTCAGATATGTTAATCTTGGCACCATAACCAACCACTTGACAGGGGAGGATGTCTCACAATTGTGTTAGGTTCATTGGATTTTGATGAATGCACTAGACTAAAATACTGGTGAGGCTAATTGCAAGGAAATATTTTTTTTTTCTCTCCCAAGTTTTCTTTGCTCTTCTTTATCCCTTAGAAACTTCTGACCCTCTTACTTTTTCTTTCATTTTTCAACAAGAGTAAGCAATGTGATTCTGGATTACACTATGTACTATGAAATGGAAGCACTGCTTTTTCCTAGGGTAAGTGTTGTATGTAGGTCCTGGGGGTTTTCTTGTAAACTTACAATTTTGTGAGCTCTAATAATCCTATATGCATGATCACCTTTTTGGCCTCTTGAAACTATGAACATGTTAAAGATTCTGAGTTAACTCTCAAAATCTCAAACCAAAAATGATCAACAAAGCTGGTGATTAACCTTGATTCCATTCAAGTATCTGACTGAGAGCTAATGGCCAAGATTGATTAGAATTAGGAAAATGGGTTGAAAAGAAACACATTTATTTGCTGTAGTTTTATCTTACAAGAAAAGGCTAATTATTATTGGACTTCAGTGTCTCCCTAGATATTTGATTTTAAAAAGGGGGGTTCTATTGACTACATTCTATCAGGCTTACATCGCTAATTTTTGCCATTATGTAACGGCTGGGGAGCTGTATTGGACAATTTGGCTGGACATCGTCTGAAATGAGTAATAGAAGAGGAATTGAAGCTCCAGGCCACAGGGAAGCTTGGCCTTAAAGTTAATTTAATTGATACAATAGATCAGACCTTTCTAGGGCAATAACTGTCCTGCTCAACAGTGGTTTCTTGAAGATGCGTGAAGGAACTGTGGTTGGCTTTGGGAGTAGTCTCATGAAAATGAGAGCACACTTGCATTAAATATTTCTGCTCTCTTCTTCCAAGGGGGTAACTTCAAGGTCCACAGCAGCCTGAACTGCTAAGCCTGATGGGTTGAGAAGACCAAAGCTGAGCAGTGTTAAGAATGCCGTTCTCTTGTCTTCCTAATTCTGGGAAGAGTTATCTGCTTTGTAGGGAAAATATTAGAGTTATATTACTGATCCTTTTCTTTATCTCACATCATTAGATGCATTCACACTGATCTGATCAATAATATTGGCAACAAGGCCTATGAGTATAAAATAGAAATTCTTTACTTCTGTTTGTAGGATAGGCTACCTGCAGGATACAGACACTCTCCTCCGTCTTCCTCGGGCTTCCACAATACACACAGTTGGCGTGGGATGGGTTTCCATATGCAGCTTAAGGTACCAAACTATAGCTGATTCACTACTAGGGAAAGTACAGGGTGATGGAGCGATTCTGGCCACTGACTGGGTTAGGGTCAGCTGGAAGACTCTAGCCCCAGCTGGCACTTGGGATGTGAGGAGGCAGGATATAATAAACTGAAATCTAGCTGTGGTCACACAGTCAAACACCTTTTCAGGAAGAAAGCTGATAATCAGCCTCCATCTGTTTGATTCTTTTGTGTGTTTCCCAAATCCTCTGTAACTGGTAACATGAAAAAACGCTATTTGTGGTTATAGATACATGTATACTTCTATTTTTACTATCCACTATTCTTAAGTCACCCTCGATACGAATGGTCTCCCACATTCCTCAATGAAACATAAGGCAGACTGCGTAGCTTTTCTGTTCAGTTGTTATGTGTTTGACACGCCTAAGATCACTTAGACTCACCGAGTATTTATGAACTAGAACTGAGTGTAGTACAGCAGTTTGAATGTTCAACATTACGTATATTTTAAAGTCACAGCATACCTTTTATCTCAGTCATTACTTTCATATGTTTCTGCAAGGACCTACCTGGCTTTAAAATCATCATTATACTGTCCGTGTGATGCTTTGAGGTTTAAGGATGTAGAACTCAGAATTCTTCAAATTAGCATCTTAACCCAGGTTAGATAAACCTACAGAGGGGAAAAAAGAGAGTTAACCAGGATGCAGTCACTACAAGCACAGGACTGAAACCCCTGTGCTCCTGATAAACCAAGTGGTAGACTTGAAAGCATGGGGTGCCAGAGTAATCCATCATTTTCACTCAAGATCCAAGCATTTCAGTACCACCTCACAAATACTGCCACACGGGTGTGCCAGCATAATTGTTATTTATATTTTGTAAATTAAGTCATTTTAATCTAAATAAACTGATCAATAAAGGACAGTTTACCTTGGTGCCCTAGTGAAAAATAAGTCCTTTTTTTTTCTTCGCATTTTATAGCTTTTGTCTGTCCGCCATGTATAACCCCTTCTTGTTTTGAGGGACTTCCTCTCACTGTGGGTCTTGGTGGTAGACAGGATACACCTTGTGCCACAGGAATCGGAAGCGCTTTCCCAGCCCTCAAGTGTCTTGCTGGTTGAGGCACCGGAACTGGGCTTCTAATCTGGCCCTGATTCCCTCCAGGAGACCTCACCGTGTGCGAGGCAGTGGCGAGAGTGGCCGCCGGTCTCTAGGAGCAGCATGCGAGGCCGCACACATGAGGAGCTGGGGTTTGAGTCCAGGTGGCAGTGGTGTCCTCTGTGGGAGCTGGTTCAACAGCTACAGCAGCTGAAACAGAATCCTCACGGTACTTCTCTGATGTGGCTCTGTTGGTGATTCTGGCTGGCTAGCTTACCTGTATGCCTCATACTTCTTTTTTTTTTTTTTTCTGATGTGATTTCCCCAAAATTCTAATAATCCATTAATTTTCCCAATTATTTTTGGTAAAATATTTTCTTACATCAATCAACCACAGTACATTTTTATTTACACATGCAACTAAGAGCCTTGAATGATACGTGGGCAGTACGAAATAGCAAAGATAAAGACAGTGAATAAATTCACTACTTATCCACCTGTATGCCACCTGAAAGCATTTGGCAGTGCTCTGCTGGGACACAGATAACTCTTGGGAAAAGACATCTTTCACGTCTTCAAAAAGGAATTTGGAAATGAAAGCTCCCTTTATTAGAAATAGAAGGGGCTTTGAGAAAAACAAAAGAGATAATCTAATAAAAGCATAAATCTGAGAACAGTTAAGATTTAATTTAGAGTTAATCCAAAGGTCAGAGTTATTCTGGGTCAGATAAAATAGGTCTTACATGTTCTGAGATGTAAAAATAGAAGCGTTCAAAATTCTTGGGTAGTCAAAGGTATTGTGGGAATGACGGTTCTGCATATCTGGCTGTAGGCATCTGCTTAGCTGGGTAGGGATGTAAGAAAAGATTGTAGGAGCAAAGATGGGACATACATATGGACAAGAGGTGAGCCCCATGAAAGCAAAAGGAAATAACAGATCTATTTTCCCTCCCACATCTTGAGCCCTTCATTTACTGCCTCTCTGATATTCCTTCTTAATATTTTCACATTCTCCTCTTCATGTACCAAAGGCATTGACACAGTAGTCAAGTGTGGCTTTGTTTGTGGTTTTGCTTGTAATAGAAATAAAGAGTATTTTTCTTAAAATCAGGGAAAAAGTAAGCAAAGGGCTTCATAAGAAAAATAAAAGGCACAGTACGGCAGCCACACAAAATTTCACCTGCTCCTATAGTTCACCTACTTTATCACTTTTCTGTTTGTCATTATTTGGGCCCTTTTATTTCTCCTAATAGTTTGAATCATATCAAATGGATTTTTATGAGGAGGAAAACATTATTTTAGGTTGAATATTGACCCTTACGCTGACAATGATTCAACTTAAACTCATACGCCAAGAAGCAGTCTAGTCATTGTGACTGTTGGGGAATCTACTAGATGGGGATTCTAATATCAGTGGTAGGAATACATTTTAAATCAATGGTTTTGAGGAATAATATGCTTGAGGAATATCTATCCATATGAAACTCAATGATTATTTGAAGAGGATTTGAAAAATAAAGATCATAGCATTATAGGTTGAGTGAATTTTTTTCCTAATGTCCTGGAATTGTGGCTAAGCCCCAAAGAGGGGAGATGATCCTCATAGTTAAAAAACAAACAAACAAAAAACAAAAAAACAATCAGCTCCCAGGATTTCACAAGTGACATTTGCTATGCCATGTCTGCTTCAACTGAACTACCCTGCAAATCTCCTTTCTGTTTTCATTGCAGACAAAGGTGGATTGAGAGATAATTAAGTGATCATCTTTGTAGTGGAGTGTTCTCTAGGGAAACAAAGGATGGTTTCCTATCCTGCAAGCCAAGGGAGGAGGAGTACTGACAAAGCTGGATAGAGTGTCTGGAAAAGGAGAGTGTTGGCATTTCTTAACTGGATCGAGCATCAAATAAGACAATATATAACACTCATAGTTTTTGTTTGTTACCTGAACAAGTACAGGCAAATTGGAAAGAAGTGGGCTGAGAGAAGGAGCAACAGCCTGAAGTTTCATGATTTGCCTTGTCAAGAATTTGTGAAATTCCTGTAGTTTGAGTGATCACCATGAAAATTAACTAGGCTGTAGTCACTTTGTAGAGGATTTCAACCATAAATGTGGCACAATGGACTGTCCATCATGACTGATGAAGGGAGGTGTAAGAGGTTGATTTTAAGACATCCTTCTCATAGCAGAGAATTGTGCAATGAAAAGGTCTTTCATGGTACCCTGAAGAAGCCATATATATACATATAATTATATATATATATCACGAAAGACAGTACTTGAACACCTGCACTATGTCTTCCCTGACTGTGGCCCCCATGGCGAGGAACAGTGTGTTGGAGAAATACTGACCAAAACACAAAACAAACAGGAAACAAATGTATTACTTCTTCACTCAGTTTGTTGAGAGACATTAACCCTTTCCTCCTCTTCCTCTCCGCTCAGTAGTGGAATCACTCTAGAGCCTAGAAGATGTTAGGGAATATATGTAAAGATAAGGACATACCCCAGCACCTACTCCCAAATCCTCAGCTCGTACATTAAGCCTGCACTGAGGGGAAAGATACATTTGAATTTGTCTTGAGATTGATGGTTAAAAGTTGGGTACATTTTAATCATTAGACTTGACCAACCAGTTACAAGACCTACTCAAGCTGTTGTTAAGAGATGGGAAAGGAGGTTTGTCAGAACACAGTTGGAGATAGTGGCTGGACAAAATAAGTCTAGTATATGTTTTATACCCTAGGGTATTAAGACTCATTGAAGTCATTATATCAGTAAAAATACAGTAACAAATAAGAGAGAACTGAGGAATGATTAGTTAATTGAATTTATGGTATTCTTTATCAGGAAACACAGCAAAACGTAGAGTTGAAAGGGTTACAGAGGATTTCTGAAGCTTACATTTTCGTTGCTTGACGAGAAGGAAGTCCTCTCTGAAGAATTAACTTCCTGCTAACTCCCCTCAGATCAAACAGACCTTCATGATAAAAGGAGTCTTTGCCTCACTTCAGCAAAACCAAACAAACCAAGATGACAGGATGACAAAGAGAAATATTTGTCTCAAGATGTATAAAGTCCTGACCCTGCAGAGCAGCACAGATTGAAAAAGACAAAAGTTCAGTCAGTCAGCTTTGACTTTGTCCAAAAGATCACTGGAAATGATGGGATTGCTTCTTATCTTCCTTTTGCTTCTCTTAAACCACAGTGACCTCACTCGTAGATTATGGAAACTATGAACCCCTAGCCGTGCAAGGTGGGGTTGTGTCTGTCTGTGTGCGTGTTCCTGGAGTGAAATTTTTGATATGGTGATTTTCATAAACTTTTTACCTTATGAACATTGTTTATTATTTGATTTTATTATATTAACTTGACCAGAGCTCATAATGTGATTCCTTATGTTTATATCCAAAGGAACCAAGTCTCCATTGTACTAAGCAAAGTTAAAACAATTTTATGCATTTTGACCTTCGGTACTTTCTAGATAATTTATAAAATTATCCAGTACAATTTTATGTATTTTGACCATAATATGAAAGGATTTTCTGTGGGAGAGACTTAAAATTCCTTCCCATGATGAGTTTAAAGATTAAGGGATATCATCTCATTAACTTAGTGTCCTTTTTTAGAAACCTTCCTTCTCCAAATACATTTTGTAATTATCCACTGTGTAATGTTTTTTCCCCTTTTACTCAGTAAACTGCATGTTTATGAAAAGTAAGAAATTTCTATTTGGCTCCTTTGTCTCCCAGTACAAAGATAGCTGTTAGCATTATTGATTATGATCCTGTTTTCCGATTTCAATAAAATACAAGTATGTCAGTCAAGTGTTAACAATATTGAGTATGTGTTGGTATATTTATTCATCTCTAAATAAACATGACAAGTAACTGTGAGCTCGGGAAGTCAGTGCTCTTGAAGTGTTAGCCTTCAGCGTTAGGCTGACTTTTATTTTTACTTATCCATTGAAATACATCGTTCAGCAACAAGCACATTCATTCTGTGTTGAATTTACTGTAGCATTTACTGTTCCACTGTAGCTGTTGGCCGTTACTTTAATTTTAACGAGAATCTCAAATAAGCCCACTGACATTTTAAAAAAAACTGTAGATACATCTGAAATGTGAAAATTCATAATATTTTTTGGCTTGGGAATTGAAGACCTCCAGCAGTAGTTGAAGTGTCTTATTAGTTTTGACCTGATGGTTTTGTTTCTTATAATTCATGTTTAATTCTGGTAGAAGTATCTTAAACAGCTCTTCAAAAAAGGCCATTGAAAATATTCCAGGGATTTAAAGGATTCAATGGATTTTTTTGTGAGGATTCATATTTAACCTTTAAAATAGGTAGTAGTATAAATCTGCAAACAACACATAGGAACAGCTTATAATTGATCCTTTCAATTTTTTAATCAAATAATAGTAAAAAAAAATAACTACATATACAGAGACAGATTTAGATTGTACATATGTATATGTGTGCATGTACATATATAGAATGTATGTAACTATACATGTATATGTAATATATACAAATATATTTAAAATGAAATGTGAAAATTTTTGATCTTGTAATAGTTGTGAATAATTTTCTCTAATCATTTTTGAGTTGAACATATTACTTTACTCAAGGGTCTAGATTGTTTTTCATGAATATCTTATCTAGCCATCACTCTTGAGCAGAGAGTTACATTAAGAAAAATTTAATTAACAGAAGATTTCATATAAGAGACTTTAAGCTGAAAATTCTCTTTTGTCATAAAACCCAATTCACTGTTTAAAATGATTCTCTTATTATGAGGAGTTAGGCAGTTACTTTCCAGTTTCTAGACTCACAGTGCCTACAGAGCTGGTGGCTGTGATGGGCCATACTGTCATCTGCAGTGTGTTATTAAAAGCAGGTTCAAAAATGAATCAATACAATGACATACTATAATTGAGAATTCTGTTCAAAAGAAGATAAAGCATATTGTAAAATCTCATGTTCTTGCTCCTGAAGATGTTGAGTTTCTCTGGTCCTGGCAATCCAGGTGAGAGAGAAGACTTTCCAAAGCCATGACGGTCTGTGCCATTGATACTGGAGGCTTTGCGGTAGGGATTTATTTTCTGTATTACTGTATTCCTGTTTCCCACCGATAAACAGCCCTGCCTCCCCCACCACACACACATACACACACACACCTGTGGGTTAAGGAAACATATTGAATTCCAGACATTAAGGCATTGGTGCAGTAAAGGAGGCTGAGTTTGGATGTGTCTTGAATAAGAGCCCAACGTGATCAAGAAGTTTCGATTTGTCAGGAAGCTTCAAGGAGTTCCCTCATCAATGTGGAAAGTGGAGTAGAGAGAAGAGGGGAGAGGGCTGAGACCGCATTCTTCTCCAGGTCACAATAGAGGACCTTGTTTCCTCATTTTAATAATAGAATCATCTGTTAAATACTTAAATTTTCTTTGGAATGCATAACACTTCCTTCATTCGGGAGAAGAGAAGTCGTTATCATTTCTCTCAGTAAGCTGATTCATGAAGCATATGTGCATTATAATAGGCAAACAGGTGGCATATGATGGTTAAATATGGCATTTGAATGTTGTATCTGTATCTTCTAACATTGTTGCTTCTGTTACATTTTGGTGTTTGTAGAACCTAAAGATGTTACAATCTCTGGAAATTTTTTTTGCTATTATCCCCTTTTCTCAATTGCTCTGACATCTACTGGACACATGGAGTCTTAGCTTATAGAAAAATAAAAGTCTTGTTTCCATTAGTGCTATTTCATTTTTCTTCTAGATGCCCATAACTTGGCCCTTGACTTTTGGTTTTTTTGGCAGAAATAATGTTTCTTTTAAGACCTTGGGAGGTCAGTGTGTAGAATTCGTCTCCTTAGTGCTTCATTTTATCAATCTTATCTAACCTGAGAAATCGTAGCCATGACAGAAAGTCTCACCTAATTTTTGGTCTACCTGGAAGTTACTTGAAAATCTAACTCCTGAGTTATTTACCTTAAAAAGGCAAGTTCACATCAAACAATTTGTGTATTTCTGTGGACACAGATAATTTAAACTTAGCCGGTGATCATCATCTGATGGTAGGAAAAAAAAACTTTGATACAGCATCTTTCTGAATGAGTCAACGCTAAAGATAAATATCTCTTTACAACTTTATATTTAAAATATCTCTTCACAGAGAACTGTGTCCCACAGGGAAAATCAAGAAGATAAGTGTAGCACTGCTTTGGCACTGAGTTAAGAACTGTTGGAAAGAGAGAAAACCAGAAAAATTAAAGTTTTTTTTTTAAAGTGTCCACAAATGTATCTAACTATTAAGCATTTAAATTCAAAGAATAAATCTGAAATAACAAGAACTAGAAAATAATTCAGGTTGAAGGAAGAAGTGATTGTAATGAGTACAATTAAGAATGGAAACAATGAACTGGACTATAAAGAATTCAAATAATAAGCAATATAAAACTACAAAAAACAGCCATTAAAAGACTATGCTGATATAGTAAGAGTATGATTTCACAGTACATGTAAATTACATAGGCATGTAATTAATAAGGTCACAGTCTAGTGAGTTTGTTCAAGCCTTTTTAAGGGGTTATCTTAAAAAGTTTTATTTATTAAACTGGCCAACTTGACAATGGTTCGTGGTTTGAGAGACTCTACTCAGCCACTCTTACATTGATTTTTCACACTCAAATCGTACCAAAGAAATGCCACTCTTGTTATCTTCACTTGGATCCTCTCTTTGTGAATTTTCTGTTTGTTTGCCTTTGATTTCTTAAATTTGCCTTTAGGATAGTTGAAAAGAGTGCTAAAATAAGTTTGAAAAATCTGCATGTTTTCTGTTCAAACATGTTTTTGGTTATATGCTGTAAGTGGAATTTGAGATATTGTAGGATTAGCTAGAGAAAAAGAGCGATCGTTTGGAAATGCCTATCTGGTCAGGCTACAGTTAGGACCAAGCCATAGACCTGAGCAATAGCAACAAAGCCCACAGCAGCAGACTGGCAAACTCACAAATATGTTTCCATGCTGTAGAATTCTCTGTTTTCTCTTAAGCGTGGGGAGTGATGACAAGTGTTAATATACTGTCAACAACTCTAACCAGGTGTGTTCTCCTAGTGTGTCTTTGTCTCTCTTGGGGCTAATAAGACACACTGTGCAAGAGTCACCTCTTTGCCTCCTACTAAGTCAGGTAATCTCCAGTGTCCCTTCTCCCAAATCCATCTGTTCTGCCTCAGAAAGCCTCTTAATGTCAAAAGGGAGGGCATGCTTCTTTGGCTTCATCTATGTAACAATTATAATTTTGAAATACACTTTTCTCAATCTCTCTTCAGTCTTCACATGTTCAGTATAAGTTTTCTAATCAGTATTTCTCCCTTCTCATCTTTTTTTCGTTCTTTTTTTTCTGTTAGTAACATTAAACAATTAGAACTTTGACAAGCTGGAAAATTAAAAATGTTTTATGATGAATAATACTTTTTTTACATCTCTTCAGACCTTAATGATTTCATAACAATTCCAAGTTTATATTCAAGGGTAACTTTCTTAACTTAGAATTTAATTAAGAGGACAAAATCCTAAGAACTCTTTGAATTATTTATTCTAGGATAGGGTACAATTGATTCCTCTAGTTTATGTACAAAATAACATAAAAGGCAGGAAATGGGGTAAGACTGCTGATGTGAAAAGAGGATATGTAGAGACAATCTAGGCAACCCAGACACCAGCGAACTAATTTAAAGCAGTCATTAGACTGTATCATATGATAATATAAATCCTTCATATTTTTGTCAAGGCAAAATTAAGGGGAAAAAATGATTCTCAGAAAATAAGTTATTTAAGAGAGGGAAAAATATTTCCCATTAGTAATTATGAGAAAAACATTATCACATTAGTCTTCCGAAAGGCATACTGTACAATAATGAACAATTATTTCAACAAAAGTTTGGCACAATTTTTATTTTGCTCTTATTCCTGGACTGGCCCTCAAGAAATACTGGATGTATTGAGGGCTCTGTTGCTCATTCTCATTCACATGTTCTGTATTAGCTACTGACTAATTCTTACAGCCCTGTGCTGTGGCCGGGGATATTCAGCCTCGGCAATGTCGGCGCTTTGGGCTGGGTAAGGCTTTGTTGTGGGCGTGTTCCTGTGCACTGTAGGGTGCTCAGCAGCTTCCCTGGCTTCGACTCACTTCATGTAGATGCTGGTTGCATGCCCTGCCCCCTGTCTTGGCATTGTCTTGAATGTCCTTGTCCAGACATTGTCAAGTGTCACAAGGTAGAATTTACTCATAGTTAAGGACCACTGCTTTTAGCTATTGTCTCAATCACAGACTCAGCCCCTCCCGCCGTGTGGATGCGTTTAACACAGAACCCTCTATCGTTTGCATATTCATAACCAACACAGTCTGGGATCCTTGAAACATGTGGAGATCATTGGCTAACACTGAAGCTTCTATTTAGAAGACTGATAATTTCTAAACATCTGCCTTCTACTAGCATTTTAACCAAATAGGATCAGAAAGGGGGAGTCATTTGACAAATGAAGAGTAATGATAGATTTTAAAACATGGGACTCCCCCCACCCCAATGTCCATTTTTTTTTCTAGGTTACTGTAATAATTTAAAGGTAAATGATCACCCAAATAGGTAAGTTGCTACACATCCAAATGCACTGCAGTCATCAATGTCATCTTAATGACAGTGTTCATGTGAGGTTTTCTTACATTTGAAACATTTTTCAGGATCAGTCATTAAACTCATCTCCAAAAGTACGCATTTTGTTGCTTACTACAACAAAACTCAAAAATCAATATCTCGCTGCACTTTGCCATTGCTCTTTAACTTTAAATAAATAATTCCTTTCGTGATTTTATTCTTCAATCTCCAGATGTGAAATAAGGTTTCAATATTTGCTTCTCACCTGAAGGAAGTACTTTGAGAATTCTGAAAATGACTCAAAATGCCTTACAATACTCTAGTCTACAAGGCCAGACCATAAGAGTGAGTTGTACCTTACCAGATGGCAACTATTTAATTCGGAGAAAAGTGTGAGCAACGTGCAGTTGCTGGTAGCATGTGATTACTTTAGAGAAGTGTCAAGTCTCTAGTCTTGTGGCAAAACACTCAGTGTGCTGAGTTTGCTCTCAATTTTTTCTCAGGGTATACATGGTGCCTTATAATGGTACCCACACATTATAGTATTTCCCAGTTCACTTGGCTGTGTATGTTTCTCTTACATTTAATTTCCGTTGTATTACCTTATATCACAATTGGTGATCATCGGCAAAAGAAAATCATTGTACTATCTTAGTTTATCGCACTGCCATTCCACGTATCCTTGAGTTAGTGAAATTTCTTTTCTGGTTCAGTCATCCAGCAAACTTACTGAGCCAATACTCTGGAGTAAGATTTTTGCAGTGAAAAAATATATAGACAAGACCTCTAACCTAAAATTATTAAACCTTTCAAAATACAGAGAAGCCCATGTATTTACATATGTTTCAATCACAGAAGCATGTGTTTTAAGTAATAATTGTGAAAAAGATTGGACAAATGATACAATTTATATTGAAAGACACTTGGAAACTCAGCTCTGAAACTTTCTTTCACTATTAATGTGTTTAGCATTCCCTGAGAGATGATCAAGAGGATATTAACATTGCTATTTTTAAGACACTGATTTCAGTATAAGACAAGGAATTTTTGCATGTATTCAAACCCTGCTTATTAACATTCTTTTCCTTCGTACACTTTTAATATGTAAATTGCCCTAGCCTTACTCAAAGCATTTTAAGCAAAAATGCAGTTTGAGTTTCATTCATTTAGTTTCATAAATAAAATCTATCCACTCAAAAAGTGAATTTGGGCAATTTTCATAAGTATATATTATTAAATATTTAGCCAGAGTTAATTTGATAAAAAATTGATCTTCTCTCTCACCGTTTTTAATAGTGCTCCCATCTGGAATTTGATCACTTCAATAGTTTTTCTTCTCCTTTAAAATGAAGAAGGCATATATGCAGAAATGAAAGTAAAATAATAGACTCTCCCTTCTTTAAGCAACTGCCTGTCCCTTTGCATACCTGCATACCTGCATACCCACTTCTGTTGATATAAAGTATGTCACGAGGAGTTGCTAATTTTGACATAACATATTGAACAGATAAAAGAGAGAGCCAGGGCAAGGGGGTGGAGAGGGGTGGGAAGGGACAGACTGGGATTTCAAAATTTTTTTTTTCCACTAACACAGTTGATATCCCATGATGGAAATTATTTGCTTAATGACAGATTATATTTAAAGCACAAATTTGCTCATTAATCCAGATATCTCCGCATCTAACAGTATTTATATCGTATATGTATATACTTACAGTATTTATACAGAAGTAGGCAATTAATTTTGAAAATAACTGACTTCCCACTTAAAGTTATGCAAACCTGGAAATTAGTGATTTGGTAAAAATTTACATCACTTGATAATATTTAAAAAAAATCACATCCTCACTATGTGTAAGATTTCTTTGTACAGTCTCTAGTATGTGTCTTCTCCATCTCCAGCTTCTCTCATTCCCAAAATGCTTTATCCCCAACAAGTGTAATTTTGGATTATTGTGATAATCTTTAATTGCCTAATGGGTCTCCTTCCCTGGAATCTCACACTCTTCAAATTTACCCCTGATCTTTTTTCCATAGTCATCTAGATAAAATCCACTTTTAGTCATGCACCCCCACCCCACATTAGTAATTCAAAAGCTCTGCATTTTCTATGGGATGATGAGGTGTCTAAATTGCCTAGAGTAACATGCCAAGGATCCTGTACGTCTCGCCACCTCTCCAACATCACTCCTTTTCCACACTCCTTCCATACCTCATGGCATCTGCTCTTAACTGAATTCCCTTTTCTTTTTGCCCAACTGGACAGCATCTGCTAAGTCACAGAATTCCATTCAAGCTGACTTTTCCATAAGATGTTTTCTGACCCGTTTCATCCCTTTAAATTCAATCACCAACTTCTTTGTGATTCCAGTGTACTGTGTATGCATGTCTGTGATGTTTTACTTACACTTTTATTTCATACAGGTATCTGAGGATCAGTGGGGATATTTGCATTTGCAATTTCCAACACCTAAAAAAGTACCTGATAAAAAGTAAACATGAAATAAATTCTCTCTGACAAATGAATTAACAAGTTACCATAGATGAATAATAAGGCTTTCCTAGTTCTAAAAATGCTGTGACTTTAGGTATTTGGACTCTAAGACCATCATTGATACAGCAGCTAAATTAAATACCTCACTGGCCTCTTCAGATTTTATTCTTCTTCCCACTCCAAGTTCACTGTGCCCAGCCTATTTAGGGCATTAATTTAAAGCAGTGGAATCCCAAGTTGATCTTTGCAAGACCTTTTGAGTAAGTCCATAATGTATAGTGCATGAGAAGACATCTGTCCTTTATTCTAAACCTGGATATCATATTTCTTCATGTACCACATGACTGATGAAGCTAAAAAAGTGAAACCTTAGAGTAAACCCATCAAGAGGAGAGAGATGTTTTGCTCTTTTCTAGCAGATAATCTGAGCTATCTATCAAAATGTCAGGCCATGCTATAGACGTTTACTATAATACCTTGAATGTTGCAGAATGTTATGCATCACATTTAAAAAAAAATGTTTTCTGGGGTAAAGGAGTTTCTTTTCCATTTCTCTTGGAGAGTTTTTTCAATTAGGTTTAAAATACAAGATAAATGAAAACTTTGAAGCCAATATTACTAGATGTTTGCAAAGAATATCTAAAAATGCTAATAGGAAGGTTGGAATATTTTATTTCCTTTTCTGATTATGAAATGAACGTAAATTTTACCGTAGATGGCTCAGCTCTTCGTTTCATATGTGGTCTCTTCTTTTCCCACCCATCTTGCCCTCTCCCCATTTTCCAATGCTCATTTTCTCTTACTTTGTCTTCTTTTGCTTTGCTTTTCCTTTTCTGCACTGTTTATGTCCCTCTCCTTGCTCTTCATTCTAGTTTTCACTGATATTTAATTGCCCCTTTTCCTTATATTTGCAAGAGTAGATTGCAAGGACTCTGATGATTAGATTATTTTACATATAATTTAAGCAATATTTTTAAGCCACTTATACTTAATGTAATTACTAACATACTTAAGTTTAAATCTACATGCTTGCTCTTTGTTTTACATTTGCTCAATGTGTACTATATTACTTTTACTTCTTTAAGTTATTTTGATTATTTTTCTCCTTTATTAACTTCCTCGTATTCATTTTTTTACAATTTTATACCAACATCATAGAAATTACAACATGCCTCATTAACTAAAGTCTATTATGAATTAATATTTTTATACATTTCTTAATATTTCAAATTTATTTAATGCCTCTTGCCTTTAACTTACTACTGCCACGTATTTTAACTGTATTTATATTTCAAATCCACATGCTGTTATTATTATTAGTGTGTGAATTAGTGTGTATTCATTTTGATTTCTTCAGTTATTTAATCTTTGTTTTGCTTATCATTCATCATATATCAGCATGCATCCATCTTGGATTATTTTCCTTCTGACTAAAAATCACTGTAGCATTTTCATTGGTTTTGTCCTATGGGTAATGAATTCTCTCAGTCGTCGTTTGTCTAAAAATATCATTGCTTGGTGCCCAATTTAAAATAATATTTTCAGATAATACTTTCACTTGGTGTACATTTAGATGTCGACAGTGATTTTGTAGCATTTTTTCCGGGGGTTGCTCCAGTTTTAGTTTCTCTAACCCCTTGCGTTTTAGCCCCCTAGAGGTTTAAGCTGAACACCTGAGGTCTTTACCAGCAGCCCTCTTCCTCAGAGGACCCTGAAATCAAAATACTCTCCCGGGTCTGTGAGGCCATCGAAAGTTCTGGTTACGTCCTTAATTTTCAAGCTTCTACTTTTTTTGCAACGTCTAAGTTTCTCAATTTCTCAAGAGTGAAAGCTATACCAAGTGCTGGATTCTCTTCTCGGGGCCTCCCTTGTTTCTGGGATCTTGGTCCTCCAACTCCTGTCTTGGTGCCTCCCAGCATCTTCAAATAGTTGTTTTAAATTTTTTTCTTATTTTAATCTTTTTTCAAAGTTTTTTCTGGTTGAATTTTACCAAAGAGTTACTCTGAAATAAGCTATTCCACTGTCATCAGTCACACCAGATGACAGCAGAAATCTTCTCAAACATCTTTTTTGTAGTTAGCTTTTATTTGCTCTACTCAAAGATTTTTCCCTTTTTTTCTTTAATGGGTAGCCGTGACTCTCATCATCTCTATTGGTATATGAGATACAATACCTTCAAGACTACTGAGTCCATCACCCAATCTTCATCTTTTAAATAATAAAATTAATGTCATACTTGTATAATTTTCACATGCATTAAAAATGGTGTTTCACTCACCCAGTTTTTTACATGCCATTGAAACACTTATCTTTCTTTTTGCTTAAACAGATATTGCAGATACAACATTTTAGAATGACATTTGGAACAATTATTGTGAGATTAATACGATTTATGCCCTTTAATTTCTCATAAACCCTTTACCTGCTTTCCTCTTTACCATCGATGCATACCTAAGTACTAATTGTGCCCCCAAGCTTGCAAAGATGATAAATATGTAAAGTTATGATGAAGAAAGATGCCTTATTGATAATTAAATTTAATACTATTTTTTCTGAGTCTTGAAAGAGGAAACCATAAATCCATACTTTTTCAGGCTGACTATTCTGTACTAGTTAGATATTGTGCAAAGCACAGGAATTAAAAAAAAAAAAAGATATATAGTGAATAATCCTTCCAGTTATATAACATGCTATTTTTCCATTTCTTACATTAAGGTCTCTTTGAGAAGGTAATATACTGTTTTCAACTCAGGGAGGAATTAATGAGTCTACAAATCACCGTGCAACATGCTGTAGAAATAATGAGACAATTACCACTACACTTGCCCTCTTGGAAACTGTAATCAGGGCTGCATGGGAGGTACCATCTATGTCACATTTTGATTTCTTAAGAGATGAAATCAAAATTAAATGCAGTTAAGTAGGATCATATTCTTAACACTGAGTATGTTATTTAATCAAATTATTTAATCAAAGGGCTTTTCCAAATCAAATAAAATTCAGAGATCAAATAGCCAATCTTTTCATTATAATAGACAGCTAACTAGGAGGTAAGGCTGGATATGCCACAGACGTTATAAAGGTGTTGGTACAATTCTATTGAACATTTATTTTAAGCTATGAGAATCTCATCTCGCATCTCATGATTTGCTTTCATTGTTCGCTACAACATGCTCTACAAAACAAAACAAGAGCAATCAATTATCACATCAGTTCTACTTCTATAAATGTATCCTGATACACTAGCATATAAAGGCAAAAATGTATGCATAAGATATTATTTTGGCCTTGTAATTGGTAGACCTTAAAACAACTGGAATGTCCATCAGCATTAGTCATTAGAACAAAGCCACATAAATTACTAGAGAAATCCTAAAATGGAATAGCCTTCAGGTATTGAAAAGGATGAGGCAAAACTGAAAGTACCATTTGAAAAAGAAATGTGAGTTAAGCTTGAGTGGGCAAAAAGCCAATTAAATGATAATGTGTGAGAAGTTCTCTCATTTGTGGAAAAATATATGAATAAATGCACTGCACATGTGCATGTGCACACACTTCTGTGTGTGTATCATAGACAGATGTGCACATTGTGGAACAATGTGTGGAAATTTGGTATTTCGGTCATACTGGTAAAATCTGTAAAGTGGGAGTTCGTTCTGGAATAGATGGAGGAATTATTTTTCTGTGTATATACTTTGTACTGTTTACATTATTTCTGTGTATTTTTAAAATAAACAACTTTCAGGAGTGGATGTGGGGGAAGATGACTTATCTCCTGTTTAGGTTTAATCCAAGTAACACAAAAATCCACTAAAATAAATATGGAACATCTTAATTAGAACACATGGAGAAATACAAGGAAAAGGAGGTGGACCTTGCATTGGTAATTCTAGGCTGTTTCACAGGACAATGTACTTAGGAAGTTGAACACTAGGAAAGATACAAGAAGTATTCTGTTTTAAGTTTGCCGAGCCATTGAGTTTACTGCTGTAATTTTACTGGTATTTAAATCAAAATTTAATAGTCATGCTCATGGAGAGATGTTTTGAAATGGTAGTTTAGTTTTACGACTTTTTTATTTATGTTAGTAACAGTGACCATTCTCTGCCCTTTCTGGTAGAAAGATACACATAAATCACCAGGAATAAGGCCTCTGCTCTAAATTGAGCTATTTTGTTTTTTTTTTTAAGTTGAAGTGAAACTACAGCTTCTTCCCACTATCCTTATGATTAAGAGTGTACAATGCTATATTTTTAGTTTTGGTGAGAGACAAATCAGAGGTGGGGCCATCAAAGACATCAGAGCTAAAATGACTATGAAAGTTCAATATCATAACTTTAATTATCAGTGTCTTTTTTGGTATAACCAATGAGCTAGTTCTGAGGAGTACCTAATTTCCACCTGCTACAGAACACTATTAAATTAAAAAAATCATATGTCAGAAGACTTGACCATAAAATCTTAGCAGAGAATAACTGATTGTGGCTTCCCTTCCTTTGAGGATAAAGTCCTTATTGACATGTAGTTGTTTTTTTTTTTTTTAAAGAATAGAATATTGTGGGAACAAATCAAAGAGTCATTTCACCATCTTCTGCAGTGAAAAAAATTAATAATTTACCTTTGAATTTACTTTCATGTAATATAGGTTATCTTTCCTTTTTTATCCCAGAAATATTTTTTTTCTCTCCAGCCAGATTTCACCTTGGCTCTGCACTTCTGGTCTCATTCATTTTTTTTTTTTTAAACAGTTCCTAGTATGTCAAGAAGGTATTGATTACAAGGTTAGCTTGAAAAAAATCTACCAATTAGAAGCGTGCTGTGTCCTGTGACAGTGTATTAATACATAGATACATTACAGAGGTGGAGGGTCAGTAAGAAATATATTAGCTGTAAACAAGTGGATTGCACATTAATTGTGATTTATAATTGTCACTAAATCTCCCAATATCTAAATATTGTATCTCCAGTCATTATTCATTCATTCACTCATTCTTTCCTTCATTCAACAAAAATGAATGAGTCCCACCATAGGTCATGCACTGCGTTGGGTATTTGCTTTTTCAATTCTTGTGTTTGGTGTAGTTCCTATAGGATGTTTTCTGCCTATGTATGAATCCTACAATGTATTAATTTTAATAGAAGAAAAATCATCAGGGGAATCCTGGGAAAAGTTCAGAATATGTGGCTATTTAAGCTTTTCTTTGTTTTTAGCATAGGGTAAAGATTAACTTTCAATTTGAAAGATCTTAATGCCATTAAATGCCTAAAGACAGAATTTCTGGATAGGATTTCTGTGATGCACAACATTATGCTGGAGCTAAACTTGTTTTGTGGAAAAAGCCGAAGGGCAGTGTGATCCAGTGGATGGCAACACTGCGTGTTTGGATGTAACTTTCTTCTGTCCCCGACCCCTTTCAGGGAGTTAGTTGACTCAGAGATCAGTGAGTTTGCAGCTTAGGGAGCAATGTATTTATGATTATTTTGCCTTCATCCCGTTTGAAGTAGCCGGACAGCAGCGGCCAGAGGAACAGATGACTGTTTAATTGGCAACAATTTTATTTACTACCCTGGTTTTGAATATTCTATTATTACCTATTGTTTTCTCCCATGTGAAGATCGTCTATTTTGGGTTATAACTCCATTTCTATTTCCTCATGATGAAAAGCTATTTTTTTTTATGTCTATATGATCCATTCTCTTATCTTCTCAGGTGTGTGCTCAAATATTACCTTATCAGTGAGTTTTTTCTTGGCCATTTTATCTAAAATGGCCGAGATACCAAGATGGCCCCCGTTCCGTCCCTTCCCTGCTTTATTGTTCCCATAATATATGTCTCCATCTGGCAGCCTGTATTAACTGTCACTGTTGGTCTCCCTCCATTGGAACACAAAATCGATGAATTCAGAGAAGGGCTTCTCTTTTATTGAGTCTCTGTGTTTAGCAATAGAACTATGTCTGGCACATAGTAGACACTCATTAAACATCTGTAGGCAACAGTGTAAACAGATATCATTTGAATAAGAATCCAGTGTTGTAGCCTACTTTTCTATAGCTTATAAACTCCTTAAAGGCAGAAATATCATCATATTTTAAACTTGATTTCCCATACCCCTGACAGACTACCTTAAATAAAGCTATGCTCAATAAGTTTATGTTTATACATTGATCAAGTAAGTAATTAGATTAAATTCCAGTGTAAAATTCTCAATTTATGGAGTAACTTCAATCCAGTGTGACCACAGAGCTGAAAGCCTCTAACTGCGGAATTTGAAATCATCATCTTTCTGGCAGGAAAAAAAAAATTACGTTTTCAAGAGACTTTTTTCCTACAATCAAATCCCATTCTTCTACCTAGAAGGCATAAATTAGGCATTGGTGTGATGAAAGGGAAGAGAGACAATAAATAAATCATGAGCGTATATAAAATAGGATGTTAGGTGCTAAATGCTAGAAGAAGGTGAATCAAGAGAATGGGGTTGGGTAATTGATGCGGCAGGAGATGAGGATAATGGCTTAGTCTAGATGCTAGAGGCGGAGCTGGGGAGTTAAATTAAAAAGCTCCAAACCTTGGGTTCTGTGACTAAAATATTAAGCTCATAATCATGATTGGTTTAGAGAGTGGCTGTCAGGACTACGTGGGATAATCTGTGTGTCTGGAGTGTCATCAGTTCTCTGTAACTGCCAAATGCAGCGTGCAGGGCTTACATAAATATGGGGCAGATAGTCATTATTTTATCAAACTTTTCATTGATGACAGACTTGTGGGTATCTGAATGCGGTGCTGCTCACATGCCTGAGGGGATCTGTAAGTCATCACAGAATGAGGCATCTTCCCTGACTATGGAGGAAAAGTAGATTTGGAAGAACCGTTGAGCTCACATGGTATGTTAGCAAGGGAGCAACTTCTGGTTTTTCCAATACTGCCCACTGCTGGCTGTTAAAGGCCTTGGGCAATTAACAGGCTGACGGTGCCGTTGGCAGACTGATTGAAATGTCTGGAGTAAGTAAACGCTGTTTTGGCATTTTTGCTGTTTTTCTTGATACTTTGCTTGGTCTGCGTGTTTAGACCACTTGTACACACAGACGATTACCTATCTTTATAAATGTAATCTCTACATCACTTCTGTCAATGAACTGGGAGTTGTTCACTTCAAAATATTAAGCATATATATGTATCTCAATAATGCTGATTTTACTAAACTCATCAAATGGTATTCCAGTTTCCATCTGTTTCTTTCCTATGAACATCCTTCCATCTGGTCTAAAGCTGTTGGCATTGGGATGAAGAGAACTCTATTAGTAACACAGAGATACTTTGATACACATACTGTCACACTATCACACACTTTTTTCCATCACCCTCATTAGGGCTTCATAACACCAGCTAAGGCAGAAACCAACCATAAAGGCTTCGGCCTTCTGTAAGAATTAGATGTGTTCAAGCTGTCCAAGTGCTGAACCCTATTTGCACTTCTTGTATTTATTACAATACTTAATTATAATTAAATCCTGGAAAAGAAATATTTAAATGATAAACAAATACTGCATCAAATTACATATCTATTTAGCACATAGTAAGTACTGGGCACTGTGTTAAGAGGGTGAAGACTTTAGAAAATATTTATAGCTTGACCTCTCTTTTGCAGGCATCTAAAGATAATTTCATTCTGGAAAGTTACATAGAATATGCATTGGATATATTTGTTTAAATAGTGGATCGGGGCATCCTCAATGTCAAGAATACAGTCATCCTCAGTGTGCTGGGGGGTTCGTTCCAGGACCCCCAAAGATACCAAAATCCAAGGGTGCTCAAGTCCCTTATATAAAATGCTGTAATGTTTGCATATAATCGATGGGCATCTTCTTGCATACTTTAAATCATCTCCAGATTGCTTATAATACCCGAGGCAAAGTAAATACTATGTACATAGTTGCTGGGTGTTGAAAATTCAAGATTTACTTTCTGGAACTTTCTGAAATATTTTATTTCCTCAATAATTCTGATCCCCAATTTGCTGAACCCGTGGATGTGAAGCCCACGGACATGAAGGGTCTACTGTGCCTTTGTGGCCCAGTCATCTTAGGTCATGCTGAGAAAGGAGAGAATGTGCAGATTTTGTTGGTAAGATTGGATGAAAAGTATTCTCTCTTTTTTCTTTATGTAGTGATTTTTGGAAACTTTGTCTAATCTGGTGACAGAGTGACTCTATGATTCATTTAGTTGGATTCCTGTCCTAGTTGCTAAGGAGATTTGTCCTCTCAAAAGTTAGATCTCTTCTTCTCACTTCCCAGTGAACATGCCTTGTCCTGACTTAGGCTGTAGGAGTGGTTTCTCCATACCTCCAAACCCCCTGTTTCCATGGTCACATTTTTTTTTTTCCTGAGAGAGGCCATATCGTGTCCGAAGGACCCAGGGGATTGAATACTAGTAGAGGATACAGGGAGACGTGAGTGATACTGAAGCCTGGCACTGGGTATCTGAAGCCAGATTCCTGCGTTGAAATTGAGAATCCACCACTAACTGATTTATGAACATGATCAAAGTACAAGCAAACCCTTGCCCATCCATTTTTCCCCATTTTTAAATGAGGGTAATAACATTATTTAGCACATAGGAGTGTTGTGGTGATTAAATGAGATTATCCTGTTCTCTTCCTCCTCTTGCTTCTTCTCTTCCTCCTCTTCCTTCTCCTTCTTGTTATTATTAATGTGGTCTTAGTAAACACCCGTAGGAAAATAGGCAACTTGATATTTACAATAGGAGAAACCATAAGTTGTATCCAATTATGCAATCCAAAAATTATATAAACTTACATTCAGCAGTCACTCAGAGAACATGAGTCAGAAAAGCTTTTACATGAATGAATCACCAGTCAGGAATGTTTTGCCCCAACACAGTGGGGACAAAGACAAGCAAAATGTTTTTGACTTTGCATCTCTTCATCATGGCCGTCAATAGCGTATGTACCATAAAAAATAAATAGGATGGTTTTAATGTTAGAGGGTGGTTAGGATCAGCAGGTGAAATGCCAAGAGAATGTGGAGCAACACCCTGAAAGCTGAGGGAGGGAGCACTTCTCATTGATGGGATATGAATACACGTTCCAGTTTGACCATGCATCTGTGTACATTAGTATCATGTCCACAAGTTGGTATTTTCAAAGTCTTGTTTACTGAATTTAAAGAGATCCAGTTTGTGGAATAAACGTGTTTTCCCAAACATGTTGTTTAGTGATGCGATGCCTCTCACCAGAACGAAAGGACAGAATGAAGATAAATATCTAAAGATGAAAGAGGATGAGAGCAGCCCTAAGCTCCAGGAAGAAGGTAGTTGTGTCTTATTCTTCCTTTGTTTCTAGTACCTAGCACAGTACCTGGAACATAGTAAAAATGCAATAAGTAGTTTGGAATTAATATATAAATTAGAGATGGTAAATTCTTTACAATTATTTCTCAGTGCATTAATGCCACAGAGTAACACATTTATTAGAAGATATATATATACACACACACACATATATATATTTATTCAAATTGTCCACTGCAGATAAAGCTTTAATCATGATATCAATATACCAAGGATACTATTTTTGCATATGTGAAGCTGAAGCATTTGTGTTCCTAGTAACTTACACTTGTTCGTTCCTAGTTGCCTTGATGGTCCCTATTTAAAACCTAAAGGAAGGTAGACATGCATTTTGGGGTTAAAAATAGGGTTTTCAAAGTGCATGTGTTAGACAAGCATTTTAATCTGCAAAGAACAATTTTTGAAAGTGCAAACAGTACATTCTGAGAGCACCAAGCCTGTATGACTGGAACACAGAAGTTTTCAACAGACCCTGCAATAGGAAGGCTGACACTATTTTGACCCTAGGAAAGAGGTTAAATCCCCTTCTAAGACTGGAAGGAGGGGCCTAAAGAGAAAGGGCAGGAATGCAGTGCAGAAGCTGGCTGTCCCCTGCCACCAGCCACCATACCACTGAGTTACCTTGCTCCAAGTGCCCTGACTGGGGGCTGTGAAAAAAGCCCTCCAGTAGGATAGATGTAGTCTGAGAGACTGATGCCGATGCCCTGCTTAAATATGGGTGTGTGTGTACATATAGATGCATATATCAATCTTCATGTATCTACTTATATCTATGTCTATCCACACATGTACACACACACGCACATAATTTTCAATTTCTTTTCTTCTCCTTTTCTCTTTCCCTTCTTCTTACTTCTTTTATTCAAGGTAGCATCTTTGTATCGTTGGTCTATTTCTGGTTCCATTTTGTAAAATTACTCCTCTTGAGAAGTAGCAGGATTTTTCTGGACCAGCTATTTGAGGGAGATCCCATGGTAGCAGAATTTCATCTAATGATCTGTTTATTGTGTCTTTTTAATCTTTTTATCTCCCTCAGTAAAGTAAAAAGGGCAGAGTTGGTAAAAATGCAGTGTGTTCTCTCTGAATTTACACATAGGTAGTTTGCTTTTTGCAAAAATTGATTCTTCTGGGTTCTTTCTGGTTCAGTCCTGCTCCATCTTACATGCTGAATGGAGTCTATGGAAGTCTTAGCTACAAGCCCTGGCCTGGGGTTCCAGTGGTTAAAAACGAGGAATTGTTGGTTTGTCCAGCAGAGTGTACTGCTCGTGTGGGAACCCTGACTTGATGAGATCTGCAATCATCAGCTCCTTTGTTTTTATTCAACTTTCAGTCCTCATTTATTAAACCAAGTCTCATGGAAATCTCAGTTTTGTAGAGGTTGCTGTCTCTCAGTCACTGATTCTCTTTGTTGATTTTGTATGGAGTCCAGGAGAAAATGAGGTAAATCATGTTCTCTCTTTGCCATTGCTGTTTCAAAACTGGAACGATGAGACCAAGTTTGAATACAATGATGGGTAAATGCCTTATGAAACCTTTCTTCTTCCTTCTGAAAATGAATAGGGAGGTGATAAACCAGGAGTGTCCATCTGCAGTAACTCCCCTTACAGTTTTGCTCATCAGTTGAATTATATGTTTTGAGTTCCTGTTATTTTATAATTAATAAACACAAGTTCAATAAAAGATGGAATGATTGAAAATGCATAACCTGATAACAAGCTCTGTCTTGCCAAGTCAAACATTTCTAACTAGTCGTCCTAGATCATGGTTAATTGAGTAATAACACGATCTTCACAAATAGGGCATGACTTCTGCAGATTGTTGACTTTAACGTTACTATGTGAGTATCAAAAATCATCTTATGACATAATTGATGTATCCACTCTTTCAGGAAACTCTCCTTCATTGAAATCCTGGCTTTTAATCTTGTTTGGGCTTAATATTCTTTTTTCCATGAAGAGCATTTTTTCCTTTTATTTGCCTAATTGTTACAATATGTATTTTTTAGTTTATCTCCTTTATTCATTTAATAAAATTACTTGAATTCCTATTTCCTGTGTTTTCTTGTAAAAGCATCCATATGATGCTGTTGCCCTGATCCTCTTCAAAGGAGAAGCTGATCTTACAGTAGTGCCCCCTGGTGGTGGGAGAGGGAGTGAGTGTCTCCTTGGTGTAGGAGGCATCTCTATGGGTCTTGCATAGGAAATGGGACTGTATTCCATTCAGGGGCGTGGCTCTCTTTTGTCATAATCATCATATTAGAAATATGAAAAAGCAAATTTGAAAGGGAGGACAGCCCCAAAGAATGCAAGGCCAACACACAGCTATGATGAAGCTGGCTCACAGCACAACTCTTGTGACAATAACACACAGGACACTGGAGGCTTGGGCAAATGCACAGGCTGTTTGAAACCCATCAGTCTTCCTGTCTGAAGAGGTGATTGAGTGACATAGTACAATTCCTCTTTGTTTGGTGCCCGTAAGTGTCATGATTTGCTCACCTTTCCATAGTATGATGGAAAATGAATGATTCTGCATTTCCAGTCTCCACCTGTCTTTCTACATTTCACTCTCTCATTGCTTCTTGTCATTTAACTAATTAGGTAATTATGCTATTCATTTAATATTAATTGGACACCTATCTATTAGGCATAATGTTAGAGAACAGAAAAGCACATGTTCCTCCACAGTTCATGGTTTTTTGGGAAGAAATACGTATAAGTAAATAATTATAGACTTGATTTTTCAGTGTTGTAATAGCTACATATACGTGCATCTTATTATGAAAGAGCTGGAACACTGTAATCGCCACGCTAGCTGGTGTGGAGTTAGGCATTTGAAGGCTAACTGGAAGGGGATCATAGAGTTATGGCTGGAACAATGGCAGCCTGTGGTTGCCTTGGAGGTGTGAGACTTTTCCTTCTGCAAGATCTGAGTAGTAGCCTTGTTGCTGAAATGGCCACAAGCATCTTTTTATCTGAATAGGTCCAAACAACATCAGAATCAGCTTACCAGTGTACGAATAACAACATGATAAGAGTTGTGAAAATATCATTGTTTTATGGACCCAAGAATGGAAATCTCTTTCTATTTTCATCTCTTTTTTTTTTTTTTTTCTGATCTGGGAAAACTAGTAAAAGAAAAGAGGTGACAGGAACTATTGTTGAACAAAATGAAAACTCAAACTGGACACGGAGGACATAAAGACTGATAGCTTTAAAAACAGAAAACAATTGTCACCTTAATTTTAATAAAATGCAAGGAATAAAAAGTTAATAAAAAGTGGAATGTAGCTGGGTAACGGTACAGCCCAGTGGTAGAGCTCATGCCTAGCTTGCACAAGGTCCTGGGTTCAATCCCCAGCCCCTCCATCCAATAAATAAATAAAACTTAGTCCTTTCTCCAGCTCCAAAAAAAAAAAAAAAAAAGAAAAGTGGAATATAAATGGCAAATAACCATGAGACATAATGGTGAATTTAATGACTACTTGGAGAAATGCAAATTTTAAAATGAGAGGTAATTTTCTTATTGTAAATATTTTTTTAAACTGGGACATGCGAGACCTGGTGAGAGAAGCTTGTATATCCTGTATTTGAAAATTAATATTTATACAATACAAAAAAAATTCATTCAATGTTACTTACAATAGGGAAAAACTAAAAACAACCTAAACAGTCAACAGTTTTGAAGTGGTTGCATAAGGTAGTATAATATTCTTAACATGATAACTAGAGCCCTCCTTAAATCATAAAATATTACTATTAATGTCACATAGAAATCATAAGAAATAAGTCTGAGATGACTACGGCAAACATAGAAAAATCTAAGCAAAAGTATGTGTATCAGAGACTCTAAACATAAAAATAAAAATTACTTCTTAAGAATTATGATGAAACATTCACAGTAGGTTTTGTTGGGTCTTTGGGTGATGCCTTTATTCATTTAAAGTTTTAATTTTTCCGTGAAAGGAAATTAAAACTAAAATCAACATATAAGTTCAGAGCTTGTGTCCTGGGTTTGGCACTAAGCCCCTTTATGGGCAGTGAGGATTTCCATTAAGTAGCAGTGGACATTTGAATGACCCCAGGCATGACTCTGTGTGCAGTGAAAATGACAGGGAGTCACACGTGGAAAGGCAACAGAATGGGGCTGGCGGGGGCAGTAGGGGGTTCTGGTCCAACATTAGCCTGCTAGCCTCAGGCTTTCTACTATTCCAGGGAAAGAAGTCGTTCCTCTGCCTGCAGGTAAAAAGGTCAATTTTGAAATTAAATTAGTCAAGGGCTTGATTTCCATCTGTGTCTCTGTGACTGGCTTGCCCAGGCCAATTATTTTGTTAAGTTCTCACGGAAGCCCTGGGGAACACTGAGCTCTTCCCTGATTTGAACTGTTTCAGTGAAGGGTTCTTTTCCTTTCTGATTTCTACTAATGTGTCTTTCCCTTCTGCTGCCATCAACTCTTTTACAGTGTCACCTTCCCTCTCTTTCTTTTTTAGTAGTAAGCTGTTTTAAAGGTCATGAGAACTTTAAAAGTGAACTGAACATCAGCTGGAGACTTACTGGGATGGGCTATCTAGACAAATAAAACCTGCTTCTAGGATACTGGTGGTGAAGTGCACATCTCTTAGTTACTTAAAGGGCTGTTTTAAGATGAATATTAAATAAATTATATTCATAGAAGCTTAATTGGGAAGACGGCCATGTCCATTAAATTCCTACGGCCTACCAGTGATGCCCTGGCTTTGCATTTGTGAAGCTTAGCAAACAGAGTTGTTATTGTCCTTTCATTATTAAAACACATCTGGCTCATGGGTACCAGTCAGAATTTTATTAAAACACAGAAGCACAAGCGTTTGTGGTTTTGGTTGTGGTTGTGGTTTTACTTGTTTTTCCAAATGAAATAATTGTTTTAAGAGATATTATTTACAAAACAGAAACAGATTCACAGACATAGAAAAAAAAACTTATGATTACCAGAGAGGGAAAGGAGAAGGGGAGGGAAAAAATTAGGAGTTTGGGATTAACAGATGTAAAATAGAGAACCAATAAGTGTCTGCTGTGTAGCACAGGAAACTTTATTCAGTATCTTGCAATAACCTATAATGGAAAAGAACCTGTAAAAAGAGTAGATTTTATATATGTGTGTGTGTGTATGTGTATATATATGTATGTAAACTGAATCAGTTTTCTGTGCACCTGAAATGAACACAATGTTGTAATTAACTATACTTTAATACATAAATAAATATTGCATTTCTACCACATGGTCAAAAGTTATCATTTTGATCAAATCATTTGTTCCTGTGTCATAAAAAGGGACAAACAGTGCAAGGCTCTAACTAGCTTTGTTTGCCTTCAAAGAGCAACTCAAAGTCTTATGCTGCCAGAGCTCCAGTAAATATGCTTGCCCTGGAGCAGGTCCCTAGTTCATTACTCCTCCATACTGATCGCCAGCTCCAGGGTAGGCAGAAGGCTTTTTTTTTTCATTTACATTTTTTTCTGGGGCTTGAGGGGACCAAGTGCAAACATCACAACAGTGACAGTGAGAAAGGTGACTTTAATATCTTTACAACGTCTCCTGAAAACATTCCTGAAATACCTCTGACCAAGGTCGTTGCAGTAGCATTTCCCGGCTTGGGTCCTGCATGCGGCATGTTAGGGAGTTGGGAGTCTTCAAAAGGAACCTGGCAGAGCCCGCAGCCAGGGAGCTAGTTGTAGCAGGTGCTTGAAAAGCTGAAAGTTTTTCAATTCAGGCTTTGTTTCTGACCTCACTTGGCCAGCATCTCTGTATTTACGTAGCTGAAGTGAGCTGGAGAGAGACTGTTCTGTCGAGGAGGATTTCTTTTATCCAGTATGTCAACCGTGGAGGGAAAGAAAATACAACTTTCATCTAAGAGTCAGAGTCAGGACCCAGAGGCGACGGTGTCTTCCCAGTTTGCTTCCCTTTTGCCTCCTGTGACTCATGGAGACACTGGACGAACTAACATGGGTTGTTACTTTCCTCAGAGAGATTCTGTAAATGCCCTTTAATCATTGGCTAGAGTGTGATTCAAGGCATTTACAAAAAAACTGTTGAACAGAAGGCATAGGGTTTACTCTCATCCTTGCCAAAACAGGCATTTATTTAAACAGGAAGATAGTTCAGTCAGAGTTTTTTTTTTTTTTTTAAAGGTGGGGTGTTACCTGATTCTTTCTAGGAGGAAATATGCTAGCATGAAGTTTGCTTTCTTCCATGAAGGTGGACCATCTTTTTCTCTAACTTACGTTCTGCTACTTCCTGAGGGCAAAAAAGAGAAGGGGGAGCCAGAGTGGTTGTACTGTGGTAAAAGGAAAGGCAGCCTGGAACATTACATGTGGAAGGGTATTAAAAGGCCAGCTCACCCAGCTCCTCATCATGAACGGAGGCAGCGAGCATTTAAGTGCTTTGTTCAAGGGCATTGGGGCAGTAGCGGTGGGTTGACATTGTGCTCTCCACAATACTCAGAATCTTCTACTAATGAAATTCTAAACTTCTGATCCTATTCTTTTTATGACCCCATCCAGCCTACATGGTCATTAAATAAACCTATGCTGGACAAGCCGTAAATGATATCCCCTGCATTGTGCTTTCTTTAGAAAAAGTCAGCTTTGACCCTTGATTCAGTGTTGAGCAAGGCTATTCCGTGGAAACTCACATTGCGGTGACATTGGCACAAGGAGACTGTGGGCTGAGATAGAAGTTCTCTTCATGAGCATCAACCCCTTTATCACATGCAATGTGTTCTACTATTTACTTGAAATAGACTGAGTAAGTGTAAATAGTAACACATCTGAAACATGCTTCTGGCGTCCTAAGTCTCATATTTATACCAATGTGCTCACAACGAGACATTAAGATAGTGTTGAGGTGTGGTGCTCTATTTTTACTCTTATATACTTAGTTTGGTAATGTGCCTTAAAAAACTAAAATAGCACTCTGGCTTCAGTATAGGCATTTGACTATGAAAAATGGGATGGACATAGCTTACCATTCAGTAGTTAACTGCATGCTCGGCTATGATTTCTTAAAGCCTGTATCAGAGTGCAAATACCACTTAGTTTTATATTAATGTCTACATTACAATGGTTTTAACACAGGCACAATAACCTTGTTTTTCACCAAAAATAAATGGTTATTGTCTTACTTACTGTGGATGACTGAAATGATGGGTGTTGAGGAACTCCACATTTCATTTGGTAGAGTAACATATATGGCATTGGTTTAAAAAATTTAACCAAATTAAGAGGATGCCATCTTTTTTCCCTAGTTTCATTGAGATAAGATTGACATACAACACTATAGAAGTTTAACACATGCCACCTAATGATTTTTCTTATATCCATTATGAAATGATTACAATAAGCTTAATAAACATTCATCTCATATAGATATTGATACAAAATGAAAGAAGAAAAAAATTTTCCCTTGTGATGAGAACTCTTAGGATTTACTCTCTTAACTTTCACATGTAACTTCTAACTGTATTCACTAATCACATACATTTCATAAGATGTCATCTTGAAGATACGTTGTACATGTATTCCACTTCTTCAGAATCCCATGCCAGTGAAATTATAGGGCTTAGAAGTGCCAGTGTTACAATCCCCCTCTTAAAGGCCATCCCTGGATTCTCGCTCCTTACAGATTAGCCCTTGTTCTGTCTACAACCTGCAAGTCAGAGCTTCGCAATGTGAGCGAGTGCATTCTCAGGCTACTCGAGGCTACTAATGGAGTGGAGTGGGGAGGTCACGAGCAGTAATCTGCTCTCACAAAGAGCCTGTGGAACAGAGTGCACTTAGCACTGGAAAACCTGCTATGACTGGCTAAAGGGTCCACAATATGTTAGCAGAAATTATTTCCACTTGCTGTGTTAGCCAAGATCATAGGTAACTCATGGCATGTGTTCTGCCAGGCAAACGTGTGTGTTTTACATTTAGATAAATAGGGAAATAAATTACTTACTTTTCAACCAATGCTGATTAGTGGCATAATCTTTCATGATATGGAACCCAATGAAGAGAAATAGCAAAGGATGGGTGAATTTACAGCAGTTACAAATTATTGCTCTAAATCATTTTCTTTTTTAATATTCAATCTCAGGGAGCTTACATATCTGTCACAATCCTGTCAAAAGAGAAAATGGGTGAATGCATGAGTCAGGATCTGTTTCTATTTATACCTGTTTTATATTTGCTCAACATAATAAAATGTGTCTTTCAACTATCATGTGTGTGTGTGTGTGTGTGTGTAATCCCAAAGCAAAATCTAGTGTCTAATTCAGAGTTTTACGGGCAAAAAAATCCCCTAATTATGACTGATACACCGTCTTTTGCAACTAGAGTGCCATATGATGTCTGTTTTCAGATTTGATCATTTCCTTGTTTCTTTGCATCATATACACATGCCTAGTCTCCACAGCTAGTTCAGAATTTACTGGCATGCTTAGAAATGAATTTCTTCTTCTATGGTTTATATAATAGTCACTTCCTATATGTTGGTTGATTCACTCATTCACTAAACACAGAGGGAGAACTGAATGCCATGTAAGGCAGAGTGTGTTTCTTAAGGAACCAACAGTCTAGTGAACTGAGTGACTAAGGATTTTGATTAAACTAATTGCATGTTGAATAACACAAAGTAACTAATAAATAATAAATCAGTAATGGAAAAGTAAGTCAAGGCTTAGTTATGTATAGTGCTGGACCTAACTCCAAGCCCTAACAGGGGAGCAAGTCTTAAAGCCACAAGAGCTTCATTTTGAAGTCTATGTGATAGCTGTCAGCACGTCTTGGTTGTAACATTCAGGCATGCCTGTTGTGTAATGATCCTTGCATTTTCACCCCAGTTAATTTGAAATTTTTCTGTAAAAATTTAATTCTAAATTATAGAGTGTTGTTACGAAAAACGATGAGCATTTCAGTGTTCCAAGTCATAATCCAGTGACACTTCAGGAATAATTTTCTCTGCCCTATGCAGAGCATTAAAGACTACTTGCTTTTCTTAGAAACAGTATCTGAATATTGCCAGAGATGGACGTGAACTAACGATCTCACAGAAAAGAATGTTTTCTCTGTTACTGACCATCTCTCTTCCAGAAACCTGTGCTAAAAGCAGGGTTCAGGGAAGTAGTGTCTGGAAATGTTGCCCAACATAAAAGGAGACAAAATTTTCAGGCTAATGAAGGTCTGAAATAGATGTTTTTCTCTTCTGCTTGAATAAAGCAGGACCATTTTCTCTGCTGAGGGCTACTAAATTCTTTCAGAAGAATTCCAGTCTACATTTAATATTCATTGGACATCAAGTTAAATGTCCACATTTGTAGAATTATGGGCCAGATAGCATCTGCTTTTTTTTAATTTTTGTCAATGCAGAATTATTCACTATGGTCATCGTGCTGTACTTTAGTTAAAATACAACCATACACCTTTTGTACCAATAAGAAATAGTTTGTGCAAAAGCACTCAATAAACAAGAGATCCTAGAGTTGAAGACATTTCTGGAAAGACTAAGTCCATTTCTTTCTAATGTATGAAGTTTTTATCCTTGACAAACTTCCTGGTAGAATGACTCCCGTGACCTATGATTCATATGTGATTCAGCTGCAGTTGGGGAGCTGGATAGTGGGCCTTGATGACTGGCTCCACATGAGAGTCTCAGAACTTACTCATCTTATAACTCAAGGTTTTTACCTTTTAACCAACATCTCCCCATGCCCCCCAGCCCCCCAGCTCCCAACAGCCATCATTCTACTTTCCTTGTCTGTGAGTTTGATATCTTTAAATTCCACATAGCAGATCATTAAGTACTTGTGTTTTTTTGACTTGTTTCATTTCACATAATGCCCTGGAGATTCACCAATGTTGTTGAAAATGGCAGGATGTCCTTTTTTATGGTTGAATAATATGCCACTGTATATCAGGAAAATGCAAAACAAAACTAGACAGTTTCTTTTTTGTTGTTTTCTGTCCTTAGGTGGATTATTTTTATAGTTTTTAGAAAATGTCTTACTTTAAGAATTGTATGTTTACTGAAGTGTAGTTGCTTTACAATGTTAGTTTCAGGTGTACAGCAAAGCAATTTAGTTATGCATATACATACATACATTCGTACTTTCCTTTCAGATTCTTTTCCATTATACGTTATTAAAAGACACTGAGTTCCCTGTGCTACAAAGTAGGTCCTCGTTGTTTATCGGTAGTAGTGTGTGATCTGTTAATCCCAAACTCCTACATTATCCCTCCGCTCCACCCCTTTCCGCTTTGGTAACCATAGTTTGTTTTCTAAGAAACCAGGCAGTTTCTTGAAAGATCATCTGGTTGATGTATTTGCCTGTAAGCTGAATTTTCCATTCTCCTTTTGCTTATTAACCTTTATTTTTAAAAAGAATGTGTGTGTGAGAGAGAGAGAGAGGAAGAGAGAGAGAGGGAATATGTGTTACATTGTATACCAGCCACTGTTTACCCTCCTTCAGGACGTCTGTTCTTTCAGGTACTAATAGAAATGAAGTCTGTGATGTAACATTTTCTCCTATGGCTTCTCTAAGGGAAAGAGAGGGGAGGAAAGTAAAATATATAATGTTCTTTTAATGAATATGGCTATTTAATCCCTTAGCTCATTTTTCCTCACATCTCTTTCAAGAAAGTATCATTAATATAATCATTGTATGATGTTCAAGTAAGTTAAATACTTTATTCAAAACCACACAAATAAATGAGAGAGAATAGACTTGAAGATATTTCTAGAATGACCAAGACCATTTTCTGTCTAATATACAATGTTTGTATCCTTGAAGGACTTCCCAGTAAAATGAGTCTCATGGCCTGTGCTTCCTGTATGATTCAGTTACAACTGGGAAACTGTAACTGGAAACAAATGAAAGAAATATGTATTTTCTAAATAATCTTCTTTACTTTCCTCAAACATTGCATCACTGTTTCACTTCTCATTCAAAGATTGCTAAGTAGTAATAGCTACTAACTGAGGACCTCATAGTAATCCTTATTGTCATTATTATTATTATTACCACCATCATCATCTTCCTGATATAACTGAGAACACAAAGACATGGGGACGTTAAGTGATCTGTGCAAGAATGCACACATTGTTTTCAGTTAAACTAAGAAGAAAATTGTGTGTGTGTGTGTGTGTGTGTGTGTGTATGTGTGTGTTGTTTTGTTTCACTTCAAAAGTTTCCAAGATCTTGAGGCCTCTGGGTAATTTCTACTTCATCCTTCCTCTCACCAATCTCCTTTGGGGCTCATGTCCTTATCCAGCTATGACACGGGCAACCAGATGATCTCACGCAAACCTCACATCAGTTGCTTTATGCATATTGTCTGCCATCATCTGTCATTATGCCTTCATCCCCATTCTTCCCACAACCCACCCCTGCCTCCTCCTCCATGACTACATGCCGCACCCTCAGAAAGCCTACCTGGCTGGACCCTCTTATTTCTCCACATCCTCTTCTTTTCCATTTCTCTCTCTTCTCTTCCCTCATGAGTCTGTGCTTCATGAGTTTCTAGTTTGTTGATGTTGGACCCATTGACTGGGCCTGCTTCATTTGAACCTGTCTGTGAAGAAAACATTGAATTTTACAATTCTAAACAGAATTCATGTTCAGAACTCAGACAAACAGTGAAATTGTGGTAAGATAGTATCTGGGAATTTCTTAGTGGGATACAAATAAGAAAAAATGCTTCCTAGGGATGAGCAGCAATTGAGCTATTCAGAAAGGTTTACCAGAGAGAAAGATAAACATTATCATTTATACCTGTGGGAAACTATTTAATTTCCCTAAGTAATAAATTTTGTGTTCAGACTCTTCTTCCCTTTTGTAAT
Source organism: Camelus bactrianus (assembly GCF_048773025.1). Taxonomy (NCBI): domain Eukaryota; kingdom Metazoa; phylum Chordata; class Mammalia; order Artiodactyla; family Camelidae; genus Camelus; species Camelus bactrianus. The sequence continues at coordinate 100,630,044 of NC_133542.1, forward strand.
ACTATTGTATTCCATGGTGTCAGATCCAAAGCTGAGACACAACTTAGTGAGTGATAATATCTATTAAAAACTGGCCATATTCTATTTGGTAAAAATAATCCCTTGCCTCTGTCTATTGCTTTATAATGTGTAACACAACTTCACTCACATTATCACATTTGATCCTTTCAGCATCCTTGAGAGGAAAGCAAGGAAGAAAATTCTATAGGATATTTGTTACAAATCTTCTTAACCTGCCCCCCTTAGCATACCCATCATTTCTACACCTGCCTGACACTCCCTTTTTATGTATTTCATATTTTGGTAAATGATAGTCACAATCTTTGGATAAATAGATACTCCTGTCTGCTTCAGTGGTGGTGATATTATTTTGCTTTAGATGGCAAAGACAAATGAAAGAAACACAATTTCCCTGTTTCGGCTTGTTAAGGAGAGCATATGTTATACAAGAGGCAGCCTCTATCACACTAAATAATACCAAAAAATTCCTCAAACTTCGCTTATGCAGCTCCAAGAGAAACCTTGTGATGAATTTAACAGCAATCCTATGTGAACTCGTCTTAGAAATAATAACAAAAGAACACTGCAATTCTGCGGCAGGTGAGCCAAGGTTTCAGTTTTATGAATGGAGGTATCTGGGAGAAGCCAAGGGCTAGAGTAACACTCTGCAGGAATTGCTGCATATTGTGTTTGCGGCAGGTCATATTTGAGTGCTTGAGATTTCACTGCCCTGGAGCAGGTTATATTACAGCCCATTTATTTGTCAGGGTAGGATTTTATTGGCAACCAGTTCTTGGCCTTGCATGAGAATGAATCTTCTCCCAGCCTGAGCTTAAAAGACTAATGGAGTTCAAAAGCGACACCGCGTGTGAAAGCTTCAGCCCAGGATCAGTGAGGCGCAGAGGCTGGAGTTAATGTTCCTTCTGTTCTGCTCAGATGGAGCTGATAACAAACGCTGCGCGTGGGGATGCGACTTCTTCTCTGTCTGCTGGTGTGGAGCATTCACCCTCTGTCTGTTCTAGCTCATCCACGTGTTCATCCTGATGCTAAATCAAAGTTGTGGCACAGATGTGAAAGGAAAATGGTAACTTTAGCAATTTTAGAAAAGGGGGAAAAAAAGGAGGTGAGGTGAGGCATTTGTTATAAAATAAGGAAAGTACAAAAAGGCTTGTGAAATCACTTAAAGCTAACTCAGCTGTTCAGGGCCACCGGAGGGTCAGCTTACCAAAAACAAACAAACAAATGAAAAACCACCACCACCAACAACAACAACAAAACATACACGCATGACAACAACAACAAAATCCAAAAAACCCAAGAAAAAAAATTTATGTAAAATTAAAAATTTGATCAAATTAATCAGAGCATTCAACATCTGTCTACTAATGTTTTAATGATATCCTATTTAATAAAAGTAGTAAAAAAAATTGCTAAAATTGTTTAAAACATTATTCTAGGTTAGAAACAATGGTCTTATTTTATAAGATGATATAAATAAGACTGTCTACTGCAAAAAAAAAGAAAAAAAAAACCTCTTTAATGCTCAGAGAAAGTTCAAGAATGTTTAAACACTTTCTTGCCACAATTTCCACGATTTAAATGGGATCCAGGAATCCAGTGGTAAAGAACTTGAATCCCATTCAGATATAACCTAACACACCTGACATTTGGAGATATATGTTTTATGTCGGGGATGGAGTGCTGGAAGGTGGATGCAGAGGGAAAACATCATGGTACTCAGTGATGCTGGCAGGGTCCATAGTCTTAGCAGCTCTGGGCATTGTAGTGAGCCCTGGTCACTGGTAGAGTGTAAATCCATATTTGAATGTATCCTAACGCAGCTTCACACAAGCTCTCACCTCTTTTTAAATACCTGTTTATTGTAAGAAGAAGGACACTATGAGATTAAAATAAAGGCTGTTATTAAGAACCTGAGTACCTTGGCTGCAGCATCCTACTCCCCTCAACACTTACAGAAAGTTACCTAGAAAGGAGAGGTGCTTGTCTGCAGGGGAAAAAGAAATGAGTTACAAAGTATCAGGCATTCATAATAGTTCAGTCATACATATACATACAAATATTCCTTTTCATACTCTTTTTCATTATAGGTTATCACAAGATATTGAATATAGTTCCTTGTGCTATGCAGTATAAACAAAACAGAAACAGACTCACAGACGTAGAAAACAAACATAAGATTACGAGGTGAAGGGGAGGAAGGAAGGGCATGGGGAGGGCTAAGCTGGGAGTTGGAGATTTGCAGTTACCCACCTACTTCTGGTTGTCGCTTTCTTCACTCTTACCTAGTCATAAAAGGGAAGCCCCTCTTCTCATCTACAGTCAATCCTGCCACCTATGTTTTGACCCCTCCCTCCCACCACCTTAGAAAAGTATTCTTCTTTTCTGTTTCTGTGTTTATTAACTCCTGCCTCTCAACTGAATCTTGCACATTGCTCGTGAGTGTTTTCACATCTCTTTATAAGAAAACACACAAGCACCCACCCTAAACTGCCAATCCCGGTCTCTTCATTTTTTTTTTTTTTAGAATTCTTTTTTTGGGGTGGATGGGGTATATTAGGTTTGTTTATTTATTTGTTAACCGAGGCACTGGGATTGAACCCAGGACCTCCTGCATGCTAAGCACACCCTGTACCACTGAGCTATAACCCTTCGCATCTCTTTCTTATTTTCTCTGAAGAAAACTTCCAATAAGAGTTATGCAAATCTTTGTATGGTGACAGATGGTAGCTAGACTATGATGGTGATCATTTTGAAATGTAAAGAGACATTAAATCACTGTGTTGTGTAACAGGAAGTAGCATAGTTTTGAAAGTCAGTTATACATCAAAAACAATCTCAGAGAAAACTAGATCAGTTTGTGGTTACCAGAGGAGGGGGTGGGATGAGAGAAAGGGGAATTGAATGAAGGTACAAACTTCAAGTTATAAGACAGATAAGGACCAAGGAAGTAATGTACAACATGGTAAATATAACAGTGCTCTGTGTTGTATATGAAAGTTAAGAGAGTAACTCTTAAGGGTTCTCATCACAGGGAACATTTTTTTTCTATTTAATTTTCTATCTATGAGATGTTCACTAAACTTACTGTGGTCATCACTTCACGATGTATGTAAGTCAAATCGGGATGCTGTACAACTTAAACTGATCCAGTGCTGCGTGCCAGTTATGTCTCAGTAAAACTGGAAGACAAAAACCTTCAAATAACAAAACAAAACAAAACAAAACAAGTCACCTTTGTTCAGTCTTGAGCTCATCATTTCTTACTCATGGATCAATTCACTTCAGTTTGACTGATGATTTATGATCTCACTATAACCATCAATGCAAATTTTCAAAAAATTCATTTTTCTCCTTTCATGACTCCTGAGCAGCATCCATTGATTTTCTCCTCCTTCTCAGGTTAATGCACTCACTTATCTTCAGTCACACCGCACCCTCTTGGCACCCTCACTCCTATCTAGCTATTACTTCTCCTTCTGTCCTATGGACCCATTCTCACCTGTTTATATCTTACAAGTTGGGATTCTTTAAGATTTGCTCCTAGGTTCTCTGCTCAATACACAATCTCTGTCTCCAAAATTATATCTTTCACTCTTTATGACTCACAGTTCTACATTTAATCCTGAATCTCCTCTGAGGTCTAGACCCTTATATCCATACAAACTCTATTCTTGGAAGCTTCAGCCTGCCTTTAGACACAGTGTAAACAAACACAAGCACCATCGCTCCCACGACACCTTCTGTTACAGTTTTCTAGATGAATGGCAACACCATCCATCTTGTGTGCAAGTCAGAAACTTAGTATCTGTTTGGATGTCTCATTTCCCAAGTCTAATTCATCCCCCAATACTCTTAGTCATTCTACCACTATATCTTGATTTAATTTCCTTCTCTGCATTTTACTTATTATTCCAGGGCCCAATCATCCCTCACCTCTCTTTGCTTATATCAGCCCTGAACAAGTTTCTCCAGGTCAATTTTTGCAACTATTCAATCTGTTCTCCTTAATGCAGTCACAGTGATCATTTGTTCAAACAGCAAAATTTGATGTCACTCCTTTTCTTCTCCCTCTTAAGACTCTCCAGTTGCTTCTAAATGCCCTTCCAAAAAAGATTAAAATCCTTAACATGACCTAAAAGGTAAATGCATAATCTTTCCTCACTGTAAAACCCTCCATCATTGTTTCATAGAATGTCTCAACTTTTTTTTTCCTGGGCTCTTATTATGCAGGATGGGGAAGAGTTCTGCTTATTTATTTGTTTATGATTTACTTGAAGCAGCTTTACTGAGGTTTTACATACGAATAATGCACATATTTAATGTGTGCAATTTGATGTATTTAGATGTATGCAAGTTCCTGTGGTACCATTATCGTAATCAGAGTAGTAGGCATAGTCAAGACCTCCCAGAGGTTCTGTTTTCCATGTGTCTAAGGACACTTCACGTGAGCTCTTTCGCAGTGCACAACACCACCTTGTTAACTGCAGGCACTACGTTGTACAGGAGATCTCTAGAACTTACTCCTTTGGAATAACTAAAACTCTGTACCCACTGAACAGCAACTTCCCCATTTGCCCCTCCTGGCAGCCTCTGGCAACTTTCTTCTTCTATGAATTTGACTGTTTGATTTGCCTCATTTAAGTGGAATCATGCAGTATCTGTCCCCTTGTGACTGACTTGTTTCACCCAGTATAACATCACCACGTTGTTGCATAGTGCAGGGTTCACTCCTTCAGGCCATGCAGTATTTCATTGCAAGTATATGTGGCGTTTTCTTGATCCACTCACTTGTCAGTGAACATTGAGTTTGTTTTTTCATCTGGGCTCTTGTACTTCAGTGAACATGGGAGAGCTCACTGAACAGTCTTTGAGTCCTTGAGTATCTCTTTTCAATCTTGATTTCAGTTATTTTGGATAAATACCCAGAAGAGGGATTAATTACTGGATCATGTGGTAATCCTATTTTTAAGTTTTCAAGGAATCTCCGTACTGTTTTCCAAAGCATCTGGGCCATTTTTCATTTCCACCCACAGTATGCCAGAGTTCCGATTTCGCCAGATACTTCCAACTTTTGTTATTTTTTGCTATTTTCTGATAACAGCCATCTGAACAATTGTGAGGTGATATTGCATTGTGGTTTTGATTTGTATTTCCCTGATGGTTAGTGGTATTTAGTATGTTCTCATACCAGATAATTTTGTTAGAACAAGAAAACCAATGAATTTGAAAAAATAATGATTTTCTAAGCATTAAATACTGTGACTCAATTAACAACTTTAGTTTTGTAATTTCAGTTTTAACTATAATTACATATGGGCCTATGAAATTATTTGATTCTGCATTAGCTAAAATTAATGTCTAATTAGTAGAAATGGCATTATATTGACTTCAATTCGATGAAAATCTAATTAGAACTTTAAATGTAGTCCATATTTTAGAATACATATCATGACTTTTCTTTTCCTCTAATTCTGGCATAAATATTTTGTCATATTTTAGAACTGTCATACAACATAATAGGTCCAGTGTAATGGAACACATGGACAGTCAGCATTAGTGAACATCTTTGTGCTTATGTAAAAAATCATGTTATTCACACCAAATTTTATAAAATAGAAAGCAGTGACTGTAATAAGTCAAAGAAAACATAACAAGACTAAAAATGCTTTTGGAAATATTTTTTAGGAACTGTAGCTTTTTTGTGAGTATACCTTGGCTCTCCAAATGCTTTTGCATATTATAGTGGTTCAGAACGAGATCCATAGCCTTTCAAACAGCAGTTCTGCTACTGACTCCATAAGATGTATCGTTGTAACAGACGTCAAGCTCAGCCGTCTAGTTTTCTTATCCATCAAGAGGGAATAGTAATGCCTGCTTCGCTGAGGTTCTAGAAGGATATACTTAATATACTTAATAATGACTGCAAGCATTCGGCATAAGCTGGCTCACTAAGTCCCAGATTGGAAAGCCATTATTCTACCTCACGCAGCTTCTGCTTTGCTAGGACAGCACGTTGAGCACGAGTCATGTATCGAACGCCTGGCCGTGCTGCGCCGTCGGGTTTAAGAAGTAAACCCGACGGCAGTAAGAAGGAGAGTACGTCTGCTCAGGCTGTTTTATACACTGTATCTCGTTTCATCAAAGGACAGTAGAGCACCTATCTGACCAGAACCTCATCAGCTTTGTCAGAAATAGGAGATACTGTCATTTGTGACTTGAAGCTTTCTTGATACCCCATGTTAACGTGCAGAGTTTGAAGAAGAAATGGTAAACTCAAATTATATTAAACCAAGCTTTATAGAACTGTGACTATTCCAGCTTTCAAAAGTCTTAACTAATTCGTTGGCTGGTCACATTGGATTTGTCTGCGTGGCAGAAAGATGAGCAGCACATAAGCTTGTTCAACTCCGTGCCCACGATCCTGTGTGTAGCAGGGCCAGACTGGCTGATGACCTTGATCGTAAAATCATGGTCAGAATTGCTGAGCAGTAATCTTTGTCCTTCATGTGTATATACAGTCTTCCTCTTTCACCCACATTTTATTTTGCTTTCTTTTCTCGCTAACGCTTTTCCTGTTATTTGTGATAATGACTATTCACGAGGTCACACTTGTATGATATAATTTTTATCCTGCAAATTTGCCTACATGGAATTGAACTGAAGATAGAATACATTCCTGAGAAATGGATCCTGCTTGGAAGTTCAAGCCAGTTCTTTACTTTAACCAATTCTCAGAGACCCAATAACAATTTAGGAAGACTGGCCTCTTTGACAAAGAATGCAAATTAACAATTGAGCGGTGAGGGGAGGAAGTGCGTAGCCGTCCATGTTACAGATGGCAAAACCTCAGCCTCACAGCTGATCAGAAAATTTAAGGGATTTTTCTGAGCATAGTACAACTGGTAAAGCAGAAAACTCAGGCTGACTATTCAAATAGTCCATCCCCTGATTTGCTATGAAGGAATAACCATTGCACAGAATTTGGAAAGTGCTAAATGTAATTATAGGTGTAAAAAGCTTTCCATGACACCTCTTGCATGGCAGAGGGTCTATAAATGCAATTTTCCTTAATGTTACGGCAACTCCAACTGAGAAGTTCTGTTTGTTTTTACAATGTGCCCTGAGAAGCATGTAACTGTGTCACAGCCTGAAAAAATATTGGGCAGTGCTGCCCCAGGGCAAAGGGAAGACTCCAAGACATTACACTGCGGCGTGTCACACAGCAGGCAACGGAGGAGTATAGGTTCTGAAATCCATCTCTTGAAATAGTTCCTAGAATAGATATAGGATGTTTATTTCAATAAATTCAAAACCAATCTTTTGCCCTATCTCATTTACTAACACTACTCACCCATGAGAAATGAGAAAGTCAAATAAAACCAGCCCTAGATTTTTGATCTGTAGATCAGATAAGTGATTTATTCAGCAATGTACCATTTGATAGATCCCGAGGTTCTAGTTCCCAAGGCTTTGCAGCGTTTCCTGACTTAACGAATCAACTAATTTCTTTGTGAAGAGGGCAATGATTAGTTTCTGTTTCCCAGGCCCTTATGGATACAGCCGTTTGAAAACTTGGTCATTTATCTTGAATATGTTCACAGTCATGTTCACCTAGGGCCATTTTGGGATTGCAGCTCAAATAAACAGCTCAGAGTCCTGACCTAAGCATTAGCATTGCCAGATTTAAATCACCTTTTCTATTTCAAGTTTGTTTCTGAGGACACGTGAACTGAGAATTCCAACTCTATTCTGTTAGTGGGGAAGATTTGCGAGGATTCCTCTTTATAGGGTCTGAAAGAGCAACTGCCACTGCCCAGAGTCCTCACTCAAGTGAATAATAAATAAAAACTTACTTACAGATAAAGTTTTAAATAATAAAGGACTGCAGCATGGAAAGAGCAGGTTCACACTCCCTCCTTAGAATGGCGTTCATTAGCGGCAGGAATAGCAACAATTTTTAAACCATCACCAATAAACTCCTTCAGGTGTTTGGTAAAACAGGTTGAAATGAAGTGAAATGATGACAACAATACCTGGGTGTGGGGAGATATTGCTGGCTTTACCCACAGAGAGGTTAGACTCCCAATTAAATTCTAAGGCAGAAATACAGCATGCAGACATGGGCATAACACAGAGCTTAGCAGTGTAGAGTTTGGAAATATATCTAAACAGCCAAAGTTAAAAAAAAATGCTTCTTGGGAAGAGAGCTGTCATGTTTTGAGAAAGTTCATGGTTGGCATCATAAGATAGAGCACTGCTTTAGTCATAGGTGGAGGGAGATGCAACGGGATGGTAACGCCATTTCCATTACAAATGAATAGGAATTGAGGAGAAGCTGACACCTACTGGAAAGGCGGCGTTAGGAATTTCTAGGGTCAGTGATGTAACCGAAGGACTTGTAAGAAGGAATGCTTGACAGAGTTCCTTAAATCACTGATGTAGAACCCCTCCCCGTCTCAGGCTATGTGTGTATAAATACGTGTATGTGAAATGGACAAATGACCGAGCTTTAAACACAGAGAGAAATCATAAGTACATGAGGCTTAGCTGGGATGGGAAGTTACAAGGAATCAGAGTCATAAAGTCAGAAGCCATGGTAATCATGGAAATACCAGTCCACATGACACAGGATAATGCGGGACGAGAGGATGGCCATGGCCCAGGTCTCTGGTGAGTCCACGGGATGTGCTCTACCAAGTGAGGGTCCATGGTTTAGCCCAGGAAAGAGTTCAAGAGCATGCCATAGTTGAGTAAAAGCAGATTTATTCAGAGAGATGCACATTTCATAGACAGAGTGTGGACCATCTCAGAAGGCAAGAGGGAGTGACTACAAGGTGCAGGGGTGGGTAGTTTTATGGGCTCAGTAATTTCATATGCTAAGGAGTAAAAGCACAATTCCAGCTATTTTGGGGTAGAGGCAAAGATTCCCAGGAATTGGGCCATCACCCACTTCTTGGCCATTTATGATCAACCTTGGAACTGTCATAGCACCTGTGAGTTTCAATTAGCATGCTGATACATTACAGTGAGCGTACAGGGAGGCTCAATCTTCCACCACCTTCGGACTTAAGGTCTAATGGGGGTGGAATCTTCAATTGCTGTGTCATCCTTTCAAAGGCTGTGCCCTGCTCTCTTCCCTCCTGTCTCACATGGCCATAATTAAGAATCTTGGGGACAATATAAAACATACACCTTTAATTGCTATCTAGATAAAACTAGTTTTATTTTCCATTGTCGTTATATTTAATTGGAATTTTGCTTTTATAGTTTTGAGTCACTTGAAAAACAATGATTCCTGTTGTATATCACCATCCTCTAATAGTATACTGCTGGACTTTGTTTTGCTTTTTTTCCCCCACATTCTGTCTCCGTCAGACATCTGACTGTACTCCTTAAGGACAATTCGGTATCACTAGTTTTAGCTGTCATCACTGTCTTATTAGTTCCTGTTTTTAGTCTCTCTGTGTGACACGATTTTGCCCACGATGCTATCAACTACCTTTCTTAAAATTTTAAAAGACATTTTCCGTTTTAAGCAACTATGATAGCATCACTTTGTAGCAAAATATTTTGATATTTTCATTTTTACATTCCAGGGTATTTTGAATTCACTGCTTGACCCTCCGTATGGTCTTTGTTTCTGATGGAAAAAGGTATGACCCCTTGTGCAAAGCAGTGAAAAGACTGGCGAGGAATAGAGTGAGTGATAGGACACGTGAGATCTGGTCATAGAAACACTCTGAGGATGTCTGCAAGTCACTTGGCATATTTTTCTCATTGGTTAATTAGTGTAAAAGCACGACTGCCATAATAATGAATATTATTGGCCTCTGTCTTTGATATAAAGTAAAATGAACAGGAACCAAGTCTTCTTATTTTAAAAAACAAGTCTTGCAATATTTTTATCCTGAACCATTACACATCTCTCTCTCTCTCACACACACACACACTTAGAATGGTGAAGCTATAAACAGTGAAATGAGAAACTGAAAGAAAAAAAAGTGATGCTTAAAATAAATGTTAAATATTTATAGGACATCGTTTAAGAAGGATAGATGACATATATGAACTGGTTTATTCCATTGTAATAGAGATTGATCAGTGTTGATGTCATTACAAGCATTAGGCTTGATCTTTAAAAACATGAAAATGCAGTCAGGGTAAACACAGCATGTGTCTAAGCATCCAGTCATTCTTCTCATTAGCACGTGCTTAAGATGTAGAAATCAAAGCACTTTCCCAACTAGCCTCAGCCAACCTCTCAAGCAACACTTCCTAATCCCTCCCCAATCCCTTAGCTTAGTCCTTAGAACCCATCCTGCTATACTCATAGTGAAGATACTATTTGTATTTTAACAATCTCATCCATTATAGTTTCTGAAATGTTTTCTCAGAACTGCTTCATCTTCCCCCATTTTTCTGCCTGGCAAATACTCATTTATCCCAGGAGCTTTGGTTCACCTCCATGACCACATTCAGAACTGATTTCTTCCCCCTTATGAACAGACTGCTGGCATGGCGTTATTCATTACATAGATGTCAGTTTCTCAACGTGCTCCATCCACCACTAATCGTGAATTCAATAAAGGCCAAAATTTAAGAACCGAGGTTTCTGTATTTGTATATTCACTTCAATACCTTGCAAATATTTTGTGTACATTCCAAAAATCTTGCTATATAACTAAAAAACCCCTGTAGTAGAAAGCTTTAAGAGCTTCACAATAAGTCTCCATGTACCCTTTTGGGATTTTCTTAAGCTTTTTTTGCCCTACAATTAATTTTGTTTTGTTTGTTTTGTTTTTTCATTTTATTTTTTTAACTGAAGTATAGTCTGT